>NW_026000076.1:3031372-3041200 GCF_001458135.2 Marmota marmota marmota | reverse complement strand
GGGAGGGTGGAGGATGGGAAAGGCAGCGGAGCACAACAGACACTAGTATGGCAATATGTAAATCAATGGATGTGTAACTGATGTGATTCTGCAATCTGTGTATGGGGTGAAGGTGGGAGTTCATAACCCACTTGAATCAAAGTGTGGAATATGATATGTCAAGAAATTTGTAATGTTTTGAACAACCCACAATAAAAAATTAAAAAATAAAATAAAAAATAAAAGGGTAGAAAGGTAAAAAAAAAAAAAATTGTGCTCTATATGTGCACTATGAATTGAAATGCATTCTGATGTTATATATAACAAATTAGAATAAATAAATACATTTTTAAAAAGCTTTTAGGAAGAACAGTGTAAGATCAGAAAAGCTTTCAGAAAAATACATTGTTGTTCAATGTATTATTATTATTATTTGGTACCAGGGATTGAAGCCAGGGGCACTCAACCACTGAGCCACATTCCCAGCCCTATTTTATATTTTATTTAGAGACAGGGTCTCACTGAGTTGTTTAGCACCTTGCTTTTGCTGAGGCTGGCTTTGAACTCAGGATCCTCCAGCCTCAGCCTCCTGAGCCGCTGGGATTAATAGGTGGGCACCACAGTGCCTGGCCAGTGTTTTTTTAATTGACTATTTTTCAGAACAACTTTAGGTTTACAGCAAAATTTAGCAGAAAATACAGAGACTAGCTGTACAATCCTTCACATCAGTGTGTGTGTGTGTGTGTCTTTTGTACTATCAACATCCCCCACCAAAATGGTTCGCACATGTTACACATGATGAATTGACCATGACACATCATTATCATCCAAAGTTCACAGTTTATGTGAGGGGACACTCTTTGTATTGAACAATCTATGGCTTTGAATAAGATATAATGACTCGTAACCACCATTATAGTATAATACAGAATGCTCTTGCTGCCCTAAAATACTTCTGTGCTCTGCCTCATCCCTCCTTCCCCAATGCCTGACAAAACTGATTGTTTTAACTTCTGGAAATGTCAATACTATGCAAAATAGTTTTCCAGAATGTTTTATAGTCTGAATCATATAGTATATAGCATTTTCCAATTAGCTTCTTGCATTTAATAATGCACACTTAAGGTTCTTTCATGTCTTCACATCTTAAAAGCTCATTTCTTTTTAGTACTGAATGATATTCCATTGGCTGGATGTACCACAGTTTTATTTACCCATGTACCTATTCAAGGAAATCTTGGTTGCTTCCAAGTTTTGACAATTATGAATAACGCCACCATAAGCATTGATCTGTAGGTTTTTGTGTGGACTTACTTAAGTTTTCAACTCCTATATATGCATAATTGCTGAATTATATGTGAAGAGTATGTTTTGTAAGAGGTTTGTGAGAAATTATCAACACACCTTCCAAAGTGACTGTATCATTTTGCATTCTTGCCTACAAAGTTAGTTCTGTTATTCATATCCTTGCCCATTTGTTGTGGCCAGTGTTTTAGATTTTGGCCATGCTAGGGAGTATGTTAAATATCTCATATTTTTTTTAATTTGCATTTCCCTGATGACATATGATGTATAGCATCTTTTCATATACTTTGTTAGCATCTGTATGTTTTCTTTCTTTTAATTTTTTATTCTAATTTGTTATATATGACAACAAAATCCATCACAATTCATATTACACATATAGAGCACAAGTTTTTCATATCTCTGGTTATATATAAAATATATTCACCCCATTCGTGTCTTCATACATGTACTTCAGGTAATGATGTTGAACTCATTCCACCCTCTTTCCTCCCACCATTCCCCTTCCTTCCCCTTCCACCCCTTTGCCCTGTCTAGAGTTCGTCTATTCCTCCCACACTCCCCCTCCCAACCCCACTGTGAATCAGCCTCCTTATATCAGAGAAAACATTCCGGCATTTGGCTTTTTGGGATAGCATCTGTATGTTTTCTATAGTTTGGTGTCTATTAAGGACTTTGACCCATTCTAATTGTAATTTGTTTTTTAAATTGCTGAGCTAAGAATTCTTTATATATTTTAGATACCAGTTCTTTATCAGATAGGTCTTATAATAATAATTTTTCCTATTCCGTAGTTTGTCTTTTCATTCTCTTGACAATATCTTTCACAGAGCAATAGTTTTTCATTTAATGAGCTTCAGATGTATGCAGTTTGCCTTTGGTATTGTATTGAAAAAAGTTACCACAAAACCCAATATTGACTAGATTTTCTGCTCTTATTTTCTAGGAGTTTTATAGTTTTGTGTTTTGCATTTGCATGTATGTCCATATATAGTTCATTTTTGTGACAGGCTTAAGTTCTGTCTTTAGATTCTTTTATTTTCTTGCTTATGGATATCCATTTATTCCAGCACTACGTGTTGAAAACTGCCTTTGCTACATTATCAAAGATCAGTTGACTATATTCATGTGTGTCTACTTCTGGACTCTCCATTCTGTTCCACTGATTAGTCTATGATTTCACCAATGCCACACTGTTTTGCTTACAGTAGCTGTATATATTCTTGGTGAAGTGTACTATTAGTCCTTCAACTTTGTTCTTCTTCAATATCATATTAGCCATTCTGGATCTTTTGCTGGATCTTTTGATTCTCCATATAAACTTTAGAATCAGTTTGCCAATATCTACAAAATAACTTTCTAACAATTTGATTGGGATTACATTGAATCTTTAAATCAAATTGGGAAGAAATCATATCATGACAATATTAATTATTCCTATTCCTGGTCATGGACTATATATCTCCATCTACTTAGCTCTTCTTTGATTTATCTAATAAGATTTTGTGGTGTTCCTCATATAGGCCTTAAGTACACTTTTGTCTGGTTTATACCTAAGTGTTTCATTTTAGGGATTCTGATGAAAATGATATTGTTATTAGTTTCTAATTCTGCTTTTCCATAGTATAGAAAAACAATTGTTATCATTTTTTTTTCAGTACTGGGAGTTGAACCCAAGGCCTCACCCATGCGAGGCAAGCACTCTACCACTGAACTATTTCCCCAGCCTAGAAAGCAATTTTCTAACATTTTCCTTGAATCTTACAACTGTTTTATTACTTATTGGTTCCAGGAGTTTTCAATTCTTTTGAAAATTCACTGCACTGCAAACAAGGATAGTTTTATTACTTCTTTTCCTATTAGGATACCTTTTACTGTTTTGTTTTGTTCTATTGGTCTTATTGTATCAGCTTGGAATTCCAGTATGGTATTGAAAAGCAGTGGTGAGAGAGGACATTCTGCCTTGTTCTTAGGGGAAAAGCTTTGAATTTCTCACCATTAAACATGTGGTAAGCTATTGATTTTTGTTTTTTGTAGATATTCTTTACTACATTGAGTAAATTTCCCTTTATTCCTAGTTTACCAGAAGTTTTTAAACATGAATGTGTGTTAAATTTTTTCAAATGCTTTTCTGCATCAATTGATTTGATCATGTGATTTTTCTTCTTTGAGCTGTTCATGGGATGAATTTTTAAATGTTGAGCAAGACTTGCATATGTGATAAATTCTATTTAGTAATGATGTATAATTATTTTTATATACTATTTTGCTAATTTTTTTAGTATTGTGGCATTTATGTTCATGAGGGGTATTGGTCTATAATTTTCTCCTTTTTTTTGATAATGTCTGTGCTAGCTTTGGTATTAAAATAATGCTTATTGCCCATTAAAATGAGTTAAAATTATTCCCTGTACTTGTGCTTGTAGAAGAAATTCTAGAAAATTGGTATAATTTCTTCCTTAAATGTTTGATAGAATTCACCAGTGAATCAGTAAGGCATTGCACTTTCTGTTTATTTTTATTTCATTTCCTAAATAAGTATAGGATTATTGAGAGTGCCTGTTTCTCTTTGGGTGAGTTTGGGAAGATGGTGTATTTGAAGGAAGTGGTTCATTTCTTCTAGATTGTCTAATATGTGGCAAGAGTTGTTCAGTTTTCTTTATTATCCATTTAATGTCCATGGACTCTGTAGTAATGTACCCTCTTCAGTTCTGATATTAGTCATTTGTGTACTTCTTTTTTCTTAGTTAAGCATGCTAAATAGAGGCTTATCAATTTTACTAACTTTTTTTTAAAAGAAGCAGTTTTGTTTCTCTGTTGATTACCTATTTACAATTTCATCAATCTTTGTTCTACTTTTTATTGTTTCTTTCATTCCACATACTCTAATTTCAGTATTCATTTGCCATTCCTTCTCCAGTTTTTGAAGGTGCTTCTACCCAATCTTTTATATATATATATATATATATATATAACTGTCTTCTAAGCACATGCTCTATCACTGACCAAAATCCCCAAAACGCTCTTTTATGGTAATACAGACATTCAAGGGTATGAATTTCTATCTAAGCCCTGCTTTTACTACATCCCACAAATTTTGATAGTTTTTTATTTTCACAATTATTGGATGGTCTGTTCTGGTTTTAAAGTCTTTTGTTCTCTTTGCTTTTCAGTTTTGGAAGTTTGTATTGAAATATCCTCAAGATCAGACAGTCTTTCCTCTGGTGTATCTTATCTGCTAAGAAGCCTATCAAAGAAAGATATTCTTCATTTCTGTTATATTTTAATCTCTAGCATTTTTTTTCTTTTTTTCTTGGAGTTTCTCTCTGTTTATATTGCACATCTATTCCCATATAACTCTAACTTTATCCATTAGACTCTCTTAACATATTAGTGATAGTGTATTTGAATTTCCAATCTTATCATTTGAAAATTTTTGACATATCTAAGAGTAGTGCTGATGCTTTCCCTTTCTCCTCAAACTTTTTTTTTCCCATTTATAATGCCCTGCATTTTTTTATTTTTTCTTTAGAGGCAAATATAATACACTGGTAAAAGAAACTTATTGAAAAGATTTTTTTTACATTTATATTAAGGTAACTGAAATGTTCAGAAATATTTCTTCTTATGGCTACTCAGACCAAACTCAAGAACTCTCTTCCACAGTCACGAGGAACAGATTTTAAAAAAAATCGATTAACTAAAGGGAAAGGTAAATATTATTCAAAGTAGAGCATACTGATTCACATCCAGGAGTAAACCTAAGTCAAGTGGAAAGGGATGCCTTCATAGTGCTCATCCCTCATGAGATTGGAATGCAGATATATCTTAATGGTTTTTCATCTTTATTTCCTTCCACTATTTTGAAAATGAATAAGATTTCTAATAACTCCTTGATAATTTTTTAATGGAAGAGTATAGAGATAGAATGAAAGAATGAAGAAAAGAGGAAACAGTGTTCAAGATTAAGCCAACCTGCCTCTCATAACATTGCCGACTCAGGCATGCAGTCTGGTGATTCCACTTTTTGTCCTGGCCCCCTGGTGCCTAGGTACTTGTCCACTGTCCAGGAAATGCTAGTTCCATATGGTTATATGAGATATTTCCTCACTTTGTCTAGAACAGAAATTGGGTGAGATAAAACAGGCAGTCTCTGGATAGAGATGCTGCAAGGTAGAGCCATGCTTATTTGACTTATTCTCCCCCTCATTTCCTGCACCAACTTATTTAATTTTACTTTTGAACAATATCCACAGAAAGACTATTATAGCTATTGTTACTTTAGATTCATATCCAAATTGCTTATAAGAGTTCATTTTAGATTTTCACTGATGTTCTTTGGAAAAGAAATAGTCAGGGGATGGTTTCTGTATTTAAAAGAAATTGATTCACATACAAAAGAATAAATTTTCTCCACAAATATGCAACATTTGAAAAAAAATAATGAGGAAAATTAAATGAAATCTACTTTGGTACAACTGGGAATTTGAAGTAAAACTGAATAAAATGGTTTGGGTAAAAAAAAAAAAAAAAAAAAAGGCCCTCCATAAATATACATAACTTTCAGAAGCTCACCTTACTGTCAGGGGACTAGTAATGTTAACAGAAAACTAAAAAAAGAAGCTTTTGTCACATATCCACTGGCAATGACCAGAATCTACATAGCACAGCACAATAAGTCATTGTTTTTTCACGATAAATCTCTATTCTTTTGTTTACTTCTATTTTTTTCTGGATTAAAAAATGTTGCACTAATAGCAGCTTGTAAAATAAAAGAGGCCCACTAAATTTTTATTTTACATAACAATTATAAAAAAGAAGTTTAGCTATTTTACTAAAGCGACTAATCTGATGGGTGTTTCATCATTATTCAAATATAGCCTAGATGGAGTGAATTGTAATAGCTGACTGTCAAGTTGGTAATCATTTAATAAGGAATTTTTTACATGACATAGAATAGCTTTTTTAATAAATGTCCCTGGTGACTGGGACACTAATTCATTCATTCAACAAATGCTATTAACTATCTAGGAGTGCCAGGACTGTGCTAAAAAGTGACAATTTGCTGCAGAAAGTCCTCTGGAAAATAAGCTATTTTTCTACCTTGGTATATCCAGTCCTTTGCACAAAGCCTCATATTGGCATGGAACCACTTGTTGTTACTGCTTTCATAATTACTTTTGCTGCTGTCAGTTGTGATGATATGTGAAATAAGAAAGAGGCACAACAATGGAATTCATCAAATCTCTATAGTTTTATGTAATTTTGAAGAATTTGTCTCTAAATGGAGTTCCTCATCCTAGTGGCAAAGGAATATCCAAATAAAATGTTTTAGACAGCAATGCTTCATTGAGAAGAGGCTACATCATTTTTTTAAGTTTTTTTTTTTTAATGTATTAGCACCACATTCTAAAATACTTGCTCATTATATCAAACAATTTCTGGTTCTTTTAATCACTGCTAAAATGCTAACAGCTCTCTTTAATGCCTAGTCAATAAGCAGATTAAAACATAAATGCCACTAAATATGCTTTAAATATCAGCTCCATTGAAATATTTCTAAGTTCTGTATCCTCTTAAAATAATCCCCATTCAAAATTGAGAGGAAATGTCATCCATATGAGTTTCTTCAGAATTTAAGCTCTGATTATACAAGGAATTATGTACTATAGCTTTGGAAATCGGATAATTAAAGAACCACCAGACTCTTTGTTGATGACATTTTTAAGCCTAGAAAGTTTTCATCAATGCTACAGTGAAATTTCATATCTAAGTAATGTTGCACATGCTGAGTACATTTTCTAACCCCAATTAAAACTAGCTCCCTTAAGAGGGAACTGTGATAAAAGGCAAAGATGCAAAATTCTATCAGACAAGCCAACTACCCTGGCCTCGGAGCTGCTAAAAAGGCCATCTGCTTTGACTAGGTCTTAGAAAGAAAATGAAAAGAAGTTTAAAATGTAAAGGAATGACTAACGTTCAAGGAAATGATTATCTACTGGAGAAATTGAACTACTTCATATGTGAATTGATGGAATCTCTTTGAATATCATTCCTGAAACACCATTCTCAAATGTGACATATAAATAGAAAGTCTTTCATAAGGCCTGAGAATAAATCTGATTATTGGGTGAGTATAGACTTTAAAAGAGTGCCAAATATGTAGATTTGGCATCATATTTCCTATTATCAATGCCTCTGGGAATACTTTCACTAAAAGGATCCATTTTTTGTTCTTTCACCAGTTGGAGGGGAGGGGAAAAGAGCTTTACTTTTTTTTTTTCCTTCTACCCTCTTAGTGTCTACTGGGACCCTGAATATCAAAGTGACAAGAGAGATTGTCAAGAGAAAGGCAAGCTGATTTTATTAATGCAAGCAGGGAATATACATGCAGAGAAACTCAGTGATGAGTAACTCAAAGAGATGGTTAGAACTTGACCTTTGTAAAGCATCTTAACCAAGATCAACACATTTTCAAAGAAATGACAAAGCAAAGAGAAAAGATATTTAGGTTTATAGGGGCTGCAAAGTGTGGGAAGGTAAATATATGAGAGAAACTAATTGTGTTAGCTTTCTGTTATTATTACAAAATACCCAATTTAATCAACTTACAAAGAAGATTGGTTTGTTTTAGCCCATAATTTCAGAGGTTTCTGCTCATGACCAATTGGCTCTGTTGCTTTGGGCCTGTGGTAATATAGCAGAGCATGGCAGAAGCATTTTGGGGACAAACCGTTTACCTCATGCCCAGAAAAACAGAGTGGAAGAGGAAGACACCGGGAGACCTACAGTCCTCATTGAGGTCACGCCCCCAAAGACTGAATACCTCCTAGTTGACCCAACCTTTTAAAGCTTCCCACCACTTCCCCAAAACACCAAGCTGAAGACCAGGCTGTAACACTTAAGCCCATGGGAGACATTCTAGATCCAAGCTGCAGCACTAATAGAAGATAGGAAAAATTTATCTTAGCTCTTAGTTTGTGAGGTCCATCTGGGTGCCAATTTTTCATCTCTTTCATGATGGTAAAACTCCCATGGGAAAGGGAATATACAGCAGCCCTCACTTTTTAGACTTTTCTGGTTTTACTCAGATTATGCAAGCTCCAAGGAAGCTTCTTTCTGCATCTGTGGATCTCATTTGCCTCCAACTCAAAATAGTCCTTAAGGCAAAATGGCACATTTTGAGGTGGCCCCCTACACATACTAATCAAAAATTTAATTCCAATACCAAAATATAAGTTCCTAAAACAAATTTTGTTAAGTCCTTTCAAATGTTATATATTTATTTTCAGTTTAATAATTAACCCTCTTATACTTGCCACTACTTGCATTTTGCAGATGTGTATCAAACCTATGTTCTCCTTGGTGACTTCCTTTTTCAAGAAAACACATGATCTTGATGCAGAGCAAGGCCATTTGTGGAGCTGAAGTGACCATGGATTTCCTCAGTGACAGGTTCTTGCAATCACACCAGAAAGATTTCAGATATGTCACTCAAAATAGCAGGTATTAATTTATTATAAGGAATAGGAAAAGGGGAAAGGAGGATAGTTTTAGGGGAGAAAGTGGGTCCTCTCAGAGAAGAGAGTGATGGTGTGTCCTTCCTGCCCTCCAGTTTTATTGGTGGTCCCAGGCAAGTCAGTCTCTGTTGTCCAGAGACTGACAACAGGTTTGCATCAGACTTCCAAATCAACCGATACAGATGGTCTACCCCAGGGAGGAGAGATTTTACTATTATAATGGCATGCGAAAGATCCAAGGCAATTCTGGGTTACTTTGGCCTTGTGATGACCAGTTCTAATTGAAACTTGTTATTACAAATTTTATGATTAGAAGGTTTTGCTTTTAATTATCCTGTCTCCCTGAGTTCTAGAATTTGGCCTGTGTGAAGGTCACAAAAGTGCTCCCCTTCAGGGTAAATTGTGTTCTTTATTGTCAAAGAGGAAGCTGTTGGGCCTGCATTTATCCTGCAGATAACAGGTCATTTGCTGAAGAATATAACATACCCTATTGACTTAAAGGGGGCAGGGTTATGGGTAAATTTCTTTTTAAAAGAAAGCATGTGGGGGCAGCATCATAGGCCCAGTTTATCACCTTAAATTCATTACCTGTCAATCTATACATAATCCTGCTGAAATTATAGAACCCAAACTCTAATGTATTGCCAACATTGCTTTCTGTCAAATACTACATCTTATTTTCTTCTCCCATTACCCTCTCTCACCAAATGCAGACTCATTGATCATTTCTCCCATTGAAAAGGTGAAGCAATTTATCATTGTTCAATCACATGTGAGAGTATACATAGTTGGAGATCATCAAAGACCATTTCTTATTTCTTTTTACAAATGAAGAAATGAGATGTGAAAAGGTTGAAATGTCTTGCTTTGAGTCATGTTATTTGGTGTCAAAAGGCAGATTCCTGATTGCACAACTTCAACCTCAAGTAGTTTTGGAGGGTTAGGGATGTCACTCAGTGGTAGAGCACTTGCCTAGCATGCCTGAGGCCCTGGGTTCTTAAAAAAAAAAAAAAAAAAAAAAAAA
>NW_026000076.1:2957808-3031349 GCF_001458135.2 Marmota marmota marmota | reverse complement strand
TTTTAAAAAAAAAAAAAAAAAAAGAAAGAAAGAAAGAAAGAAAAGAAAAGAAAAAAAGAAAGAAAATGAAAATAAATATTGTTGGGTCTCAGAAAGCAATACTTAAACACATAGTGCTTTCACATACTAAACTTTTGAATCAGGAGAAAATGGAAGATATTGGAAGCTGCTTCAGCATCAAGAACTTCAACTCTTCTCTTGTCTCTCTTCCCTACCCTAAGCATAGGGAAGATGACTATCTGGAATCCCCTGAAGAGGAAACTTTTTTTTTTAAAGAAATGTTATTGTCTTAAACCTCCTCCTCAGGCATTTCAGTAAGGGACCAGAAATATTAGCCTTAGGAAAAGGAACAAACTAAAAGTTTTCACCTTGTTCAGACAGACAGACAAGACAGATTTTTCATCTATTCTTCTGAGAGGTTATCAGGGAGACTCCCCTGCATAATTAAACACCTTTTGCTCACAGTGTGAAACCCTAACCCTCACCATCCCATAAGTTGTCCCACCTCCCCCAGAGAGGAGAAGAACTTTGCCCCAGGCCATTGTCTACCCTTTGGGCTCATTCCTTTCTCTTAAAAGTCATCTGTACCTGCCACAGTCTGGCTGGGCACGATTCAGGAGCCACTTGTCAAAAGAAACGAACTTTATTTTTAGAACCACGCACACCAAACAAAAAAGCTCCTCAGGAAAACCTTCAGAGCCCAACTGCCACCACCGGCTTCCCACAAGCCTCTCCCCCCACCCCACGCCTCTCCACCTCCCACAATCCTCCTGTTCTTGAGGCTGATTGGCTGGGTCTCGTGGGCAGAGCCAAAAAAGTCCCCCAATGAGCAGCTCCGTGGTCTGAAAGGGCAGGGAAACAGCCCAATGAGCATCACCAAAGAGGAGCCAATCAGCTAGATGTTGCTGGGGCCGCTGTGAGCCAATCATCAGCTGGCAGTCTGAAAGTTTGCTGGGGCCCCTTCAGCTGTGGCTCTCAACATCTCCCCCTCTCTGTTTAAACAACAAGCATATGGCTTAGGGACCGTGCCTGCCTTAGGTTGTCCTATCTTCCCCTATTTCCCTTTCCCCTATGAAAAAAAAGGTGTGTAAGTTCCGAATCACATTGGATGATTGCTTTCAATCATCCTTCCTGTGATGCCCTTGTCATGTATATAAATTTGTGTGTTTTTCTCCTTTGATCTATTGACAGTTCATTTCAGAGAACAAAAAGATGGAAGAGGGAATGCTTTCCCTTCACCCCTACAGTAGAAACTTTCCTAGCTGCAGGTGTTCCTAGAAGAAAAGGACTAAACATCAACTTGAATGGTCCCCTAGAAAGGCTAAGTGGAGAGGAAGAAGCAGGAGTCCAGCCTACTACCACCTGCCATGGTGTTCTGTGGTTGGTGTGTTTGTCCAAACAGACACCTTTAGCTAAATTGTATGAAGGTACCACATTGCCTGGCAGTGGCCCTGATCCTCATTAACGTCCATTTTGGAGGAACTTGATTAAAAAGATAACAGGGGGCTTTAGAATTCCACTGAGAGCATTGACATCTGGGCTTCCTGAAACTGAATTAGTTGAACCTGATAGCAACTCAAGAGGAAAGGTCACACAGGTTTGGGTGAGAAATTCATGATTTTCAAATGTCAGCTAAGATTTGGATAAGCATCTGCTTTTGGTTATATATTTGAAAATGAATAAGCACTGAAATCTGGAGGACTCATACTCACTGGACCTAATCCACCCAGGATTTAACAGCCAGAAAAGAAATGCTGGTTATGGCATGGATTCCATAAACTTTCAAGTCATTTACACTCAAAAACAAAGCAGCACATATGTATATGTCAGTATACATATGTAAACATGTCTATACATAATCCACACACACAAATATGTGTATATTTCTATGCATTTCATGTATATATGCATGTAGGTTTGTGTGTGTGTGTATGTGTGTGTGTGTGTGTGTGTGTGTATATGTGTGTTTAAATATTCCAAAACGTTGGGCCAGTTGGCCATGCATCCAGTTTCTCTTGGAAAAGATTTGCTTCATATCTAATAGAAATATACAATCTGGTTAAATGTTGCTGGTAAAATGTCTAACACATGGGTGGATTGAGATTGTGAACAAGTGGAGAATACTAAAGCAGCCTGATGGAGATAGGTCCTTTGAAGAGAGGCCAGAAAACATTCTATTCCAAAGACAGGGATACGCATCTATTGTTTCTCCAGCTGGCTAAGCAACAGCAGGGATGTTTCCTACTAAACAGCCTCATTAACATAAGCATAACTACAGGGTAAGTTTTCAAGCTCATTCCAAGTGAATTCAAAGGGGTGGGGGAAGAAAGATGCTGTTAATATGCACAACTCATGCAGACAATGATATGAAGCTAATTCATTTCATCATATTATCACCATAGCATATTAACTTAAAAGAAATAATAAGACAACATGGAAATGTTTGCATATTAGAGAGAATTCTCGTTGTACCCTATTAGCACCATATCCTATTAGTATTGCATTAGGCTACCATGCTGCAATGCTAAAATGATGAAATCCCACTGTGAAAACTGATATTGAATTCTTGTAATGTTTCAGAATCATTTTTAGCACTGCATATAAATAATTCATGTGAGCAGATCTAATGAATTGATGGAAGAAAAAAAACATCCCTTGGCATTGTGAGCGTATTTATGAATGTAAAGTCACGAGCAAGACACTTTCTCATGAAAGGTGGGCAGAAACTGAAGTGTGACATCTATCCTAGAGTTGGTTATTAATATAATGAGGAATTCTAGGTCAAGTCCAGTAGAAATATTCCTGAAAGTACATTTCCTTCTAGGAAAGATGGCACAATCTTGGTCGGCAGTCTCCTATCCTTTCTGAATCTTATATTGTAGATCAACTTAGGTAGGCACCCTCATTTAAAAGCACTAGTTCGCAGAATCAAAATTTGATACTGAAGAACTCAGGGAAGTAGTATCCTTTGTACTGCCAATGTCTTTGTTCAACCCCTATCAAATTGTTCTAATGATCCCCTTCCTCATCTGTCTCTACCATTGTACAATACAATCCTTGAAGTGAGGGATCATAATTTATTCATATTTGTAATCCTAATCCCCAGAACAATGCAATGCCCTGAATAGGTCTCAATAAATATTGAATGAATGGATGGATGAATGAATGAATATATTTATTCAATTCCAAAGGTTCCAATTAAAAAGTTGGAATAAAAGTGGGAGTGGGTCATTTACATTTAAATCTGATTGTTTTGCTAAATTAAATCTTTATTTGCAATGTTGAATACAGTCAAAGCAGTTTGAGTTTAGAGAGACATTCTAATTCAATGGAATGCTTCCAGAGTTAGATGCAATTGTTTAAGTTCCTGCTTTAGATTAATGGCTTTTTGGTTTCTCATACCACATATTGCATATTGGTGTCAGCGTGCTTGCAGAGAAGTAATCCTAATGCAATTTCAACTCCCCAGGATAGAGATTTCCTGCAAGGAGAGCTGTCGTGTAAAGCATGTTCCCCTATGTAGAAATATCGCTGGCAGTTACCGTGAATTGCAGGGCAGAAGCCAATGACCTGTTTTCGGTTCTCTGAGTAGCTGGCTTGTGGGCACTGTGTTTCTTTGCTACTATTCTCCGGAGTTCACTACACTTAAGCTCCAGATCCCTCATGGCCTATTTCTCGCTTTCTGCTCAGCGGACAGATCACACATAGCCTCTGGTTCCAGGCCTTCTTTCTACACGGTAACTTGTTTCAAAGCTAGAGAAACTTGGAAAGAATCATTAATAGATTTTCCTGGAAGAAGGAAAGAACAAAAAACAAACAAACAAACAAAAATCCTGCATTTCTTTTTCTCTTTAGTGGGGAAAGAAAATTTTCTAATGTGGGATTGAAGGAGACCACTTCCTCTTCACTATTTAGCTCAGAAACTCAATGCATTCACTTATAGGCTCACAAACCCACACAGACATATGTCCCTCAACTTCAGTGTCAGTGTTCATCTCTTCTCATTGCCTCACCCAAAAAAATATCTTTTTCATTAGGCTGAGTCCAGAGAATAAGTTAGAAATGTAAGCCTCATAAACAAAGGCTATGTGGTTAACTGAAAAGTCATTTGTCCTCTGGTGGAGAGCTTGCTTTAGCAGGGATGGATGTGTGAAACCCCTGGGTGCTTTTTCATGCTTTCCTTGCCTTTAACTTCCCAATGGTCTCAATTCTTTCAGCAGTCATCACTCAGGGAAGTAAAGGGTTCTTTGTGCAAGGTGACAGTCATTGTGGCAAACAGAGATCCACATGGAATATAGGTGTTCACATCCTCTCAGGTGAGTTAACGAGGCTGATCATTCTTCCTCTCTTCTTGGCCATCTACTGATACGTTGCAGATGGGTTGACAGGAAGTAACAGGTGGGTAGGATTGTGATTCAATGATAGGGCAAAAGACACAAAATGAAAATTTAACAATCTTTGTTTCGCCGATGAAAGCCATTTTATAACTATACAATTCAGAGTGTAGCTAGCAAATGTGAAGTGTAGCTGAACTTGAAAGAATTAGAGTTAAGGAAAAGACCAGCAAGACTAGAAGGCATACTCAAACCACAAGTTTTGAGTTTCCCTGCATCTTCTGTGGTTCCCAGATCACCACAGACAATCTGCTAAAGTTGTTTCCAGGCCACAATATGCAAGTCAGAAAACCCAGAGGTTTTAAATCTCAGATATGAAGGCATTTTTTTTCTATCTTTCTTTTTTTTTTTCATTTCCGTATATATAAACAGATAGTATAAGCATTGTACATTCATTATTTTATTTCATTCCCATTTTACAGAAATTTACATTAATTTAGGAAACTGAGATTCATAGATGGTAACAGAGTTCTGTGAATAGAGAAAAACAGATACAAATTGGGATTTATCTGATTCCAGGCCTACTCCCTTGACTCCTTTCTCGGTGTGCTTACAGACAAGGCCTAGACAAGCACCCGCAGATAAAATTTAAAATGTGTCTGAGATGGATGGAATAAATACCAGTTCTTCCTTCAGAGTCTACAGATAACTAGTCTGAGTGTTGATTGTTTTCCTTATTCTTCAAAGAAGTGCAAAATGGGTGAAATAGGGCTGAGGTCTTCCTAGGTAGCTCAAGAAGTTGGTGGGGGCAGGGGTCAGAGAAAACACTGATGAGCTAGAATATTCTCTCCAGTGAAGCATATATCCTACCAGGATATACTTGGACACTTGTCCTCAGAGAATCCCAGAAAACTCATCTCCTTTCTTAGGTGGTAGCCTACTATGGGGATGAGTATGGGCTTACTCTGACAAAGATTGCTTTACATTTCAACAGTGAAAATAACTAAATATATGGCATCCAACAGAATCTTAGTTTCTCCAAATTTCTATTCTGTAAAGCAGACATAATGCCTCATTCACAGAATAGTGAAAAATAAATGAGATAATCACAATGTCTGGCAATTTGTGGTGTTATTTTCTTTTTCTTTCTTTGCCCAGGTAGAGGCTGAACTGGATCCAAGTGCAGAAACTGCCCTCTCCATTCTATACTCCCTGTACCCATGCCTACAAACTCTCCAAATGACTATGGGTCTCAAATGCATTTTCAATGTAAAATTATATATCCACCACAGTCTAAGAATTCCCAGAGGACTGAGAACCAGGTTCAGAGCATAGACTTCTACTCTCAAATATTATTATTTGCCCAGCTAACAGGTATCATCAGGCCCACAATTCGCTTAACAGGAAAATAATTATTATAATAAATTGTTTTATTCAGTTTTTTCACTGCTATGACTGAAAGACCTGATAAGGACAATTTCAGAAGAGCAACAGTTTATTTGGGGGCTCAGATTTCAGAGGACTCCGTCCACAGATGAACTCTCTTGCTCTGGTGTGAGGAAGAGGCAGAACATCATGGCGGAACATGACACAGGCAGCTGGTAACAGGGCACCTGGAAGCAGAGAGAGAGGAAGTTCACAGCAAGGACAAAATATAAACCCCAAAGTCACCCCCAGGGACCCACCTCCTCCGGCCACACCCTACCAGCCTACTGTTACCACCAAGTTAATCACTATCAGGGATTAGTTTAAAACGTCTTATAACTCAATCATTTCTTGCATTGTTTCACAATGAGCTTTTGGGAGAAACCTAATCTAAACCATAGCATAAATATCTTACCAGGAAGAATTAATATACCTGTCCTATAAAGCCCAATTCTCTTTTTCCCTATTTTCCATTCTAGATTATTCGGAGTCTTAAAATTTATAAACAAATCCAACACTGAACAAAATCCATAACTAGTAGACTCCAGTAATCTTAACAAGATTTCATAGTTGTCTTAGAAACTGGTTCTTTTTTTTTTTTAGTGCTGGGAATTGAACCCCAAGTTCTCCTGTGTAGTAGGCAAGTGCTCTACCACTGAACTACAACCCCAACCTGAAAGATTTTTTGTTTTTGTTTTTGTTTTTGTTTTTTTATGGTGTAATCAATGGCATGTGCTCTGGCCCATGTAAGCACTAAGTTGACCTAGTCTAAGAGCTCTGAGGAGAAGAAGCAAACACAGAGAATCAGGCACTGACTTAGGAACCTGTCCTGGGCTGTTAAGGTTTGGATCTTAAATGTCCCTCACAAGCTCATGTTTTGAAGGTTTGGTCCCCAGGTGATGGCACTGCTAGGAGGTGATGAAGCCTCTAGGAGGTGAGGCCTAGTAGAAGGATGTGAAGTCAGTGGGAGTGTGCCCTTGAAAAGGATATTGGGATCCCAGCCCCTTCTTCTTTTTCTCCTTGCTTCCAAGATGCCAGGAGGTGAATAGTTTTGTTCCACTGTACACTCCCGGCCATGAATTTCCATGGGCTCAAAAAATAGCAGAGCCAAGTAACCATGGACTGAAACCTCCAAAACCATGAGACAAAACAAATCTTTACTCCTTTAAAGTTGATTATCTCAAGCATTTTATCACAGCAACAGAAAGCTAACAACAGGGCCCCAAACCTTGTCAGAAATTCAACTTCGCCTCACTCTTGAAAGGATTCTTAGGGCAGACTCAGTGTGCCCTTCCTTCACTGCTAGAACCAGATCTCACAAGACAGTGAAATGCTGCTTGTGTGGTTCAGTGAGTGCTGACATATCACCATATCTCTGAAATCCAAAAATTAGCTAAGCATCATCCCCAGAACCTGAAAGGCAGTGGACAATACCGGATTTCTTCCTATATTTCTAGAGCACTAAAAATCTACAATCAAACACTAAGCCTTAAACTAGAGCTATCTGAAAGTTATATATGACATAATTCCAGACCATTATGGCAACTGCAGAGTTTCAAAATGCCTTTCAACGGCTTAATATCTCTCTTCTGAACTAAGTCTTTCATGAAAGAAATCTGGTAGCCTCCATTGTTTCTCTGAGCTAATAAAATATTCAGGATACTTTTCCTGTGAAATCAGGAA
The DNA here is from genome assembly GCF_001458135.2 of Marmota marmota marmota. Classification (NCBI taxonomy): domain Eukaryota; kingdom Metazoa; phylum Chordata; class Mammalia; order Rodentia; family Sciuridae; genus Marmota; species Marmota marmota. The sequence goes on along the minus strand of NW_026000076.1, from coordinate 3,023,907 downwards.
TAGCAAGGTGACCCACCACAATTTCTCAAGGTATTTCACCTCTCAATTAACCAAGACAGACCTGTCTTCATAATGGTAGGAAGGTCTGCTTTTAATTGGATGTATGAGTAATATAGCAGCTAAAATATAGAGTTACTGCCCTAGATTGTTTACATTTGCCATAATAGTTTCAACTAAATGTCTTCATGAAAATGTCAAATTTATTTCTGTTGTAATAAAATACATTCAATGGCTAATAATGTATTCATTAATATCTTATGCTGCCATCATGTCATTATTGGTTCTAATAATACCTAATTGCAATAATAAATATCTAATTTGGGGGATTTGTGTGTTTTCTAATTAGACATTTTTCATTTCTATTCTGTAATTATTCATGAGTAATTATTGTTAGCCACAAAATAGAATTATGGTTAAGCTTATATAAACGGCAGTCAGATTTTTATTGAAAAAGGAATTAAAAATTTTTCTGCTGTATGTTACAGTTAAATTTAGTCTCTATTTTGTGGAACTGCTCAAAACAATGTTGAGGAGGAAATGTAAAGTACAGACTGATAACTCAAGACGTTTTTATAATTATAAATTTACTGTAGAGAAATTTAAAGAATGATATAATTGGGGTTGAATTCCCATGCTCTCACTTGGAGCCAAATAAGCTTTTTCATGAAAGATTCTTCTTTTGTCAAGAGTGTGCTTCTGGGAAACCCAAAGCTGTGTTCTAGAATGGTGAAGTGCTGAGCAAACAGCACCAGCGGGCAAAGCCTCTCTGATTCAGCTTTCAGCCTCAACTTCCTCCACATCTCCTTCTTCCTGGCCCATGTGAGCCTTACCCCTCACCCATATGCAACTTCTGTTTCTAAGAGGTCTTTCCAATAGGCCTGCCTGTGTGTATATTGTTCTTTCTTTCTGGAATGACCTTCTTTCTTTTCGATCTTAGGGACTCATACCCATCAATTTAACTAATAATTTTTCCATGAAACTTACCTGATACACTTATGAAAAATTTACTCTGTTCTTCATAAACTGCAAATTGACCTTTACCATTCCCACTTACTACGCTGCGTTCTATGCCATTTCTTAACTACACCTCACGCAGAGTTATGAGACTCTCCCAACGGACGATATAGGGTTGGTTTTTTTGTTGTTGTGGCTGTTGTTGTTTTAATCCTTGCACTTCAGGTCACAGGAATTAACCCTGTATGTTAGGCGGTCTCTGAGACCAAAACACTTGACTTAAATAACTTAAAGAAGGGGAGATTTATTTTAGCTCACAGTTTCAAAGGTTTCATTCCATGGTCAACTGGTTTCATTGCTTTGGACCTGAGGGGAGATAAAACATCATGGTGGAAGGGTGTGGCAAAGGAGAGTTGTTCAGCTCCCTGAAATCAGGGGTGGGGGGGAAAGAGAAAGAGAGAGGAAGGAACCTGGAACAAGATACAGTCCCCAAAGGCACACCCACAGTGACCTGCTTCCTCCAGCTATGCCCTACTTGCCTACAGTGTCCATCTCTTCCTAGCAGTCCATTCAAATTATTAATCCATCAAATGGATTAATCCACTGATAAACTTAGATCCTCATGATCCAATCACTTCCCAGAAGCTCCGTCTCTGAACATGGCTGCATTGGGGACTAAGTCTTCAACAGCATCAACTTTTGGGGAACACTCCAGATCCAAACCACAACACCCACCTTTCAAGTCTTAACCAGCGAGGAATAAGAGCCAGTGAAGAAGTACTTTCCTCTTCCACGTCCCAAGACAAGGTTCCCCAGTGGAACTGAGTCCCCATTGCCACAGGGATAGCCAGTTCAACAATGCACTTCAGTTTTCCCTCCTTCCTTAATTCTGCTATCCCAAATCCCCAATTTCCTTTCCCCTGTGTGCCAGTTTGCCATTGCTGCTGTAACAAATTACCACAAACTAGTGCATTAACAATAGTACAGATTGACTCTCTCATTGATATGGAAATCCGAAGGACCAGCTCACTTTCACTGGACTAAAATGGCCCATACCATTTATGGGCATCCTAGACCAGCAGTTTCAAATCCTGCACAAACGTTAAAAGTTATCTTGGATGCTTTAAAAACATATACTTTGGCTGGAGCTCTATGTGCAGAGAATTTGACTTAATTGATTTGGAAGGAAGGGAGAGGGCTTTGACCTTGTTCTTGCTGCTCTGTTTTTCTGGGGGTTTTGTTTTGTTTTTAAGATCCCCTTGAACCACTGGTCTAGTTCAACTTGTCATTGAACAGGTGAAGAAACTGAGGTACAGGAAGGTTAGGTTAAGGATCAAGGCCAAACAGGGAGAACCTGGCAGAGTAGGGAGTAGAACCCCACCCCCAGACTCCCATTGCACACCTCCTGCTGCACAGTGAATTCAAGAAAAGTGGAAGAGACAGGTCGGCATTTAGAAGCAGTCTCGGTGATCCTAGGGAGTCAGTCAGTGAGGGATGACTCAGATGTGAATTCCCTGCTGGCTCCCATTTTCATCCCCTTGGGCAGTGTGTAGGAGAGGTATAACTGCATGAAGAGAGCATTGTCAAAGAAAATATCCTGGCTGATCTATTTTAGTTAAAACAGCTTTTTTTCCCCCAGGTACTGTGAGATTGCTTGTCTGTCAAGGTGTTGGCCTTGAGCGGGGAGCTGGGCACCAGGGAAGGTGTTTTCAGTGGAGGGAGAAAATAGAAATAAAAAGGAGGGCTGAGCCACGGGGTGCTTGGAGCAGAGGGAGTGAGCGCTGTCTGCTCAGCGGTGGGTTCTTCATTGCAAATATCTCTGGGCTAAAGCAGATCCTCTGCTTTCACCATGCTGGTTGAAATTAGCATTTCTCACGTCCCAGGATTCGTCTACTGTTATTCAAAGTATCGCACTGAACTCATCCAGTTCTTCTTAATTTTGTGATGAGTTTATGCGCCTTTAAAAATTCAGGCTGCTCTCTGGAAGGAGCTGCTGAATCTGAATAAAAAAATTGTGTGTGTGTGTGTGTGTGTGTGAGAGAGAGAGAGAGAGAGAGAGAGAGAGAGAGAATCCACATGTTAGGGCCCCAACTTGGCATGTCCATAAGAAGCAAAGGTCAATGGTGTGAACAAGGGCCACAGACTCACCTGAGTGAGTGGCAAGGTGGGGAGAAGGAGGTTCTAATAAAGAGTATAGGAAATCGGAAGGGGAAAGTAAAACTGCTAGGCATCTGTGAGAAGGTGGGTAAACTTCCCCAAACTGGGAAAATTCTTAACCTGGGGAAGATGGCCTGTCTCTCAAGTCAGTAACTTCTTAATGAGGTGAAGCTGTGTTGGGTAAGGACATTTCCCTTGGGCATAATGTCACAGATATGCCACTTCATGCCTGAGGTTCTCTTCACAGGATCCTCTATTCCAAAATTTTAATGTTCCTGCGAATCACCTAGGAATTTTATTGTAAGGCAGATATTCCTTTATGGGGCTCTGCGGTGAGGCCTGACTTTTCCATTCCTAACAACTCAGTGATGCTAATGCTGTGGTCAAAGCAGCAGGGTGCTGTTTTGTTTCATCTGGTCAGGTCTTCCTCCCTGCTGGGTCACTAGTGGAAGACTGCCTTTATTTATGCTGTTCTGGGATGGCAGAGAGAACACAGAGACAGCCAGAGGGCACCTGAAAGGCGCAGAACAAGAAAGAAGCCTGCCCCACAGGGCTTAGCTTTGCCCATACTGTGCCCAAAGGGAACTTTGTCCTGGGATTGGTCACACTTGACCCCAGCATCAACAGAACTTAGTGGAATCAAAGCTCAGAAGGATAGAACTTCTGATTTTGTCCACAATTGTCCTTCCTGTCCTCATACTCACAGTGACTACGAGGGTCTTAGTGTTTCACTTCATCATAATTGAATTTTGTTTATTTATTTGCAGATTTGGGGATTGAACTCAGGTCCTGTGTGCACCAGGCAGACACTCTACCACTAAGTTACGTCCTCTGCCCTGGGCTAAGCTCTAGACAGGCCTCCTCCAGGTCTCTCTCTTAGAATATTTCTTCTACCCCTTTGACATGGAAAGGTCTTTAAAATCCTCTTTCCAATTTTAAGAACCACACTTTTTCTTAAGGACTCAGGAGGCATCATCTCCTGAAAACAAAGGAAATAGGGCCTCCATGACCCGAGTTCTGTGGAAGAGAAGGGTGGAGCTTCCCTAGGCTCTTGTTCCAAGTGACAAAACTGCCTTTTTTTCATGAAGATTTGAGAATGGAGCCCTGAAGAGTGGCATATTCCTATAATCCTAAAAGCTCCAGAGGTTGAAGCCTGAGGATCTTGAGTTCAAAGCCAGTGTCAGCAACTTAGAGAAGCCATAAGCAACTCAGTGAGACCCTGTCTCAAAATAAAAAAATAATAATAATAATAATAAAAATAAAAATAAAGGCTGGGGATGTGGCTTAGTGGTTAAGTACCCCTTGGTTCAATCCCCTGTACCAAAAAACTAAATAAATGAATAAGATTTGAGCATGTTGGCTTTCCTTTGAATGTGGTCAGTTAGCAAATACAGATGCCCTATGCCTCCTGGGGCAGCTCAAAAGAACTCTTCTGCTCTTCCATTTAGAAGAGTTGAATTCAGACTGCATTCTTACCTCACCCCTATAGGTAGCAAGTCTTCCCTACCTGTTAGACTTTTTCGGGTTCCTTTTTTGTCTTTGACAATACACAAGCACAGCGTTTATTATTTATTTGTTTGCTATGTGTGGTATGTACATATGTATGTATCTTGGAAAATAGCTTCTCCATTTGTTCATAGTGCTTTAGTGACAGATCTTCCATTATGTGTGCTATTTTCTTCCATTTGGTTCTTCTAAATAAAGTGGCCTGAAAACTAATTCTCTCCACTATTAAATGAAAACTCATAGACAGTCAGTGTAACTCTTCCTGAGGGGTTTATATTATGACCCCCCAATATACAGATACCTATATAAGATCAGGAATTCAAATCAAGAGACTATTACTGCTCACTTCTTGAAAGTCAATACTTGGGAGATGAGAGCTGATGGGAGAGGAATCAATCTTATTCAAGGGACAGCCTGAGAAGATGCTGGGACTACCATCTTCAAAGTTCCATCAGGCACATGAAGGAGTTTCAGAGGGAAGAAAAGCAGATACAGGGGCATGGACAAGAAGACTACATGCTGGGTGGGGTCTTTGTCATTCAGGTCACGGGTCTCCTTTATTTCCCTCTTCTCTAGTTGGAAATTCACAATAGACCTTGACCTCCTGAGGTTAATTGCAAACAAACATATTACTTTTCTGCAAGTCAAATTTCACAGCAATTTATATGCTTCCTGTCAGTTGTTGCAAAGAACTAAAGACTACAAAGGGCATTCCACTTTCTGATGTGGTCTGAAGGTCAACAGATGTTCTAGGTTCTGGAAATCTAAAGAAAGATTGTCTAGAAGTTAACATCTTAATTGTGTGGTGTTTCTTTTAGAATTTTGAAGGCTGGACAAAGGAAGGGGAAGTAAAGTTATAAAGCACAACTCACAAAGGAGTGGCCATTACAATACCACGAAATAACAAATGTAATTTCTTCTGTCTTCTTTTCAACAAAGATTATTTCACGCATCTTCATGTGCACTTGCCTTTCCCAGTGTTCTTGCTTGTTCTCCATCACCTGGGAGAGACCTGTGGTTTGTCTAAATTTAACTGAGAAAATGATTCTTAGTAGTTTGCTTAAGGAAAATGACCACTCTGAGAGATGCGTCTAGCTGTGAGGGGGAACATGAAGGCGATCATTGTTGGAATGTTGGAGAAAAGAAAAGAGAATGAAAAATGATAAGTTTGACTCAGAGCAGGAATGTTTAAGAATAAAATAAATAACCACGTACTGATTAGAAAGACTTAAAGGAACAAAATAAGATAAACCGTGTATCGGAAAGTAGCATTTAGAAATAAATAGAAAGGATCAAATTAAACACAGGCAATGTGCATTTGTGGGCGATTGGCATATTAATATCAGGAGAGGTATCTGTGTGTCAGGCCATGCTCGAATGCACAACAAGTACACCAGGACTTGCGTGTTGAATGCACATGGACAGATGACCATGGCACATGAACAGCTGTTTAATGCTCTTTGAAACCAGCAAATGAAACCTCAATGTACTGTCAAGAAAATTTTTAATAATGGGAATTTCAAATTACCTCCTAACTTGCTCTAAGCAGAATAAACAAAACAATAAATCCATTAGAAGGTATTTGTGAGACATCTAAGATTTAAGAGCTTTGCTCCAAAGACTATGAAAATAGAAATAGTTTTCCCTTGGAAAGGATTTTTGTTATTTGGTTTGATTTAAATCCCAGCTAATGGTTATAGTTATTTTGAAGGACTCACAATCTCTCCTTACATTCCAGTTTGGCCTCAGACTTTTCCAAATAGGGATATTTAGGTGTTGACCGGCACACAGGCAGGTAAGTGTTCTTGAAAGATAATGTGCATCACTTCAGTGTGTGCATTCATATGTAGGTTTGCCATTAGATAGCAACAGTGGTGATGGGGTTCAAGGTATGACACTCCAAACCTAAATGTAGACCAGAACATGCAACCCCAAAATGAGCTTCTTTGGACATAAGGATTGTTTTGAACTGGTTATTTTGAGAAACTATAGACACAGGAGGAACTCTGAAAAGTTACCTATTTGTAAGAGAAATTTGCAGCTCTAGTCTCTTATCAATGATACTGACTCCCTCTCCACTAGGAAGAGAGGGATGACCAAATCTCTAGTGATAGTCCTTCAATGAAGAAAGCATTGCCTTCAATCTACATAACAGACTTTACTCTTCTGTGAGGTTAGCCAAGCCTACCCCCACATTATTCTTTCTTTGTTTCAGAGAACAATGACATTTAAGTTTGAAGTTTAATACAGCTCTTTGAGATCTGCTTTGGAGATTTACTTATTTCTCTTGGTTATGTTCCATGTACATAGAAACTATACATATTATTAAACTTCAGTTTGAGTTTTTCTTCTCATTACAAACAGAAGTTTAATTTATTAATTAATTATTTTTTTTTTGTCAGAGGGAGTATCAGCTAAGAACTCACAAAGGGTAGATGAAAAAATTATTTTCCTTCTCTGACCACACCATTTTCTTTGAAATGACATATCTGTATTTCTCCTCTAGGAATTTCAGTCCTGTTCTCACAAATTAGGTAAAAGAAAAGTCTGGAATTTCCCATCATCTGCAGTTTAGAGGGCAAGGAGTTGCCCTATTGCAGTCTCAGTGAAGACAGACACAAGTTTGCGGAATTCTTTTCTGCTTGCAGATTTGAGTCAGACATTGAGTCTCTGACCCTTGCTTTATCAGTAAACGACTCAACTAACAATGAGAAAGAGAAATAATCAAGACCTTTGGAAAACCACAAGTGCAACATAATGACAGTGTTGTGATGGCTTCAGTTTCATTATGTCTGTAGCTAACACCTACCTCACTGAGGCACTGTGGGAATGTCAGGAGGCACAGGTTAGAGCTCTGAGCACAGGGCCTGGCACATGGTTAAGTGCCAGTAAATGGAAGTTGTAAATGCAAAGTGGAATTTCAACCACCACACTTGAGACTTAAATTAAGCGTGAACTGCGTTGTCCTTTGGCTTTACAGTTTTACTAACCTTCTTGGACTGGCTCTAGCGCAACACTGCGATTCCAGGGTGAAAGCTTCTCGAAGCCACACACCCTTGAGGGCAAGAAGGGTCAGTTATAATAATCATCCTTGTCAGCACAGCAGGATCCCTGTCTCACACATCTGCCTGAGTGTGGTGCTCGAGACAGCATTAGACAAGTATCATTTTGTCAATTAACCTTTTCCCATTCTTAGTTTATTGGGGCCCAAGCAAACACATTTACTAAACAGAGAGGGGCTTTGATTCTTTTGACAGTAGTTGCAGCTTTCTACACAGCCTACCTGCACTTTCCCCTTACAGCAGACTCAGTTGCACCTCTCTGGCAAATTGGATAACCTTGTGTCCTGCTGCATAAGAAAATCATTTTAATTTATGGACAGCCTCGGTTTACTTCACATAAAGAGCAATAGATGTCATGGTGTTTAATTCAGCTTCTCCTATCCAACGGGCATGAGAAAGCAGAGGATGCAGATGTTGCCTGTGACCAGTGACTGGCTTACTCCTTTCTATCTTCACCCCCTCAACCTCTCTTCCTGGGTACCTGAGACAGGCACCACAATACCTATGTCTAAGATGCTACCTGATATAAAAAGTCAAATAAATTGCAACCTCCTACTGGTTTCTTCTATTTCCTCATGCTCCTGCCCCACCACCATATAGTCTTCTAATGAATATATAAAAATAAATACTGTTTTGCTCATCCCTTATAATGTGTCAAGTTGTGCTAAGTACTTTGCATCTTGCATTGTATTTTATTCACCACAATAACTCCAGGGGGAAGGTATTATTACCACCATATAACAAATGAAGAAATTGGTTAAAAAAAATACCCTAACTAGCCAGCAGTAGATCCAAGAATGGAGCCAGATTGTCCTAACCATCACACACTTTCCAGCCTCCAACTCACAACTCAGATCATATTTATCATCCTATAAAAATAGATATACAAATCATTGTGAATTTTCCTACTAAATAACTGAATTAAAACTGAAAGTGATGCCAATTAAGAGGTAAAGCCTTGGGTAATAAAAATCAAGACTAGATGTGGTTGCTCAGTTCTGTTGGGAGTGAATGGCTACACTGGGCATGATGCTAAAACCTTTGGCATTTTTTGAAGGACAACATGTTTACTAAGGCAAGGAAACCGAAATTATTTTACACATGCCATCAATCAAGATGGAAAGTAATTTTGAATAAAGGCAAACAAATAGCTACTGATGTAGTTCCCTCATTATAAGAGAAAGTGACAACTCAAAACTCCTCTCCATGCTGACGCCACCAGAAAGCCCTCTCTCTCTTTCTACTTCTCCTCTCCTTCCTCCTACTTGGAACTCCCAGATATTAGTGGGTCTTGAAATCCATTTAGAAATTTATACCCAGGATTTAATAAAAATGTTAGAACATAAATAAACATACTAAGACAGAATCCAAGCATATCATATTTAGTAAAAGTATTTTTCCCTGAAGCTTTTGTTTTACTTCTATGAGTGTTCATGTGTGTGATTTGAATGGGTTATATAATATATTCATTACTATTGGCCACAATGAAAAAAGCTCAATAAACCCATAAGTATGAAAACATACTTTTTGCTTAATTTTGATTATCATGTTCAATTATCATGGACCATCCCCACTCTCACACCGACAGGTAGTTATTTCTTTCATTCTCTCATTCTTCGTATGACACTGTTGAATTAGAACATTGATTTAAAATTATAAAAGTCTGAAAAGAAAAAGCACACAGGATTTTTAAAAAAAATTCTTTCTTACTTAATTAAAAAAAAATAAGTTCATCACTGAGAACTTGGGGAATTTAAGATTAATTAGGCTGTTATCACAGAAAGAACACCAGAATGATGGGCTATGGGTTTCTGTGCTTTTTGTGGCTTCTGAAGAAATAGTTAACAAATGAATTGCTCTGTTCTCAGAAGGTTGACCTCATCAATGATTCTAGTTAAGACAACCAATGGAGCAAATGGAAAGGCGTTAAATTTTGAGGTCCATGAGGAAACACACACACACACACACACACACAAATTAATGTTTGCCAAATAGACTAAATCAGAAGGGGAATAGAAAATGTGATTTTTTTTTTGAATAGTTGGAAGAAGTATAAACTATGGCAGATAAAAATGGAAACCATTGGAAAGGAGTTCTTATAATCCCAGCTTTGGATGTTACTGCAAAAGATTCTAATCACCAAGTTATCTTTATTAGTATTATTATTGTTATTACTGATAATAAACATGTGCTGACTGCCAACAGGATGCCAGGCTCTGTAAAAGAGAGAATTAAGCTCAGTCCCTGCAGTGCAGGCTTACAACAGATTATAATTGCAATAGAAAATCATATTAATAGCAATTCAATATTTTATTAGAAAAATAACATTGCTTTTCTCCTCACTCTGAGTTTTCTACCAGCAAGTAGAATACTGACTCTGACAATGATGGTCCTTGGACCATAAAGCCCATAAATCTCCCACTAAGAATTTCTCCTCTGCAATTTTCCAGCATCAAACACGTCTTTGCTTCTGCTTTCATATGATCAAGTGAGGTCATCCTGCTTTTGTTCAGGGTTCTACCTTTTGGATCAAGTACATAGAGGTGACTGAGTTTATAGCAGCTGCCTTAAGCAATGGTTTCAAAACCGCCCGTTGCAGTTATTAGTGGGTCTTGAAATCCACTTAGAAATTTATACCAAGGATTTAATAAAAATGTTAGAACATAAATAAACATATTAAAACAGAATCCAAGTATATCATATTTAATAAGAGTAATTTTCCTGAAGTTTTGTTTCACTTTTATGTATGTTCATGTATGTGATTTGAGTGGGTTATATAATGTATTTATTACTATTAGCCACAATTTAAAAAAAAAGCTTAATTAACCCTAAAAGTATGAAAACATACTGTTTGCTTAATTTGAACTTTAGATTCCACCCAAACCCATAACCATACTAGGCCATAAAAGTAATTTTCAAAAGAATCCAACTATTCCTTTTACCACATGTAAAATCAACTAGTATTTACTATGTTATAATGACCTTATTTTCTAGAATTAGTTATAAATTCAAATATTTTTTCCCTTGCCACCATCAATACATCCAGACTTGTTAGAATCCAGATCCTATTGATTTATAAAATACATGTATTATGTGAAGACATTTATAAATCTATTTATATTTCTATATTTTCTCTGATTATGATAGGCTTTTCCTTCCTACATAATTTTTCAAAGGTCTCTACTTGGACTGACCAGAGCTAACTAATATATATCTTGCTAAACCTGCAATAGAGGTTGCCCCTCACATTCCCCCCACCCAATCCTCACCTGCCCACAACAAGGAAAGCTTTCTAATCTCAATTCTAGAACTTAGCCTATAACTAACATTTTGCCAGGAAAGTTCTGACTCCATCAGATAAGTCATATCATTTATTACATCTTCCTCATAGGACACTCTTTCTTTATTTTTATTCCAGGTACAGTTCCTATGTTCTGGTACTTTTCTTTCTTTCTTTTTTTTTTCTTTGTTTGTTTAATCCCAGTAAAAAACATTTCAAATGGAGGCGGAGAAAAGTATGCATGAGTGAATTATCAAGATAATCTTCCAGCAAGGACTCTGCAGGGGACTGTAGACGCCAGGGTAGCAAAATATGTAGCAAGGGCCATTAGTGTGAAGAGGCTTTGCCTGGTGATATTTCAAACAAAGACAAAAACAGCTTCAGGAGAGAAGTTACAGATCCATAATTCCAGGGATGCTTCTAATTGTTCATCCTAAATAGACTTTGTTTCTACTGCTCCTGGAAAAATTCCCAGAAATTTTTATATTCTAAGCTCACAAAATCCTCAGGATCCCACTGTTGGCCAGCATAAATGGCCAGTATAAATACTTATATATTAACATAAATATAAACATAGAGTTATATGGTTGCTTAGAAGGAAACTAATTATTGATAAATTGATTTATTTATAATTTAAACTCCCATCAACCATCCAAAAGGACATATAGGTGGCCAGTAGTTTAAATGCAATGCAAAATAAGACATTTGAAGATAAAACAGAATAAAACTATTCTCACAGAAAAGGGGAGACTAGATGCTTCCAGTCTCTGGAGTTTAGCAAATTATAACACTTGAACAAGAAGTCTGGATGTCAATTTTCTGGCAACTAAGGTCAAAGTGGAAACAAAAGTGAACAAAATGGACATGATTTTTCCTGGAATTGAGGCAAGCAGAATTGTACCAAGTGATCCTTATTTAAGGAACAATGAACGTGGCCTGGGTGTCAGGTCACTTGGTTCTAGTAATATTCCTGCCTCTAATTTACTGTGTTGTAAGTAGTTTCACCTTTGCATTATTTATCTATGCAATGGGACAGTGAAGGGGAAACTTGGGGTTGAAGAATTGCTAAGGTCCTGTTAAACATTAACAGATTCCTTGAGATGTGGATAGATGTAGAGATACAATGATATTTTAAACCGATAGTTACATTAACCAATAATAAACAGTATAGAAATTAAAAAAAACAACACTTGTCTTCTTTGATATAATGAGAGCAACTAAGAACAGAGCAGGGAGGAAGAGCAGGAAGAAAAGATTAACATTAAACAGATACATGAGGTGGGATGGAAAGGGAGAGAAAAGGGAAATTGCATGGTAATGGAGGGAGACCCTCATTGTTATACAAAATTACATATAAGAAGTTGTGAGGGGAATGGGAAAATAAACAAGGAGAAATATGAATTACAGTGGATGGGGTAGAGAGAGAAGATGGGAGGGGAGGGAGGGGGGATGGTAGAGGATAGGAAAGGTAGCAGAATACAACAGTTACTAATAGGGCATTATGTAAAAATGTGGATGTGTAACCGATGTGATTCTGCAATCTGTATTTGGGGTAAAGTTGGGAGTTCATAACCAACTTGAATCTAATGTATGAAATATGATATGTCAAGAGCTTCATAATGTTTTTCAACAACCAATAAAAAAAAATTAAAAAAAAAAAAACAACACTTGTGTGAAATTAGCTAACTGCCATTTTTCCATATAAAGTATTAGAGTTATCCTTTCTTATGCACAATCCTAAAATCCATTGCTCACTCTCTTGCATTTATTCAGTTATTTCTCTCCCTGTTTCAACCACTCATTGCACAGCTCCCTGCCTTATTTTCTGCCTCCAACTTTAAGCCCCCTTACTCATCTGCCAACCTGCTTTGAGGTCAATTTGTAAGCGGTGAATGTCTTTCACAGACTTTTCAGCAACCACTCAGCACTAGCAGGATATAGTCCAATCTCTCAGCTCCCCATTCAAAGTCCCCATGACCTCCACCCGCTTCCTTCTCTAAGCTTACATCTTTCCACAGCCTCCTTGAGTCCTATTGCATTATTCAGCCGTTCAAAACTACTCACAGATCCCCAGGGACACATCATTCCTCCCTTTTTTTGCACATACCACTTTCTCCCCCAAATATGTTTTTTTTTTTTTGCCATCACACTTCCCTCTTCACCATCTTTCAAGAGTCTATTAAATTTTTGCCTTTTCTATGAAAACCTAATTGGCATTCTCTTCTCTAGAATATCCCTACTGGTCCCTCTTTACCTCATTGTAAGGCATATAGATTCTATCATGGCTCCCAGGACTTTTTCTTACTTATATGTGTGTTTTTCTTCCTCAATCTTTAGCAGCAGGAGGCTTGAAACATTTACTATTTTTGTCCCTGGAACTCGGGGAGTGTTTGTGGAATGAATGAAATGTTGGATGCTCTCCCTAATTTCTAACTCATAAAAATCCAAACAAAACCTCTCTTTGTCTCTGTTTATTCTCAGAGCCTCCCCACATGGACTCTTCTCGTAACAGCTCTGTTCCCCTTCCCCACCCAGTGTTGTTACCCCACAAGTCCTGTTCCATACATCTGCCTAGTTCTTCACCCTCTTTAGACTTAGTTCTTTATCTGACTCATTCATGTTTTATAGTCCCACTTCCTGTTTCTCATCAGCCATATTCCTTTTAGCAACCTTTTGTTTGTCTATTAAATATTTTGCCCATTTCTGGCTATCCAAAAACACCAACTGTGCTTGTTGAAAAGCAATATTGCTTGCTAAATTGATTTTTGCTATTAGATCATATCCAGAAATATCTTCTTTAAAAACAAAACAAGTCCAAACAGAAAGACAATATAACAATGGTTAACGAAGACCATTCGGTAAAACAGATTGGCTGACGGTCTGGGCTCTGTAGATAGTCCTGGATTTGAACCTTGCCTCCCATCCTAACCCACTGGGTGACCTTGGGCAAGTTGCTTGACTTTTGAATTGGATGGCTTATCTGTGAAAGAGGAGAATCACAGGTATATTTGTATTGTTGTGAGGACTAAACAAATTCAGCAAAATATGTAGCCAATAACAAATAATCAATAAGTGATAACTGTTATATTATCAATTTCTGATGATGTTGATGATTATTATTATTGATTCAATGCACCTCTGGTATTACCTTGAAGAATAGCTAGTGACACCTTTCCTTTGGGTTTAGAGGTGTGACTCAAAGTGTGTTTGTGAAGCTGGTTTTCGTTTTTTAGTATCAACGTAAGAGGTTCCCTGAGAATCTTTGCTGTCAGTTTATTTTTTTAACAAGGGCTTATGCTAACAGATTATTATTCCACAGTGATTTCATCTGGAGTCAATACTGAGCCCAACCTGGAATCTGAAGCCCTGGTGTAATTCTCCATATCAAAAGCCAGGCTCTGGGAGACAGTCGCACACTGCAAAGCAGCATTGGCTTTTCTGGGCTTGTTGCATTATCATTGCAGTTGTTTTTATTATTATTCTCATTTTTTTTTCAATAAGGAGCTGAGAACCACTAAAGGAAAAAGAAAAAGACTCTGTAGCCTCAATAATGTGATAAAGTGTCATTGGCAGCAGGAATTTGCAGGATCTCACCGTCGACCCAGGTAACAGCTTGTGACATTGTCTTGGACAAAGGAAATCACTCTCTTTGATGAACACTTTGGGATGATTTTCAGCTTCTGATATTCTCTTCCTCTTAGACAGCTACTGTAACAAAAGCCTGTAGGGAGAGCTCAAGCTTCGCCTATTTACAATATCCAACACTGACTCTGTATTTTAATTTAAAAAAACAACCTCAGAGCTTCGATCACTTTCATATTTAATATTTTGTCCTAAAATAGCTCTCTATTTTATTTTGCTTTTGAAAATTAAAACATAGTTTATACGATGGGCAACAGGGAAAAAAAGAGAGAGAGAGAGAGAGAAAGAAATGGTGAATCAGAAGCAATGACTTTAACAACTGAAGCTCATCTCTTCCCCTCTTGAGGCAAGGTAAGTGGCAAGTGCTATGGCATTGCTGATTCTCACATGCCAGCTCAGACCCAGGCAGAACAGCATGCCATCGATTTCAGCAATCTCTGTGTATTTCTGAGAAAACGCATACACTCAAATGCACATACACACACACACACCGTTAAACTAAGTAAATTCTACAATGAGCCACCTGTCTGTTAAACATGATTACACAAATGTGATTTAAGATGCTTACTGAGTTTTCCCTTCAATTCCTGTTTTGTAGACAAATTGGAAACCACCTGTGGATTCCAGACCATGGTGTGACCCTTTTCTGGCTCCTTTCCAAACTCAAAATCAGTAGAATAATTGCCAGCCTGGGTTCAAGCCTTTCCCAGCTCCTGAATAAGTTACCGACCAGTGAAACAGTACACAAAAGCACCTGCAAATCATATAACTTGGTCAATCACTTCAAAAATCTCTCTCTGGCTTTTTGCAGGCTGGGCTTCATGCTGCCTGACGCAGCACGCTGGTTGTGTTCAGCCATTATGCAATGATGTTCCATGTTGCCAGTAAACCATGGCTTTATGCCACTGTTCAGTATAGCAACTCCATTTAGCTTTATTTATTGGATTTTTAAATCCTCTTGTACAGTAGGTGTTGATCTCTCCTGAAGTTGTGATTACAGCTCTAACTATTGACACTTCATTCACAGCCAATTCCTCCATTCTTTGCCCTCATGCTGACATGAAATGGTAGTTCTTCCAACTCTGCACTCTCTAAGCCCTTGACCCTGGTCCATTACATTTTTGCTACAAAAACAGAATAGGGAGTACAGATCTGCCAATTAGTTCATTTCCTTAGCATCTTGGAATCCTCAAATTGTCTTTCATTGCTGTACTGCTTCTTTAAGGAGGCAGGATCTGTAGAGGTAAGATTGAACTGACATACCAAAGGGCTCTGAGATCCATTTACCTCTAAACAGCTCTCTCTCTCCCATCCAAGAATTTGGTTTTTGTTTTGTTTTGTTTTCCTTTATCTGCCTGGGACACCGTCTAACAGGTTATTGAAATAGTCAACAGCTCTTATTTAGAAGAGATTCTGCCTTTCTGTTAGTTGCCTTATATGAGGGATAAACTTCTTCGGAAGTTTCAGCAGTTTCAGTATGTTGGGGAAAAAACCTACAATGAAAATTAAAAACCCCAAGTGTGAATATCAACTTAGCCATGAATTAGTTGTGTGATTTTTTTTTTTAGCAACTTGACTTCTCTGAACCTCAGCTACCTCATTTATAAAATGAGAGGACCACAGTCTTCCTCACAGCCTTACTGTGCAGCTTGAATGAGAAAACGTTTACCCAAGTATCTGACACGCGCAGGATTGTCTGTCAGTTTTCGTTTCATTTCCAATTTTGCCCTTTGCTGTCTCAGGTTCACCAGACCAATTATTGCCCACAAAAGACAAGACAATCATTCTGTCATATTTCTTCACCCTGGTGTAGGTCAGATTAAGGAGTTTGATCTTATCATTCTGCTGTTGACTTGTGTTATCCTTTCTGGCCTTTTCTTGGTGCCTGGAATTCTCCTTGTATTTACTCCTTTTAGTAGAAACATTGATTTAATGAGGCTTAATGGGTTTCTAACCTCTTACTTAGGTGATCCAGAAGTCTGCAGTTCTAGCATGTATTTACTTTGGCTTTAAAATACATTGCTGCAGGTGGGTCTGGGATCTTAACAGAAAATTCCTGAAGACTCCTTAATGGAGAAATAAATAAGCCCTGTAGAAAAGCATTCTGTATTTTGGGCAGAGGAGGTCTGATTCAGTGTAATGCAGTTTCAACAAGAAAAAAACAAGAAGAGTGATGAAAGTTAGGGTAGCTCCCTTCCCTTTAAAGAGTTAAGTAGAAAAAATTATCTCTTGGTGTGAGAGGACCAACACAGTGGAGGGCAGATTTTTATACCGGTTGTGTAAAGGCTTACGTTTGCTGTCTTTCTTCTTGCTTTTGAAATGTGGAAAAGAGGAACAAGGAACTAGTTAGAGAAAGAGAACTTCTGAGAAATAACAGATTGTCAAAATATTTTGTTGTGACTTTCCTAGAGACCCAAAGCCAGAGTCTCAAGAAAAGTTACATAATAGAGCACTAACATTTATTAACCATTATTATATAAGAGATGGGGGAGCATGTGTAGGCATAGAGTGGGGTGCTTTGTGTTTAATGGCCAAATGTCTAAGAAATTCTGAGATCAAAATAAACAAGTATCTCTATTACAGAAATTCTAACAATCTTTGATATGCTGCTATATGTTATGAAACATCAAGAAGTCAATTAAGTGTACCTGTGTTACAAATTCAGTTCTCCTAAGAACCTGTTTTTAGAGAGCATATTAAAAAAAAAAAAACTAGTCTTCAGCAGAATACTTTTCACACTGAGAGACTCTGTCAAAATGTGGAAGACCCATTAATGTCAACAAAGAGGAAGATTTTTGACATAAAACTTGCCTAAATTCCTATACTCTGTAAGATTCAGGATATCTTTTTGTCAAGATAGAAGCCAGGATGAAGAAAGAAAGAAGGAAAGGAAGGAAGAGAGAGAGGGAGGGAAAGAATGGAAAAAAAGAAATCCAAAGTATCAAAGCCCAGTGAATAGGGTATTGTGATTTAGTGATAGGAGGAATCAAACAAAAAGAGACATGGTTAGAGTATTGGAGCAGAATTCACAAAAACAGCATTCTGGCCAAGAACCTGCTCCCATCAGCCACATAACAGTAGAACCACAACCAGTTCTTTATGACTTAGGTGCCATTCTCTATAAAATGAAGAATCTAGATGAAAGCTAAGTTCTCTGTCAATATTATCATTCATAGAATCACATACCTCAAGGTCACCTCAGAAACCATGTAACTACTCAATTCCTATTGCTACCCCAAAAAGATGGACATCAGGCTCAATTTGGACCTTTCAGTACAGAGAATTCACATCCTGACAAAGTCTGCTCCATTTTGAACAGATCTAACTGCAAAAAAGATTAGTGTTGTTTCTTATTTTGAATCAAATCTTTATTTAACTTCTATGCATTTGTCCTTATTTTTCCATCTAAAATCACAAAGAATTAGTCTGAACCTTTAAAAATGTGCTAGTGGCCACTATTGTCTCCCATACGTATGTTCTTCTCTAGCATAAATATCCCAATTCCCTTTAATCATTTCTCTGGCAAAGTTTAGTTTTCCTCAACACACTCATCACTATCTTTTGAATAAGTTATGGGTTTTCAATATCTGTGTACATTATGATGCCATATATATATTAAGCAATTGCTATGTGCATATGTGTATATAGCAATACATATATGTATTGCCATATATATATATATATATATATATATATATATATATAGCAATAACAATATGTATCAGTTACTGTTCAACCCACTTTATGTACATTAGCACATTTAATTCTCTCAGAAATCCTGTGAGGTATTTTAAATATTTTCACTTTTTCTTAGATGAGGAAACTACATTACAGTCTATATCAGTGCCTTTCAAACTTTAATGCACATAAAAGATGTCCTGAGTTTTTGTTAAAATTTATATTCTAACAGTAGGATTTCTGTGGGACCTAAAGTTCTACATGCTCCCAAGTGATATTGGTGCTTGCTACTGGTCCAAGGACCTTAATTAAAACGGAAAAGCTCATATTACGCAAAATGCTAAAATGATATAAAATGATAATATAAAAAAGCCTTAAACTGCAGTAGCAATAAATATTGTTAGTGCCATTATAGGAGGTTTCAGAAAATTATATTTATTTTTCCATCTTAGACCCTTATCTGGAGATCTTCTTCCTACCAACAATAACTGGTTTACAAAATCTCTTTGACCACTGAAGTAAACAATAACAATAACAGAAAAAAATGACATTTTTTAAGCACTTGCCATGCATCAACACCTAAAACATCTTAACATTATTCTGTGAGGTAAATCCTACCATCATTGAACTTATAACGAGAAAACTCAGGCAAAGAAGGAGAATGAAACTAATGTTTCATTAGACTGAGTTCACACCGCAAATAAACGGTAGAACTGGGTACAAACCTCCTAACACCCTGTATTTGAGTCCAGTAGGGAAAGGTCACTTCTTGGTGGACAGATGTGGACACATGTTATCTGTGATAGAGGCTAGAGTAAGAGTGAACACTGATCAAGTATGTAAATAGAGGCCGCTGAAATGCTGTAGTTAATAATAATGACCTTAAATATTTAAAATACTAGATGTAGCTCAGGTCCCAGGCTAGAAGCAATCATCCACATGCAAGTCCTGTCCTCTGTGAGCTCATAGTCCAGCTGGAAAGCCACTTACAAACCAATAACTCTCCAGCAGAATATCACCAATCACAGACTAGAGTGCCTGGTGATGGGAAAGGACAGGAAAGGCAGTCATCATCTGGACTGGAGGTAGGAGCATCCCAGAGTGAACCATGACAGCAATGACAGGGACAGCTAATCTTACTTTGGCTTAGTTGTAGTAACACATAGGATTTTTAAAATATATATATTTTATTTTAATTGTAGGTGGACATAATAATAATGTTTATTTATTTTTATGTAGTGCTGAGGATCAAACGCAGGGCCTCACACATGCTAGGCAAGGATTCTACCACTGAGCCACAATCCCAACCCCAATACATAGGATTTTTTTAAAAAAAAAAATATGTTTCCTTCATCAGGTATCTTATTTTAATGGATCCCAGATTGTGTTCCTAAGGAAAACTGCCCTTAGGTAAAAACTACAAAATTTCTCCATTGTAAGTTTGATTTCCCTTTTAATATTTTTCTTCCTAAACTTGTTGGTATCAACTTTTGCTGGTCATTAAAGAAATATCTGGTAGAGGGGCTGGGGTTGTGGCTCAGAAGTACAGCACTCGCCTAGCATGCATGCACTGGTTTCGATCCTCAGCACCACATAAAAAATAAAATAAAATAATATATTTATATAAACACATGTATTAATACATATGTACATATATATACATAAGCATTAAGCAATTGCTATGTGCATATGCATACTATATATATAATATACATATATATATGAAGCAATGACGGTGTGCATTAGGCACTGTTCAACTCACTTTATGTACACATTTAATTATATATATGTGTGTGTGTGTGTGTATATATATATATATATATATATATATATATATATAGAAAGAAATATCTTTTAGACATTAAAGAAGCCTAGATTAATAATCATTTCTAGATTCTTTTCATCAATGAATTAGCATAAATCACTTTCCAAGGTATTGTCCAACACTGGTTTTCAGGGGCTATGCTGTATGAACAGTGTGCTCTGATTACTAAGAATTATTAAATTCACCAGTTTTAATCAACTTTATAGTTTGTATTTTTAAATGTGTTTGGGTGTTAGGCCAGCCCAGGTTACAAAGGGGAACTTGTCCTATACATCAGTAAAACAGACATATTTGAGTTCCTTGACTTTTTGTGAGACACATAAGAGTATAAATAACACAATTAAAAAAAAAAGAATAAATAATTGCAGTTGGGGAATTTATGCTCAAAATTATATATGAAAGGGACTGATCCAGGAGCCCATGTGGATTGCAGGCGCAGCATACAGCTTGTGGTTTGGACACTGTGACCAAGACATTTATCACCAGCTGGTACCAAGTTGCAAGAAAATATCCAGGGGTAGCCAAGACACTTGCAGCACTGCACACTCTATAATTCTTATTTTGCTGAGACATAGCAAATATCATGTGGAGAGAAATTTTTTATCTATCTGTTTGGGAAGAAAGGAGAATAAAGAATCAAAAGAGAGAAGCAAAAAGGAAGGCTGGCAGGTACTGCCCGCCCTACCACTTTTCAGAATAGCACTCTGTAGCCTCTTTTAAGGTGTGCTACCTCCGAGTTCCACTATACCTGAGCATGGGGACATGTCCTCCCTATCAAAGGAGTGTGTTTGTTCATCCAGCAGGATTCTCTGAGTTGATTGATTGTCACTTTGGTAGGTTCCAGGGAAATAGATGCCTCATGTTTGCTAACATAGGAGTGAATGGTGCAGAAGAGTCAGGAGTGCAAGATAATTAGTAAAGCATTGTTGTGCTGTGTAGTGGGGAGGTATCTCTCAGAGAAGAGCAGCCTTGAAGAGAACCAGGGAAGGAAGGAAATGATGTTAAAGAAAGGGGAGATGCTTCTCTTAGAAAAACAAGTAACCCCTAATCAGAATATGAAAAATGAGGGTACAATTTTAGAAAGACTAAAAGGAAAGAGCTTTCTAGACAGAAAAAAAAAAAAGCGTGATAGGCAAAGCCACAGAAATCTGAAAAAATAAGATTCATTTAAGAAATTGCAAATGTACACAGTAGGTAGGGTGACTGTAGATAAAGCAATGCACTGTATACATTTCAAAAATCTGAAAGACGAGATTTTGAAAGTTTTCACTATAAAGACCTAATCAATTTTGGAAGATATAAATATTTAAATTAACTTAAACATTATGCAATGTAGACATGTATGAAAACATAACATGATACCACATTAGTGTGTACAATTTTTATTTTATATTCAGGTTAAAATATAATTAAAATAAAAATATCAAAGTCTTTTTAAAGAGCCAAGAACATTAATTAATTAAAAACAGCAATTTGTCACAGCTGTGGTTTAGGTGGTGATTCTTGCAACACCCTTATTTCCTATGGTGTTTGCTTAGAGATGCCATTGAATTGTATGGTAACGGATTAAACAGACACTGAAAGTTGGAAGCAAGGGAGAGGCAATGGCCAATAGGACTGGAGAGGTATGACTAGAACTGAGTCAACTTTAGTCATAGATTGCCCACCAGGAGTGAGGCAAAGGACCTGATAAGAATGATCCCTGGGATTGGTTTAGGAGTATATAAATGATGGTGCCATTTGATAGACACATGGGCACCTATTATAATTTTAAATTTCCCATTATAGACCTTCTGATGAGCTTCCTGCAAATTAAAGAAAGGACACTGATTTAAAAATGATTCAATATATCATTTTATCTTAGTGAGTTCTATCACTATCTGAATGATCCCTGTGGTCTTTGGTCTAAAATTAGACACTATTCACTGCTTTCTTGTACCACATTATTATAATATTCCCTTTCATTGGGGACATGACAATCCCTGTGGAAACAGCTTGGGAAAAAAAGGAATCATAAGCAGTTAAAAGTAAGTGAGAAGCATCAAGCTATTAGGCAAGGCATTGAAAAGATAAATGGCTTGTGAAGGAAAATGTAATTAACAGGTTACACTGTATATGTTTGCAAAATACCTATGATGCATGAAAATGTTTTTGTCTACTTAATTTTCCTAAGATTGTGTGTTTATATTTAAATTAATTAAATGCAAACAACCTTGTGCTCTAAATAATTTTGTGGTAACTGATATGTGCAGCCGAATCAATAGACTGTAGTTAAAAATGGCTAACCCAAAAACTTGTGGTGTAAGAAAACTTTCTCACTGGTGAGGAACTGAGAATGCGAGTTCCGTAGGGTAAGTTACTGTCCTTGAGGGGAAAGAATCCCAATGCCTCTGTGTGCAACAGCCAGGCCTTCCATACAAAGAGAGATTTGCAGCTTATTAAGTTTTTGAGGAACACAAGCACCTTGACAGTAGAGATCTTCATCTATTTTGTTCACTGACATATCCCAAGTGCTTAGAAAAGACTAAGTGTTCAATAAGCATTTGCTTAATTAATGAATCATTGAATAAATTAATTAATAAATTGCCCCAACAGCTTAACAGCATGAT
This sequence comes from Marmota marmota marmota, assembly GCF_001458135.2. Classification (NCBI taxonomy): domain Eukaryota; kingdom Metazoa; phylum Chordata; class Mammalia; order Rodentia; family Sciuridae; genus Marmota; species Marmota marmota. The sequence continues at coordinate 3,001,194 of NW_026000076.1, read as the reverse complement.
ACGAGAGCAGGGATTTGACACCATAAGTCTTTATTTTAACTTTCATTGGCAATGTGATACTGAGTAATCCACTTGATATTTTGAGACTTGGTTTCTTCATCAATAAAAATGGGACAGTAACTGTGGAAATGAGGTTAGAAGAAATAGTTGATGAGAAAGCATATTATAAACTAAAGGACTGTGGTGTTTATGTAACTCCTTAAAGGCAGAGATTCTGCTTTTGTGTTACTAATTAATTTTCAATTCCCAGTGCTCATGTATTATTTATTTTCCAATCCCCTTACACACATCAGTCCATAATAAGTGTTGGTTAAAATGACTTGAATTCATGATGGCTGGTACATTTTACATGGGGAAGTAGAGAAGAAAGCAAGTTGGCCTTGAATGAGAAGTCACTGCCAGAAAGTGTCTGAAGTTGCTTTGTTACAGTTTCTAAGATCTAAACATCTTTCTCAGTGTGGAGTCTCTCAGACCAATTTCTAGAATCACTTTGATCAAGACAATTATCCCCCCTCGTGTAAAGTTACTACAGTGTGTAACTAAGTGACTGGCTCTTTGCAATACAGATCTATTCCTGACCAAATGGTACCACATTTTCAAATGTCCATGTTTACTAATACCATATATAGATATGTCCATGTGCATGTTTCTGTGCCCAGGAAAACTTTCTCATTTCCATCTTAGAGATTAGATTTCAAATTTCACTTGTAAGACTCCTATTTAAGACTTCCTTTGATAAGCATTAAACATTCAGAGCTCTGTGTTAAGTAATACTGGAATATGGAGATGACCACTCTGTCTTCCCTGGTATCTCTGACTGTGACTTCCCATTTTCTAGGGGCAAGGAAAACAAGGAGAAAACTAGCTTCTATGGGGACATGAGCAAAAGATGCCTTCGGAGCAATGCAGACTTGGAGGAGGGCATGGAAGAATGAGATATTTAGCAGGCAAAATAAAAAGTCCCGAGTGATTGTTTGGTTATGAGAGCTGATGGAGTGGATATAATCTAGGATGGCTGTCTGGGTGATGGCTTTAATGAGTGGGTGAAGGTTTCACTGTTTGCTAAAAGAGAGACACTCAGAAGATAAGCAGTTTTAAAGTGGGAAATAATTATTGCAATATGTATAGTGCTTAGCATGACTCTTCTTGAGCAGATAGTATCTTTCCAGTAGTTTACACATAGGCCCTCAATATGTAATAAATAAATTCAATGAATCCCTGCTGTCATTTAGTAACTATGTAACTTTGGATAAGTCACTAAAGCTTTCTAAATCTCTCATATATTTTCTGTTCAGTATACAAACATTAGTATCAACTTCATAAGACAATTTTTTAAAAAATAGAATAAAAAGTGATACATAAAATGCTTAGCACGTATTGTACCAGGTGTATACTAGATTTTCAATAAACAGTTGCCACTTATGTTAATTCCTGTTTTATAGGGATTCTGTCCCTCATACAGAACTTAGAAAAAAATAGAAGTGAATACTTATCTTTTTATTGCTTTTTTAATAGTGTAAGCACATTTTAAAAATAATTGTTGAAATGGCTTCTTACTGCTATAGAACATGTATTTTATGTGATTTTGTGAGCACATGAGCAACCTGATTAACTGAGTCCAGAGGTTTTCTAGCTAAGGTTTTATTTATTTATTTATTTATTTATTTATTTATTTATTTATTTATTATTTTTTGTTGTAGTTGACACGATACCTTTATTTAATTAATTTCTTTATTTATACATGGTGCTGAGGATCAAACCCAGGGCCTCACATGTGCTAGGCGAATGCTCTAGGATCTAATTTAAAACCCCCACAGCACTCAAAACTGCCAGCCCATTTCCTATACACCTTTTCTTCACCTCTTCCACAAGATGGTTAGATCCATAATGCAGGATAAATGAGAAGAAATCGAAGTAAGAAAAAGTAAGAACTCACCCCCTCCAGCCTACTAATTTAAACTTCAATATTGTGTGTAAGAGCAGACTATACAGTCAACATAATTATATGCATAGCACATGTGCATATGCAAAAACATGTAAATCATACCACTTTAAATGCAAATATATGCGTGGTCTTTTTTATTATCTATGCCACTTAGATATGACCCTCAGGATAACCTTAGTGGAAACTACTGCCCTAGGTACCATTTTTTAAGTGAATCACTGATCTGAGATGTTTTTTAAAAAGGAACTCAGGAATGAAAAAGAAATATGTTTTACAGTTCACATCTGCGTGGGTTAAACCACCTGCTATGATTCTGTAGATTGTATTGCTTTTTACTGCTTTGTACTATGAGTTAATTTTTATGTGTACATGTTTTTTCTCCCACCGCCCCCAACCCCAGATTGCAAATTCCTTGAAAGAAGTCACTGAGTATTACAGTCCATTATGTCCCATAATAACCCTGGTAAATCAAATGGAGGAGTGTCCCATCACATGAATTGACATCATTTTATCCATTCCTCATTCTCCACTCCATTCTCTCTCCCCTCTTTTTCCTCACTTTGACATCCTTCCAAGTCTCCCATCCCTTCCCTCCTTTTGGACTGTGCATTTTTTCTCTCCTTCTTGGCTCAGCACATTCCTGAATGTGGGTTGCTCAATTCAACCCACCCTGTACCCTGGCCTCAAGGTAACCTCCCATCAGATTTTTCCTAATCTCATGTTGGAGTTTATTCATCCACAGTTTTTAATCCTCTTTCCGTGGTTTTTATCCTGTGTCAAGGATCTATATGTAGTTTGAAATCATCCAGACAGAGTTTTTAGGTATCTATGCTATTATGTATCTTCAAAGATATAGTTGTTTGCTTACCTAATGAGACAAAATGACCTGCTTACTCCTTAGGTGTACTTTAACAAGCAGGACTTGCACAACCTTTCCTCCAACCGTGTCTCACTGCATGCTAGGAGGGATATATGTCTATAGGCATATGAAATTGCCCAACTTAATGCCCTGTCCAGTGACTCCTTAAATTGCTTCTAGGATTTTTCTATCCATATTTCTCCTTTCCCTTAGGGTGCTGATGTATCCATTTTATCCAGGAACTCTTCATATCCAAGTTCGAGCTTACTGATTGCTACTTCATTCCCATGCACCTGCCCAAATTCCCAGGTCTCTCTGCACCAAACTTACCCATGGTTTTCACTGGCCTTAAGCATATGCTACATGCTCAAATAGTTTCTAAGGTCCTTGGAGAAATATGCAATTCATTGCACTCTGTCAGCACAAATCTACAGAGGATAGCTTGTGACTGTGTTGATGCTTTTTAGGGAAAGAGCTCTTTTAAGGAACAGCCCTATCACATGTGCCAGGGAAGTCCAATGCCTGAGATTTTTGTTCCTGAAAAAATAATAATAATCATCACCAAAGTGATTTTTGAAGCAATTTAAAAACCTCTTTCTGAAAGCCTATTCATTCTTATTTTTTCAATGCTTTCCTATACAATAGGGGTCAGCAAACTTTTTCTGTAAAGGGGTAGATGTCAATATTTTAGATTTTGCTGGCCACAAAATCTCTGTCTCCACTATTCAATTCAGCCACTTTTAGGCAAAAAACATCCATATACAATAGCTAAATAAATAAGTATTAAAATCACAGGAAAGAAGGAAGGAAGGAAAGAAGGAAGGCAGGGAGAGAGGGAGAGATGAAAGTAAGAAGTCTGGAGAGGTTGAGGGGAAGGTAAAGAGACTAGAAGAAATCTCATAATATGGTAATATCTGAACACCAAAGGTGCTCCATCTTTTCTGTGTAAATTCAAGCCAGCTGCATGAAGTGGAAAAGTTATGAGTGGAGGATTCAATTTCCTACTTCTTACTTTACCATCAGTTTATCTGGCCCTTCATTCATAGACTGAATCTGTTTTCTGATCTCTATACCTGGAATAATAATATCTGTAGGTTGTACCAAAACAGCTCTTTATGATCTATAAAGAGAGTCTTAAATGTATTTCTCTCACTTTTAGATATTTAAAAATCATCAATGAAATAATCAGCCTATGAAATGATTATCTTAGATGCCAAAATATAACATTTGACCCATACTGATATTTAAGAAAATCAGTTGGCGATATCTTTTGGTAAACTGTGTGAAGCCCTCCAGCATTACTAGTTCTTTACTAACTCACACTGGTATTTATAGGGTCTCACTGTTTAGCCAACAGAACCTTTAGATACTCTAAGTAAAAAAATTAAAGGACCAGTCCCTTTTACAACTCAACTTTTCTTCTGATTATTAAAAAGGGTTAGTTTGTATTAATTAGAAATTTTAGGAAAATACAGGAAATACATAAAGGCAAAATCTAACACTATATTTATAGTAATAACCTAGAGATAACACTTCTTAATAATTTAATATTTCATTTTTTTCCTGAGCCTATATACTCTCTTTATATTTAATCAGCCTCATACTTAACAAAATAAGTAAGAATTTCCACTAAATGTTATCAGAAAATATTTGGTATGACTTTCTAGTATGCAGTTCTATGGAATACTCTACTTTATTCAACTAATTTAAGGTATTCTTTTCAATTCTAGAGTTTATATGTGTGTGTATAAACATATGTGGCTTCCAAAGAAACTTTAATAATTTAATTCCATTTTTTCATAAACTTACCAGCAATAGGTTTTAAATTTTCACCAATGAACCATTGGAAATGATATCATATCATTTTAATTTACATTCATTTAAATATTGCTATGGGTTAAATATATTTTCACAAGTTGATTGGTTACTTGCAATTTCCCTTAGTGAAAATCTACAATTACATTGAGTAATTTATGATTTAAACTATTTTGAGAAAGTTGAGGTTTTCTTAAAATAATTTTTTACCAGTCACATATTGCCAATATATTTTTTATTTGGTTTTTACCTTTTTAAGTGTGTTTATGTCATTTAACATATGGAGAGGGTTTTTTTGCATATAATCAAATAGGGCACACTTTGTATTATTTGTCTGTATTTTTATGCTTCAGTGTATCTTTTCCAATTGGATTTCAGATTTTTACTCAATTTCTTCTTTTTCATTTACTTATTTACTTCCTCAACTGAGATTTCACTGTTTTGTCCATCTTAAATTTATTTCATTGCACCATGACATAAAAATATATAGTTTTAAAATAATGAGTAAATATCCCCAGATCACTGATTTGAAATGTCGCCTTCATTCATATCCATGCATGCACAAATAAAAATACAAACATATAGGCTGTTGAGGAGTGGTTTTTCATAGTTTATCTATTTTCATATCACTATTGCTTTGTTTTAATTATCACAGTTTTAGGATATATTTAAATTTACCTTACAGCACAAGTAACTCCTTGTTTTTCAAATTTTTCATGACTGGCCTTGTATAACATGGAAAAATATGCCTTATCTAGGCCAGTTACAGCAATGAACCAATATTACCTCAGGCCTGAAACTGCAAAAAGAACTTTGTGGGGAAGTCAATCTGACACTGGAGGGCTCATCTAATCCACAGTGACCTTGCAAGGAGATGGGTCACCAATTATATGGTTACATGGCACCCCCACTGGAGAACTGAATTGTGTCCCCTCAAAAGTACTTTGTCAAAGCCTGTGTTAGTCAGCTTTCCATTACTGTGACAAATACCCGAGATAATCAACTTGTAAAGAGAAAAGGTTTATTTGACTCGTAGTTTTGGAGGTTTTGGTACATGATTGGTTGACTCCATTGCTTTTAGGCCCATGGTGAGGTAGTATATCATGGCAAGGGCACATGGCAGAGAAAGCTGTTTCCCTCATATTGGCTGGGAAGTGAGAAAAGAGAAAGCAAGAGATTGGCATCTCACAATCCCCTTCCATGGCATGCTCCCAGTGACCTGAAATCTCCATCAGGGAACCACATCCCGATGGTGCTGAGATAGAGAATATGCATTTATCACCTGGTCCTGTGGGAGATATTCCAAATACAAATTATAGCAGAGTCCTAACTCCCAAGGTGAGTATTTGGAGATAGGGACCTTAGGAGATAATTAAGGTTAAATGAGGTCATTGGGACCCTAATTAGGGCTATTATCTTTATTAAAAGAGGAAGAGACACCAGGGTACTATCTTTCTCTCTCCTCAAGCACACATGAAAAGAACATGTGAGGATATAGGAGAAAGGGCATATCTGTAACCCAGAAAATAATTTTTGTTGCTTAATCCACCCATCCTGTAGAATTGTGTTACTGTGCCTTAGCAGTCTCTTTCTTTCCTTCCTTCCAGCCTTTCTGCCTTCTCTTTTTGGTTCACACTACTTTGCAACACTCCTCTTTTATTTTTGAAATTTATTCCTTTGATCTCTCTTTCTCATTCCCATTCACTTCCTGTTCCCTGAAAATAACAATATCCATTTGTCTTTATATCTTGTTGAAAGATCTGCACATGTTTCTATGAAATGTATGTTGGTATGTTTGTAATTTTAACTTATATAAATGCTACTATGCATCGTAAATTTCATTGTTTCTTGCTGTTTTTCACTACATGTAAAGTTTTTTAAAATGTATTCATATTCATAAGAGTGCAGTCCACATTGGTCATTGTGTGGCTTGATCTGTATCGATTCCTAACTTTGTATGGATTACTGTAGCATGCAGTCAATCATTTATGTATCCATCCATCCAGCAAAAGATACCTGAATTGATTCCAACTTCCACCACCAAAACAATGCCACAAGGAACATGCTCATTCATTTCCACTTATGGTTCTTCATAGAGTGGAATCTTTGGTCAAAAGGCATACTTTTATTTAATTCGTCCTTCACAACAGCTAAATTATTCTATAATATAAGCAGCGGTGTCAGAATATACCTATATTCTTTCCTCCCACCAGCACTTAGCAATAATCAGCTACTGTTTTATATATCTGACAGTTCTTCAGGGACATGCATGCCATTGTTACTTTAATTTGCATTTCTCTAATTACTAATGGTTTTGAATATCTCTTTGTAAGTTTATTAGTCCTTTGAGTTTCATCTCCTATGCCTTTACATACATCCCTGGACCATTTTTCTACTGGGGCTCATATCTACTTCTTGTTTGTTTGTATAAGACGTGTGTATATTCTAGATATTAGTCTCAGTGCTGTTTGATATTGAATAAAAATCTTTAATGCAATGTAAATAATTTCAGCATTATCTACATCAATATTTTGTAGTATTGTAATTTTCCACAATTAAAAGACTAAGTTATCCTTTTGTATTATTTTCTGTTAGCTTTATGGTTTTCATGTTTAGATCTGTAAGTCATCTGGAGTTCATCTCTTTTCCCCAATACCACATACTAAATAATCTGTCCATTTACATGAATACCTTGGTTCCCCTCTGTTATATATCAATTTTCTACATATACATGAGTCTGCTTCTGAAATCTCTAGATTTCTTTTTGCAATAGATTATATTACTATAGATTTCTAATATGACAATATTTGATGAGACAAATCTGTTCTCTTTGAGCTTCTTTTTCAAATTAGAGTTGTCTCTCATGGCATTTATTCTTCCACATGAATTTTGAAGTAAGTCCAATGACTTCTTGTTAAGTTTGTTCTAAGAATTACATAGATTTTGCTTCAAAAGTGACTAGTGTTTCACTGACATTATATTGTGGTTATTGATAATATATAAAACATTATTGATTTTTCTACATTTGTTTTGTATCTAATATTTTAATTAAATTTTGTTGTTAGTAATTTTTCAGTTGATTTGATAGAATTTCCCACATGAAGAATATATATCCTATGTAAATGTCTTCTTTTACAATACTTAATCACCTGAATTATTTTTCCTCATATGTTGCATTGGCTAGAGACATCTGAAAAATGCTGAATAATAACAATGATAACAGGTATCTCTGTATTGTTTCTTACTTAGAATGGTTCAGAAATTTTTTCATTAAATGTGTTGGATATTCTCTAGCATATTAAAGGAGTATTCTTCTATTCTTAACTTACCAAACTATTACATAATTTGAATTTTTATCAAATGTGTTTTTATCTTTTATGTTTCAAAGTACAGACTTTCTCATTTCATTTATTAATCTAATTGCTATTCTAATAAATTTACTATTATGAAGCCAACTTTCCAGTTATGTAATAAATCCAATTTAATCATGAGCTAGTAAATTTTATTGCATTGATAAATTCAATTTTTAGGTGTGTACTATATAATCCTCTACAATTTTGATGGGAATTTTGATGTTTTATTAGAATAATATGAATGACAAAAGTGAATAAAGAAACTTTATCTTAAAATATTTCAATATTTTCTTATAAATATATCCAGGTTTGGCATATTTCTGGGAGTACTTATTTGATAACTTTCAAATTTTACATGTATGGATATTTTCCATGCTTTCCTAAACAATTATCCATTTAATCTGGATTTTTAACTCCAGATTTTTACATAATAACCTGGATTTTGTTTTACAACATCTTTCAGTGTCTTTTATAATTTTTCATTTTCTCTTTTTCTTCTAGAATTATGTACTAAAATTATTTCCTTGTCTTCCTGAATTGAAAAGCTGCAAAGATTTTTGTTTGTAAATGTTTGTTTATTTTTTTAAATAAGCAGTCTTGTATTTATTTTCCAGATCTACAAATTTTGCTCTTTATTTGCCAGTTTCTGCTTTTATTTTATTAATTTCTTTCTTCTTAGTTCCACAAGTTTGTTTTGTTAACTTCATGAATTAAACGTGTAGATCAAATATTTTCATTCATTCTTGTTTAATAATGAATGGATTTAAATTGGTAGGATGCCTGTGATTACAGCTTTGACTGGAACCCATATGTTTTGATATATGCTATTCTCACTATCCCTGTTTTCTATGCATAGTAACTGCAATTTTGATTCCTATTTTAACCCAATAATTATCTAGGGAAATTGTGGTGGTTTAGTCTTACAGGATTGGAGCAAGGAGGTTCCTTCATAAATTTACAATTAGCTTCTTGCACGGTCCGCAGTGAGCCCTGTGCACCTGTTGCTATTTTTCATTCATTTTTCTGTCCAAAATACTTTGGAGCTTTTAAAACTCCTCATTACTTACCTGGATAAAATATATTATCTGTGTACAGGAAACACACTATTAGTTAGATCTGTTAAATCTTCTGTATTGAAACCATTTAAATCCTCTACATCCTTATTTGCTTTCTACCAGTTAATGTTCCAAATATAAAGGGATATTTCTATCATCTACAATGATTGTCAGCTTTAAGGCATTGCTACCCTTTTTCAATATGAAATTACTGTCTTTATTCCATTTAAGTCTCTATTGCATTTAAATCTACTTTAATAATGGCATTTCTATCTTTATTTCTGTTTTTTTTTAATACTGTTGCCTATCCTGTTACTTTAATTTTTTTTTTAAGTTACTCAAGGTGCAAGAGAGATCACTCTCGTAGCACAGGATTATGTTCCATGTTTGGTTCCAATTTATTATTTCAATCAAAATGTGAGACTTTTTATAAATGGGGAAATTAACTTGATCCTATTTATATTCATAATTAAAATGGCTAGGCTTAATTATACTGAAGCCTTATATTTTATGACTTCTTACTCTTTGTTTTCTACTGATATTTTTAATTTTTCTTTTTTTTCCCTTTATGTTTATTGCAAATGTAATATATTTGTTGGAGACTGAATTTGTTACAAGATTTTAATTGCTTACCATGTCTGTTACAGTAGTATAACACTACTTCTGTGTCTAGTTATTTTTGCTAGTTATTTTTGTACATTAGACAGTTCCTATCTTGACTCCTTTCTCTCATCTTTTCTTGTAATCCATGTTTTCTAGAATTTTATGAGGTACCCAAAGTAGATGTTATATATTCTCTTCTGCTTCATACAAAAAATTGTTTAAATTTTTTTCTACTCATAAGCACTATATTTTTCTTGCTTTTCATTGAAAAATGTTTTTCCCCTTTGCTATTATTTATCTTTGAGTGAAAATTTGACTCCCTGACCTTGTGTGTACCTAGGATAAGAAGTGTGAATATTCTCCCAATGTCCATTATACCTTCCTGGTCAGAAACATTTCTCCAGACTTCATGCTGGAGGGCAGATGGAAGCACAATATATAAAAAAAAAACCACCAGAGGAACAGGGAAGAGGAGTGCAAGCCCCGGGAAGTCTACACCACAATCTCTAAATAGAGTTACCAACTTTCTCATACCCAGCTGTCTATATTCCCGGTCTCTACACTGCCTAGTATGGCTATCCAAGCTTCCTTTCTGGTGTTACCCTCCACATCGGGGAAAATAATCACTGGTATTCAGCTAAGACCCCTGTTTTCTTACTGTACTGGGTTTGTTGTGTGCCAGTGTACATAAACTTCCCAGCCTCCCAAAGCAGCCCCCTCTGCATGCATCAACTTTAAAGAAAGATTCTAAGGAAAATGCTCCTCTGTCCCATGGTCCACCACATGTAGTAGGGGTTATTTGAGTTCCACGAGGTATTTCTCTCTTTTCCAGAACATTTTATCACTGTATTATAGAGAGCTGTGTATTAGCCTATAATGGCTTTTTTAAAAAAATGGAATCATCTCTATTATCATTAGTTCTATCAAAGTACCTCGAGAGGGAAATAGTAACTCTAGTTTCCAGTATGGAGGCAAATTTTTTTTCTGTTTATTGCATTTTATTTTCTGGTCAATTTAATAGTCTTCTCAGGTGAATTGTGAGGACAGCTAGAGAAGAAAGTTTGATGCATATGCTCCGGTTGTTACAGAGTCTGAAAGTACAGAGAAGCAAATGCATACTGTCTGTATTGCAATCAACTGGAAGCACTTGTCAGCAATCTAAGAATGGTACTATTACTAGAATTCATGCCCATGAAATCTGCACTTACATTCATAAACATCACCCTGCTCAGAATATGAAAAGTGGCACCAGCCTAGAAGAGTATTCAGAAAGCTGAAAAATAAATCTCACAAAAGGGTGTGGCAAGTTGCACCACATGACATTGGAGAGTTTACCATGTAATCACCCTTAACAGGCTGGGAATTGGTTTCTATTTAGTCAGCTTATGGGAAACATCTGAAGATACTTCAGCCTTTGAACAGAATTAGAAAATGGCCAAGAAAGCCAGATGGGAGCCAGTACCAGCCCTGCTCCATCAGTCAGCAAAGACACCAACGAGGAGGCTTTTTGCCACTGTGTGGAGGCCACAGTGTGCTTCTCAAGATTGTAACGATTCCACAGATGGTATCCCCAGAAGTTATAGGCTGAGTGTGCTGCATATATTCTCTGGAGAGAAATTTTTCATCGACTCTGAAAGGGACTTTAGAAACTCCTTAGTAAGAAGTTAGACTCTCCCACAGAAGCTGTCTCTGTGGCACTTAGACCCCTAGAGCAGTCTGACTGTAGATTCGTAGCTATATAACAAATACGTTGAAGTATTCTCCAGGGATTACAACTTAAAACCACTCACTTTAAAGATTCTTTTGGCTCTAAGGAAATATTTTTAATTGTTTTGAGAATGTAATGCAAAAAGATATTCTTGAGACAATTATAGATACTTTGAAGAGAGCAATAGATGCTTTTGACTACCTTACACACAAAAACAGGAGGTAACATATTCAAGACTTTAAAAGATCAGCATCTTCCCCAAAAGCCTAATCCATACCCAAGATATAGTTTTCTCACTTGACAGAGGCTGGCCTAAACATTTTGGACAGGTTTAACAGCTGTCTGAAATGCTGAATTGTTGGTGCCCAACAATTCTTTGGCCTCATCCTCCATAAAAGCCTTCAGAATTGTGAAAAGAACAAGCTAAATGATATATGACAATCTTATAAATAAATAGATCCATAACTCTAAAATAGATCCAAGGCTGAATATCTCAAATGGCTTAGTTCCCATTAGTCACTTGCCTCAGCAGCACCTCAAGTGTATTAGCCTCACAATTTTTTCAGCACCATCTATTATCTTACTTATCGTTGACATGAAATTACCTTTGCAGAATTCAACACATGAACATTCTAGTTCGCTGTCAAGTAGAATGTGTTTGCTGGATGCAGAATTAAATGTGATGTCTACTTTAAACTTTTTCCCAATTCATTGTATTCAACAAGTTGAAGGAATGATGAATACTTCAAGGCCTTGACAGATTCTGTTAATTCGAGTGCTCCAAATATCAAGATGATCCACATTAAAAGGCTTACTGGAATTAGTGGTTTCCCCATAGGCAAGAGAATCAATCCTTTGCATCCCACTACAGACCTACATGCCACAAACACCCAAAGAAAGGGCTGAATCCTAATGTAAGCATTAGTACTCCTCCCGTTACATTTCCTATTAGTTATTCCTGGTATCCTCATAGTTATCTTCTGACACATCCAAAGAGCAAAGGAGGGAGAACACATTTTACTTTCCACTCTTGACAGACTCCTTTCTCATCTTAACAGAAACCTTTAGTATAATTGGAGGTAGTATCTCACTTAATCCTCACAGAAATTTAGTAAAGTAGGTTCTATTATTATTCCTGTTTCACAGAAGAAGAAATTGAAGTAGACAGAGATGAGATGAAATAACTTGTTCAAGGTTACACAGCTCATGAATGATAGGGACTAAGATTCAAACCAGAACCTACTGACTAGAGTTTATACTATTAAGCTCTCTGCTTTTGTCTTAGTTGGCTTTTTATCACTGTGACCAAAATACCTGACAAGAACAACTTAGAGGAAGAAAAATTTATTTTGGCTCCCAGTTTCAAAGGTTTGAATCCACAGTCAGCTGACTCCACTGTTTTGGGATTGAGGTGAGAAAGAACATCATGGAGCAAGGGTATAGAGGAAGAAAACTGTTCAGTTCATTGCAACCCAGAAGCAGACAGAGACAGAGACAGAGTCACAGAAATGAGCCAGAAAGAGAAGATAAACCCTTTCAGGAGATGCTCCCAGTGACCTTCTTCCTCCAGCTAGGTCCCATCTCTCAGCCATCTATGGATTAATCCACTGATGAGATCAGAGCCCTCACTATCTAATCACTTCCCAGAAGCTCCAACTCTGAATTCGTGAGATTTGGGGGGACACTCTAGTTCTAAACTCTAACAGCTCTACTCTGTTGCCATCTATTACAGCTAATACAACAGGTGCCCTCCTGCGTGGAGATTCTTGAAGCACAAAGCAGGAGGTATTAAGAACCAGAAATGAACGTAGTCTTCCATTTCTTATTTGCTAGGGCCTGAGTATAAATCAGCCTCTTCCTATGTGTGCTCACGTTGCTTTCCTCTCTCACCCGTCTGCACTGCTAAGACCTAGCCCTGGCTTTCTTCTAAACTTTCCCTGCCATCTCTGCCTGGCATCTATCAAGACCTCTCCTTCTGATTCCCAGGCCAATGGATAAAGACCTCTTTTCCTGTCTGGGTCTGAGCCCTTTGGCTTTGGGAGAGCCCATGTTTAGTGGTCTGAGTCACGAACTACACTAGAGGCCCTCCTGGCTCGGTCCATTAAGTCTTTCTCTTCACTCTGTCATTCAGTCTCCCCAAACTGAATTCTGACTCAATCTGCTCCACTATCTCTCTCTTGGCTTCCTGCACCCCAACCTTCTGCCCTCAACTGTCACCTCCTAATCTCGTTTCTTTTCTATTTTGTCTTTCCTATCCTTCCTCCTAATCCTTTTCAAATTGCTGTTTTCTCAGGCCCTTAACCCAGGCTCAACTCCTCCCTGTTCCTTTAAAGCCTCTTCCTTACTCTCTGTCAACTCTCAGGTTTACTGAAAGCGCTCTTTCCTTCCTAACTCTGCTTCAGCAATCCCCTGATACTAACCCGTAAGAGCATTCCATTGTCTCTCCTCTGGCCCCAGCAGGAGCAATCACATCTCCCTTTCAGGGATTTCTGTCACTTAATAAATATCCCTGGGCATGTTGAAAGACAGCCACCATCTGGCTCTGGTAAAGTCCACCAACAAACATCCTCAGAAATATTAAAAATCATTTATATTTAATAACATTTTCTTCACCTTTCCAGAACTTCTCATCTACACTCACTTTGATGCTCTTCCATTTGTTTATGTGTTCCTGAACAAGTCTACAGGGTAATTATCTCATCAGCTCTAAGTTTTCATACAAATATTCTCAGGGTCACCATGTATCATAAGCAATATATGTCCTAGCCAAGATTTGATGGAGGATAGGACAAACTAAATTTATATTCTGTTTTTTTTTTCTAAGTTTTGCTTATCTGTTGTTAGCAAACTATATTCTAATCATAGTTACAGACCCCGAGGACAGGACACATTCCAGCAGCAGGAAATAGTTCTGAGAAAGTCCAGGCAGATGGCAAATCTGCATCAGGGGAGAGTCAGCAGTGAGCAACAGGTGTTCTGGCAGAGATGCCAAACACAGCATCAGGAGCTGAGTTAGCAGCAGGTAGAGTCACTATCGGGGAAATCTGGCAATAGGTAAAAGGAGCCAGCCACCAGCACTAAAGTTCAGGTCTATAAAATGACTCTGGTGCCAAGATAGCATCATAGTAGTAGAGAATGTAGGATTCCAGGGGCATAAAAATTTATTCTGTTGGGACTACAGATACTAGGAGTTTTGGTTTTGTCACTTGGGGGGGGATCAAAACCAGACTACTGATCGTGCTAGGCAAATGCTCTACCACTGAGCTACACCCCCAACCCCAAGTGTATTTGATTCACAAGAAAGGTGATAGTGAGGGCAGGAAGTCAGTAAGACTAACCGCAAGTTAAGCCACTGAGTCACTGCCTTTTCCTCAAATTCAATGTGTCTGGGATTAGGACTGGCCCAAAATTTGGGGATGGAGTTAAATTTCCAGGTGGGAGCCAAGCAGCTAAGTTTTTTGTTCAAGACAAAAGGGTCCATCAGATGTTACCAGGTGAACTATATGGGGTCAAATGGGAGGAAAGGGAAAAGGTCTGCAGTTTGTGCATCTTCTAGGTCCACTGTGCTGACAGAAAGTCCTTATCCCTTACCAAAGTGTGTCTTGTAACACAGACACCAGCTCCCAATGGAGAACTGCCCGCCTGCAGTGTCCCAAAGAGACCAAGACATCACAACTTCCAGTTTAGGCCTGAAAAAAAAAAAAAAAAAGCAAACCAGAAGTAGAAATCTTAAAAAGAACATGTGAATCACTACAATGAGCCCTGAGAGAATCATCTCACGAGCATTTGACAGCAAAGGTAAGTTAAGGTTATGCAACATCTTCAGTGTACAAGCCAAAAAGAACAACATGACTTCCCCAATGCCATTTGGTCAGTGTGAGCATTGCACAGGTATTTGGAGATTGATTGATCATTCTTACTGTTCTCTAGGTTTCCAAAGACATCGAAACTTGATTCTGATCATGTTCCTGGATATTCTCCTTCATCCAACAGCCAAAATATGAGTACTCCTGATTTCAACATATTCTTCAATTTTATTCAAAGGTTGGGCCATACCATAAGGCAATACTTCCCTGAAAGCAAGGAGACCTGCCACAGAGATTTTCTGACTATAATGTCTACAACTCAAAATGCAAAATATCTACTGTCTGGGAAGTTATCCAGATTTTCATGCTGGCAGGTTGCTGAGTTGCCCAGAAAGGCACTTGTTTAAATACAAAGAATGGTGTGTAGAGGTGTGTACCATCTATTTGAATGCTAATTGTTTTGGAATTCACCTTTACAATACCTTTATTTTACTTATTCCTATGTGGTGCTAAGGATCGAACCCAGCACCTCACATGCACTAGGTGGGCACTCTACCGCTGAGCCACAACCCCAGTCCCTTGAATGCATTTTTAATGATTATTATTTACATATTTCTCACCGAAGTCACTTTTGCCAAACAAATCCTGTCCTCATTGAGCATGGCAGAAACTTACACTTTTTTTGCTGTCATAATCATCTTTGGTAATGCTCCTTTCCACTGCCACAGAGCAAATACTGATAACAACACTCTGCCATTTGGGCATATCTAGGGTGACCAATAAATGCCCCAAATGCCTCTACCTTGATTGTCCAAGTAGGAAGTAGAAAGAAGTAATCTATTTCATTTAGAGTCAGGAGTATCATCTTGGCATCAAAATGACAAATGATCCTTCTCCATGTGTGAAGCATGCTGGAGTTAGTGGGCTAGGTACCAGGGCTATAAAAACTTGGAAATGTCAGTGGCATTTCCAAGCATCTGTTCTCTCTAGCCCCACATTTCTGGGCAACTGCAAAAATTCTTCAGGATGATGCATTCAAGCCCCAGTCCTCCAGCATAATCTGTCAGGAGAAATTTTAAATTTACATCAAAGAAATTAGGTGAATCATCCTACTCTGCACTGTTACTGCTCCACAGGGGTCTCTAGGATGAAATGAAATTGTGGTTACATTTCCAAATGGGTTATAAACCCAATACAACTCTCCTTAGAGACTCACAACTTATACTTTCTTATTTCCTGATACGGTACTGCATCTCTAAAGCCACTCCATATACACTCGGTGTAGCAGTGAGCCTTGGGGAAAAGATAAACATAGGGAAGAGAATTTTGACGATGGATAGTTTAGAGCTTAGTGGACCTTATTAAGCAAGTGTACGCGCACGCGCGCCCGCACACACACACACACACACAAACAGAATCCCCAGCCTGCATCACTGATCACTCTTTCCTGGATAACTCTGTCCCATTATATGCTGATATATTGGCATATCAGCAAATAGCTAAATAGCACTTCTCAACCCCTGATAAGGAATTTACAATCTGTGAAGCCTCCTTTATCTTTGTGAATATTGAGCTTTAAATGGAACTTTCCTTTCAGGGATTTCAAAGAGGGGATTTTATTTTGGAACAATGCCCTTAATATAACTTGACCCTTTTAGCCAAAGTTTTCGACCATATACTTCTGAAATTCATAGGAAGATTTTCAGTCAAAGAAATAACCATTTCATCTGGGAAGTCCCATTCTGGAAACAACAGTATGAACTCCAAAATGACAAACTCTGGTAGCCTCTCTCATGCTGAGGGAATTATCAAGATACATACAACCTGTGTCAAGGCATTTTTAGGAAACAAGCAATAGAGCTGAGAGTATAGCTCAGTGGTGGAACACTTGTTTAGCATGTGCAAGGACCAGGGTTTGATCCCCAGCTCCACGCATGCACATACCAAAAACAAAATAACAAAGAGAGAGAGAGAAAAAAAACAGCCAGTAACCAAGAAATAAACACATTGACTAAGTGCACACATCACTGAGATGACTGCTAATTTAGAAATACACTTCTAGCAACTCATTTTCTCCTACTGTTTCCAGGCACAGTACCAGCAAGAAATTAATTGCCTAGGAGAAGGAGGAAAAAATGTAAGTAAAATCAAATCAAATCAACGTCTCTTTTAAAAATAATAACACATATGGTTTTTTAAGAACATTTTAAGTCTGTTCTGTTAATGCAGTAGTCAGGCAACACTGCAAAAGTCCAAGACCAAAGTCGATAGACAAAACACACTGACCAGGGGCCCCTTGCTGGCAGTTCCTATGACATATGCACACTTCTGCTAGTGATGAAGTCTTTGATTAATGTTCAGTTAATCTCTCTTCTCGCTAATAGACCAAAATATTTCTCATCAAGGAACAAATGACCAGACTATTGATACAAGTGGCTTTTGAGAAGTCCATTTATAATGTAGCACCTTCGGCAAAAAATTCTTGATTTAAAAAAAAAAAGAAAAAAAACTGAAATTGATGTATTTAGACTTTCCTAATTTTTTCCTACTTCCTCTGCAAGAGAAGGTGACAAAATTAGAAAGGAGAATCAGGAAAAGAATGCAAAGTAGCATTTATTGGGGATTTACCAAGTGACAGGAGCCATACAGGACAGCAAATTGCATGCTATTTCATTTAATTCCCATAGCAATATTTCATAGTGGACATCGTTATTTCCATTTTAGTGATGAGTAAACTGAGATTTAGCAATATAGTCAAGGTCACCATTTCAAACCAACATCCACCTGATCATAAAATTCATGGTATTAATGACCTGTAGTATTGAATATCTATGTATCAAATATGGAGAAAATGTGTAATTCTGTCTTTAGAGGTGTTAATTATAAAACAAATCCTATAAAAATACACAATCTGTCTCTTGCATACCTGAATAAATGTTGCTGAGCATTCATTTGTGTAGATATTTAAAAAGAAAATAATCAAACCGAGCCTTATTTTCCCACAAGAGCATGTGAAATGCCCCCCCACCCCCCACGCGCACACACACACACACAAAAAAAGACAGCAAATTCATCAGCCAGTTGGTCACAGGACCAACACTGACATTAACCAGATGCCTTAGAAGACTATTGCTTGTGTCCACTTCATTCCATAGTGAAGAGCAGTCACTAAGTCCTATCAGCTAATGCAGGCAGCAATTGTTCTTGGTGTGAAGGCCACCAATGGGGGCAGAGGTGTAAGAATGCAATTTTGAGAGGAGTATTGAGCTGCAGAGACTGAGGGGTATACAAAAATGACACAGCCAAGGGATACATTCTAGCTCTAACTCCTATTTGTGTTACGAATCTAGACATGCCAGTTAACTTCTCCCTGTTTTATTTCCTCATCTCTTAAATAAAGATTTTATATTGCTATCTCCAAGGTTACCTGCAGATCACTTGTCTGTGTTCAACAAAGTGGATCTAGGAAGAGAGTTCAGAGTGAGAACAAGACTATAGTGAAGTTCAGAATTGCATTACCACAAAGAACAGGGACAAAACACAAAATGCCCATTGTTCCTGGCCATGGGGTCAAGGAAAAGAGGAAGCAAAACCCAAGCACAACACTAAGACGGGTCTATGGGAAAGTTTACCGCATTTGAATCCCAGGCTTCCTTCCTCAAGAAAAGAAAACCAATCCTTAATGGGGGCTAACCTGAGGATGGCAAACAGAAGTGATATGTTTACCTGGTTAGAATGAGAGACAATTTGAAAGGGAAGTTTCTAACCAACTTCTGCGTATCATTGTTTCTAAATTCGATTTTGATAAGCATTTCCTAACACTTAGTATCGGTGGTATCAGTTTGGTTAGCAGTTCCCATATTCTTTTGAGGAACAGAACGGAAGAAATCAATAAACCACAGAGACATTTTAATAACATCTTTCTAAGAAAGAAATTTGGGTCCTTAGGTTTTTCCCTGAGGGAGATTTGTTAAATAGACTCACAGTAATAATGGCTTGATTCATGAAGAATTCTTTTTTAATTTATACTACATTTTAAATCAGGTTTGTTAATAGCTATCACCCTCACTTGACCAGCTTTAAATAATACAGTCCAGCCAAGTGATTAAAAGGGGGAAAGGGTATTTATTTTACAATTTCAAGGAAAATGGGTAGGTAATTTGGGAGTTTCTTTGGATCAGTCACTAGTGTAAAGCTAACTGCCTTCAATATTAAATGGAATAGTCCTTTAACCTATGGGAAAAAATGTGTTTGTGTTTGTGTGTGCGTGTGTGTGTATACTCATATTAGCCCATATTCATATGTATGTATAATAGCATCTATATTACATATGTGTGTATATGTATATATATATCAGCCCATAGGCTTTGATGTTTAATCTAAGAGTAAAACAAAGAATTCTGGGTACTAAATACTGTTCATAAATATATATAAGAATTAATTCTGTATCATTGATTTTTATAAGAATTAACTCTTAAAAACTGAATATTAAGTATAATCATTAAGTGACCATCACAGCACAGTGCTGTATCTTGCTCCTATATGAGTATACACACGGGAAAATTGGAAGTCCACACATCATACCATTCTTAGTAGTTGTCTCTAGGGATAAGAATTTTATTTTCTACCTATTTTTTTGTTTTGTGCAAATTGTCTGCAACTTTATATTACTATTACAGTCAGAAAAAAATAAAGGAAAAATAAGGAGCAAGCAAGCTGCCCATCTACCTGTATGCTTCATTCTTTCTGTTTTAATCTAAGTTAAGCATTGGGACATGGTCTGGCAGTGTGCCATTTAAGTGTTATTTCAAAGGACTAATTATGTTTTAAATTTTTATGTAAGGTCTCTGCATATCTTACTCATAGTAATATGATGATGATGATGATGGCAACGATGACGACTGATGATGGAATGATCTTGGCTCTTTAAAAATCTATGTTGAGGGGCTGCGGTTGTGGCTCAATGGGAGAGCACTTGCTTGGCATGTGTAAGGCACTGGGTTTGATTCTCACCACCATATATAAGTAAGTAAGTAAATAAATAAATAAATAAAGTCCATTGACACTAAAAAAAAAATGTTTAAAAAATAATCTATGTTGAACATGTTCCTTCAGAAGGAAGTCTGGATAGGGAAGTTTGCGTGACAAAATCTTGGATACATTTCAACCTTCAGCAGTTCCAAATATTTCAGTCCTCATGACTCAAACCAATGCAATTTCTTAATAAATACAAATAAAGGTGGGGGGGAGGAGATGTTATAAACTTACATGACCATTTGAAAAGAGATTTTATTTAATCACACATAGTGGTTCAAAGTCAACCAAAATGCATCACAGCCAGGCACTGTGTACGACACTTAAAACCATAAGCAGTTGCTGTTTTTGTTGCTCTTCCACAATGGAAAAGAGCACAGCACTTTAAGAAAGGTCCAGCCTGGAAGCAAGGAGACCTAAATTCTTAGGCTTCAGTACAATTCTGCCAGATCATCTGTGTGATTCTGACCAACCCATGCTCCCCCTCTGTGTTTCAATTTCCTTATATTTCTCCCTTTTGTCTACATTGTCTTCCACTGAGTGAGTCTACTTCACACCAGATACCAAGTCAGAACTACTGTGTTGTTGGTTGCTGTATGCCCAGCTTCTAAAATGGTTTTGCTACATTGACTATGCTTAATAAATACTGTTTTGCAAGGACAGATTCCTTGGTGATGTTTTCTGAGGTTTCAACTGTATGGCTTTTGCTTTCTGCCCAATTTGGAGTAAAACTGGGAGAACAGACAATAAAGATCAGGTTCTGTTTCTTGGATAAGAAAACTTCCTTGCCTAGAAACCAAAACCAAATAAACAAAACAAAACACAAACACCCATGGCAAAGCCATCACTGAGTCTTTTGCTTCCTTGCAAGCCCCACAGAGTACCTGCTGGGGAGGCAGCAGGAACAAAGCAGGGCCCACTCATGGAGTCCCACTCAGAGCTCAAATAATTGGCCCCCTCCCCCTCTGCATGCCTTTCCTCCCTCTTTTACTGTCGCTGAAGCCTGCCCTATAAATCAGATTTAATTATCTATAAAAATTGGTGTAGAAAAGGATTTACTCATTAAAAATGTTCATCAACTTGCTACCCACGTTCCAGACTAATAGAAGCGGAAAAGGAACACCATGGAAACACCAGACGGGCTGGAGAGATAAGCAAGCTTTGAAATACCTGAACCTCAATTAAATAGCAAGTTCCAGTTTCTGTATTTGCCTTTTAAAATATCATGTCAGAATAAGTAAATGTCACCAAATAATCAACCTGTCCCCCCCCCCTCCTTTTCTTTTTTGGTTACTTGCTTCAATGGGCTTTAAAGGATGGGTTTTCTTCGTTTACTTTCCTTTGCCTGCATGTTACCCAAGATATTCTCCCCAGTCCTGTGTGTGTGTGTTTGCAAAATGTCATAATCCTCTCTGCAGCCAAACACAACGGCTCACATTTAGTCACAGAGTGAGGAGCAGTTAATTAATGAGAGCCAAGGGAGTCAGCTAGGAAACATTGGAGAAAAACGTAGCCAGCGGAGGAGCAGAGGGGAGATGTCTGAAGTCAGTCCAAGATAAATCTTCAGTCCTTAGAGAAAGCCCTGGGGTAGATGGTTCTAGCTGCCAACTAAGTTGGATTTAGGGGCAGAGGCGGGGGCGTGTGGGGGGTGTTTGTTCTTTTTGTTTGTTTTTTTAAAGTGGTAGAGCAGGGAGTGCGGGCACTTGGAGAGAATGTTAGAGTTGCTTTAATAAGGCAAAGCTCCTGTCTAAAATTGCACATCAATTTCCATGAAAGCTTTCATTTGGGAAAAAGGCAAAGATCTAAAACTTTTTCTCCTCTCCCGGCACATGAGGGGATTTTTGTCGTGACTCCTAAAAGCTCACTGTGCCAAGAAAGAAAGTGCCCGCAGGAGTGGGAGGGAAGAGACACATGGAATGGCAGCGAGGAAACCTGCCTAGAGGAGCCAGCTCTCCCTTCTGTCCCCCTACTTCCTTCCAGAGACAGCGTCTTTCCCTGACAACGCCTGCCTCCTGTCATTTCATCCCAACTCTCTGCCCAACCTTGAAATCTGGATTTTTCTTTTTAAAGAAAGATGTCTGCAGAGAAAAATAGACAATGAACAACCCATAGCTATGGTCACAAGGGCTTGTTGATATGGTTTTGTCAAATGTTGCAGGCATTAATGGTAAGGCCCGTTTTCAGTCCTGGAGACGTGTTTCCTTTTGCTTTGTATATTCCTTTTTTATTTATCTGTCCCCACCATATATATTCTTTTGTTGTTGGTCCCTAGGATCTCTTGCTGAGTCTTCCATTCTGTTCTGTCTAATCTTATAAAATCACCAAAACTCACACAATGGAGGTTTGGGAATGTTTTAACCAAATTTTGGAAAAAATAGGATACTCTGGTTGCCATCCACTCATTCATAGGTGAAGTCTATGTTCTCAGCTCCCATGGGCCTTTGAAGACTTCTTCCCTGGACTATACAATGCTAAGAAGATTCTACAGCCACACCACAAAGCAGATGGTCTGACCAAATAAGGAGACTTGGGTCTCCTCCCAGTGTTTGTCCCAGGAGGCTGTGAGGTTGAAAAAAATAAATGATATAATGGGCTGGACTTTGTGACGCTCTTTGTCCCCCCGAAGCACTGTTCTGTTAGTACACTGTAACTATTTGCATACCTGGTTCAGCAAGACTGAGCAAATAATAGAAAAGAATCTTGTCTTACTTCATGTCATCATCCGCATTTAAGGAGCGCCTAATCCATGGAGGGACAGCAGTAATTTGAAATGAATTAATGAACAAATAACCCTGTTTGTTATTAGATCTACAGAATCTTCTGTTTCATATGCAAAAGCTACAAGTTTTAAGTCTTTAGAACTTTGACCTTCTGGATTCACCCAGTTACTTATAGTGAAAAGTACATATGAGTGATGTACTAAGAAAGATTGTGTTAGCCATCCCTTACTGTTCCTATTTTGTCATGATCATCCTTGCCCCTATTCCAAAGAGCCATAAAAATCTACCTAGTCAAATCATTATGCTGTGATTAAAGAGAATTTTTGTTATGTCATTCAAATGACTATCTACCAAATCTGAAACTCTGAGGTCCTCAGCTTTACTGGCTGTGTGAGTGCTTATATTGGGAGAAGGGAGAGAGGAAAGAGTTGCAAATGAGGGAGGAGGAGGAGGATGGGAAGAGGTGAACCAAAGAGAGTGGTAAAGAAAATCTTGTTCATTCAGCCACTATTTACCATTTACTTACTATAGACCAGGTATTGGCTATGTTCCTGCCAAACAATGGTAAACAAAACATAGTGCTTGTTCTTAAAGAGTTAAAAATCTGCTGCAGGCAGCTGTATATGAACATGGTAGTCTTACTGATTTCACTATCCTAAAAATTATGCCATAGAAGTGGTTGTTGGGCCTCAGGCTGTTCAAGTGTTGAGGTAACTGATAATGGATAAAATCTCCCAGAGCTTGAGCCATGAGCTTGAGTATTAGTTATGCATTGTTGAACACTATGATCATTCTTCCATGCCAATAGGCTTGCTGCTGCTGTCCAAGTGAATAACAAATATATTCCTTAGGCAATGGGAGAATCTAATGAAATCCAGTACATGGCCAGTTAGAAACAGTGGCAGCCATCATTGTCTTTCCAAATTATGCAGATATGACAGTAGACACTCATAGGCAGAGAAGACTGACACCACCACTGAATGACTGAAGGAGCCCCCAAACCCACCGTATTCTAAGAATTTTCCCTTCAAGTCAGCCAGAAAGTTTACATGCCCCTCTGAGAAAGGTATTTTCACCAAATTAAGTCATCACGTGCCTAGAAAGAAAAAAAAAAATCCATGATCAGATTTTACCTATTACAATAATTACCTTTTTTTAACTAGTCTATTATGTTCTTCTCCTAGTCACTGGCCCATGCCCCCACCTATTCTCACCATACCATCTGATTCAGATGCAAAAGCTTAAAAAAAAAATGTGATGATTTAATCTGATGAAATTCCCATGTCTCTGCTGAGATAGCACTAAGTTCAAGACCAGGAAGTGAGTGAGATTACCATAAGTAATCCTTTAGGATGAAGGGCATCTGGTTTTGGTTTTTCGGGGTTTTGTGTGTTTGTTTTGTTTTGTTCTGTTTTCAGAAGTCTTATAGGCAGCTTAGTTGGGAGTCCCTGCTCTGGTTGTGGGAATTTGGACACTGTCTACAAGTGATAGCTAGTCTACTCATAACTCTGGTGCAGAGCTCTCTGGAATGTCTGCCACAGGCACCAAACCCCCTATTATTCACTTGACAATCTAACCTCTACCATTCTTCTCTCAGGAGCAGCTATACTAGGTGACATCCAAATGTTGGTAATGAGGAGATATCTACATACACACAGTTTTGAAAAATAAAGCACGGAAAGAGTTGGGAGTTGTCAGTCATTTTAGCTATCCTCAACCCTGTGTTTATTTGGAAATAATTTTCAAGGCTGCAGGAAGTGCTGCTACTAACTGATGAGCAAGGTTGAACACTGAGAATGAAGAATGATTGATGCTCTTTTAGGTAAGCTGTGGAACTCTTCGCCACTAGAGGCAGCCACAGCTCAGGATGCTGATAAGGTTCTGACATGAAGAGTGAGGGATGAGTGTTATGTGATGTCTGCTGAAAACAAGAAGCTGTGACAACAAAGGAAGAGAAATGCTCTGGACACAGTCCTAAGGCTCCACAGAAGCAGGATAATTGTCCTGATACCTTGACTTGATCTACGGCACAAACCTCAGTCAGGATCATCTTTACTTTGGGGGGGCAAGAGACTATAAAAACAAAGACTCACTAATGGTAACAAATCTTCCTTGATTTACTCATTGGTTGGTCATTTTGGAATATTCTCATCTGAATGTTTAATTCAGAATACTTTACATACTATCATATGTTACAGAATTAGTAGTTAGAAAAAAAAGACAAGAACTATTAGAAACAGTAAAATTATCAGAATCTAGGAAATGTGGTTCTTATCTTGGTATTCCTGTCACAGAATCATCAACCCTACAATATTGCCCACAGTCAGCTTTCCTGAACTCTAATCCTTGGATTCAGAATACCAACCCAATGCAAATCCATGCTTTCTGGAAACTGTACAAAGTTCTTTTGAACTGTACAAAGTTCTCTCTGGCTCATAAGCTATGGCATTTCCCCATTATTGCTCTCCTAGAAGTCCTCAGCAGAACTACCATCTCCCTTAGCTGCATGTATGTACACATTCAATAACATTTAGTGGGTGTATGTTCCATGCTAGGCATGATAGTGGGTCCTAAGATACAATGGCAGATAAAATTTTAAAACTCTGTCTCTCCATGGAACTCTGTCCAGCAGAAGATAGACACACTGAATATAAAATGCACATTTCGAGAAGATGTTGAACTATGAAAGGAGAAGAGCAGGCAGGAGGGAGTAGGGAACAATCCTATGCAGATACAACAGAATATGATAAAAACCTACGTCAGATTAGTAGGGAATATCCATTGATGTAACCTGGATTCCTTAGACAAACAGAGGCAATTCAAATTTAGTAAATGCCTCCTTTCCTTAAAAGTTAAAACCTCTATATTTATTATAAATAAGGATTAGTTGTAAATCTTGACCACTGGTCACATCTAGATTCTCAATCCCATATGTATTCCCCAGCATCTTTGGGTTCTTTTCTCTGGCCGTACCCTCATTACTTCAAAATGTTTTATGCCGTTTTCAGTAACACTGATAATAAGAAAGATAATCAGTTGGAATATAATTTGTGGCTTGTACTCATTATTTTTGATATAGAAGAATTAAAGGATTAGAAACAGCTTACTTTTTGGATCAGTGGGCTCCTGAAGTTGTGCTGTTATGCAAAATGTTGGCCCATCAAGAGTGAAAAGGTAATGAGATAGGACCTTAAGTTGATTAGAGAGGATAATTTGCTTTGTCAGCAACGTGTTAACATGTATTTGCCACTCTTCTGCTCAGGAACCCATAACTAAGGGCCATAGGCCTACAAATGCAGTCAAAGCTGTAGCTCAACACAGACCTTCCATCACATTGAACCCCAAGTCTCTTCCCCTACTGTTCCTCTCCATTGCCAAATTCATCTCCAACACTAAGTCCTGCCCTATCAATTCTGCCTGTCCTATAATTCATCTCAAGCCTCTTTTCCTCTATCTTGTTTCCCACATCCACTTTTTTATTTCACTCATTTTAGTCTCTCATTTTCCTGATGTTCCATGGTACTCATTGCCTATACTATGCATGCAATTATTAATTACATCCTCATGTATAAAACAATTACAGAACAATGTATGTACTTTTTCTCCTCAACTAACTTGATGATAGGAGTAAAGCTATATGTTCCCCTGAATCTCATCCAACTCCCAAAGCAAACTAGATCTGTAGAAAACACTCAAAAATGAAAAGTTTAAGTCAAATAAAATCATTCAATGTCCAGTTTACATGCAATGTAATACTGGGTGCTGTAAGAATTTCTAAAGGGCATATGAGCCTGGCCAACTCCTTTTCATATTTCCAACCTCAGCTTATGCATTCTACTAATCTCTTAGTAGTTTCCCATCTCTAGGGACAGATATAATGCCCCTCCTATATATTGCTAAAGTAACCTGTTCTCCCCATAGCACATTACTTTTTGCAAGAATTTATCTTCTAGTCTTCTCCAGGCTGAAAGCTCCTTGAGGCTGAGGTCACATTTGATTTATTCATTACTCAGTCCCAATGCCTAACTGTTCCATGGTGTCCATAGACACCTAGAAAATGTTTGTTCAGTAAATAAACAAAAATTTTACTAATCTCAAAGAACAAATGATCTAATTGTTGCAACAGAAGAAATGTAAATATACAGATATATATATAGTGTACCCATATGCATGTTCATATTTACTAATGTGTCTGTTTAATCAATTACCTCCAAGGCTAACTATTGTGATTTGAACTCACTTTTGGTGAAATATCCTTATAATGGCAACTGATAAACAGTAAGGTTGAAAACAGTAACTAGTAACTCAACATACTAATCGAAAAATTTGTGGCTTCGCCATGGATAATAGCAAATCATAAAACTTAGGTATTCACCTCAGGCCTTCACAAAACACTCCCTTTTACTGTTCTGGTCTTTCTGACCACTCTCTTCTCCCCACTAAGTCCACCTCCCACATAAAACACATTCACTCTTGACTTTCATCAATATACTCATGAGAATAATTTTCATCCTCATGTTATTCTAAAACCAAAGAGTTCTGAAAAGACTGAATTAAGATAGAGGAGGGTTTTATGAGCCACCATATCCTTATCTCTTATTTTTAACCAGACCGCAGTGAAATCCACATTCTGAAATATTCTCAGTGATTTACATTCTTGAAAAACCCTCTTGCCACTTATCTCCAGCTCTAAGACACTTCCTTCTTTATACCTAGATTATAGATGAAAACCATCATTAAATACTACCTAATGCCTGCTATCTATCTCTCTATCAAGAGTGTATATCATTTGAGACTTACTAATTCCCACCTTGGGGTTATAAGGACAGCCCATTTTAGCAACAGTAATTTTTTCATTTATTCTTTCATTGAACAAATATTTAAGAAGCACCTATTATGCGAGGGAAAAAAATAACCAGGTTCTTCTCAGGGTTTCTGCTGCAAAACAGAGAGACAAATTCAGAAATTTCGTTTCTCTTGACTTTGCATCTTTTCCACAGTTGCCCAAATTTGTTCAGTATCTACAAGTATGCATATAAATATGAGACCAAATAAAATGTCATTGTTATGCTTGAATTCCTCTAATTTACTTTCTATACTGTTAATTTGGAACATCTTTCATGTTACTGTACTATTAGTCATAATTTATGTATCTATTTTATCTACCTGACGAGATTATATACCCTGGGAAGACAGGGCCTCACTGCATCACCAAACACAGCGTACAAGAGGAAAATGCTTCTATTTCTCAGAATTGTTGTTTAGGACCTCCTTTCAGGAGTCATTTTGAAGACACCTGCAGCAACTATAATCCATCAACAGGGGTTCACTCTGATTGAATAAATTGTTTTTGGTGTGTCACCATAAAAACAAAAATGAGAAACCTTATTTTCAAGTGACCCTATTAAATCCCACTCATTGAATTTCAAAACATTTCAACAATAAATGGAAGCCATGCATTTCATGAATAACAAAAAAAGAATCAATCACCTAAAAAGAAAATAGACAATGAGAAGTACTCATAATCCAGTGGAAAAAATATACGATCATGATTGAGGAAATGTGTAAGCCAGAGATCAAACCCCAGAAAGCTCATTTGTTCAGTTCTTGGCATCAAGCTGTAAAGATCAGGAAGTTTCTGCCATTCAACTCCTACAGGGAGTTGCTGTTATGGCTACATCACCCCAAATTGTTATACATGGGCCATGGTAGGAACCATACAGAGCAAGTATCCTTCACCTTTTAATAGGAATTTTTACAGTTAACCTATTGAAGAAAGTGATTTTTACAATGACATCATAGATAATATTCTCAGCAATGCCTTGATTGGAAAATGTGTGTTCTTGGCTATAAAAGAAGGACTGAATTACTTATTGCAAATATTGGTACAACCAAAGGATCAGTTTTACTGGTTGTTCTGTGTTTTATTCATGAAGAATTGTTAAAATGATATTCCAACATACGAATGTTTTAAACTGTGGTTTAAAAAAATCTGTTCCTGGGAGCTTTAAGATTTTGCAACTGTGACCTCCCCAACCGCCCCCCCCCCCCAGGATCCTGTGTGGTAGCAGGTGGGCTTACTGACCTGTCCAAGGGATTCTCGGGTCTTGCCATACCCTTATCAACTTGAGAAGTTCTAGTTGATGTTTGTTTTACTTTTTATTAGAGCTTAGTATAAAGTAGGTTTTCTCTGGTGGGGAGAGAATTCTGCAGCTTTATCCAGCATATAGACCAGTGGAAAATGGTTTCCAATTAAAAAATGGAAAACTGTGATACAAGCACATAATTTTTATCTGTTTCTGTTTGGGAAGCATATCGAATTTCAATGATGTTCAGTACTGGATGCTAAGGAAAGTTTTGGAAGTGTTTTGTTTTTGTTTGTTTGGCCTTTATGCAAGTTAGTGTCATGCAGATTTCTCCTTTAGTAGGTCAGAGTGCTAAGTGATACTGTGGAATAAACATTTAGGAAATGCAAAGCTTCTTGTCAAAACAACTTAATATTTTTGCTTAGTTTTCTCCACAAAGATCCAATGGAACTGGACATCACTGTCAAATACTGTTTCCTAGCACTGGAAGCAGAGCCCACATCGAAGTAAAATATATAGCAATTTTGACAGAAAGCCTAAATATATAGAGTTTATGTAAGATAAAGATGTGTTCATTTCCAAAGGCACTTTAAAATTTGGCAAAACGAAGACACCATGCTATTAATTATTTGAATTCCTTTCTGAATTTTATTTCTAAGTAGATAAAATTGTATGAGTCATGTATAATGTGCTGTTGCAAAGAACATATAAACATGGAGGACTGAGTAAATCTAGCTCATTAACATATGCATTACCCCATATAGTTAATTTTTTTGTGGTGAGAACCACTTATCATCTACTCTCTTAGCATCTTTAAGAGTACAATATATTGTTATTAACTATAGTCAACATATTGTACATTATTTCAATTCTCTCATGCATTTTTCACATCCTCCCAATGCCCACTGTGAGCTGTTGCTACAGGGAAATTTAGATGTGTAATTCCCATTAACAATATGACAGAAACAACAACTGTGTAACTAATTCCCCACATTGTGTGTGTCTTCTGCTCACACTACATTGAACATATTCCCTCATGAGTCTGAAAGGAAGCAAACAGCATACCACGCCTTTGAAAAGTGGAGCAAAATCAGAAATTCCAGTGATTGTGCTGGGCACTAGAAACAGGGTTGAGTCTTGGACATTATGTGTGCTGGAGCCATTATCTCTGCGTATGCACGGGATACTAATGCTGACATCTAATTAGCATTACAAAACTGATTAACTCTCAATAAGGTCAGCACAAAGCAGAGAAATACATCTTGATGCAATCTATTAGGTCATTTATTTAATAAATTAAAATACTTAAGGAAGGAAAATCATCAGCCTGGCATTTTCTCTAGTCTCTTCTCTTTGGCGAATGAACGAATTGCAGAGAAAATTCAAAGAGTGGATGCAACACTACATTAAAAGCTCCGTAATCAAAACAGAGAACATAAAAACACTTGAACATTGTCTAATGGACAATTTATCATCCAAACAGATGCATTCATTAAGGGAAAAATTACCTTCAAATATCAGTAAAATAAATTGGGTCTATTCTGATTTCTTCTTTCTGCAACAAGAGTGTTTCAAACTATGGAAACAAGTATATAAAAGATGCTTCAGTGCAGGAACAGGACATTTTAGGCATTTAAGTTTATTGTGCAAAGCTGTTTGAACTGCTTGAAGATGGTAAATCAAGCAAATATGGAACATTCCAGCTGATAATGTCTTTCTGGGCCAATTATTTCTCTCCTATATTTCAAAGACAGAGACTATTTTGCTACTTCATGGCTATTGTTATTATTAATGCTACAACTACTACTAATAAGAAATCATTTTCTGCTTTGCCTTAGCATTGTGGACTCCAATCACTCACCGCAGTATCCCCTTCAGTGACAGGGGAACATCTCTCACACACAGAGCTGGAAGATCGGGCCTCTCACGCTGTTTCTCCTTATGTGAATTCCTGGTGCTAAACTCACAGCTGGATGGAAGAGGGAATCACTGTGCAGCTGGTGGCCTTAGCTGAGCGCTCCACTAGTTTTTTGCATTGCTCTGAAATTAACATTGAGAAGTGGTGCTGCAGTTGCCCTAAGGCTGTAATCTAGCCACTAAATGAAATAAAGAACTTTCATAAATAAACAGGCTAAGCAGTGGCTCACTGAGTTGTGGCCCTCAGGCGTGTAAAAAGCTCCTCTTTTTCTTCTGAACTTGCAGAGAGCAGCTCAAGACTTCACAGTGCTGACGGATCAGGATGAAGATCACTGCTGTTGTTTATAGAGCACCTACTGTGTGCCACGCACTCACCATTCTTTTGTTTGATCCCTGGTCCTCACAACAATCCTTCCTGTAGGAATTGTCACCATTCAACAGATGAGAAAACAGGTTCAACATCAGACACCAAAGTCTTTCCACTATGTATGCTGATTATCAAACCCTGATAGTAGAAATTTTTTAGATGCTGATAACAAGTTAATAAGAATTTGAGTTATTTTATTTTGCATGTAATAAAACGAAGACAGCAATAGGTAAAGTGCATACCATCAGAACGAGATTGATGGCCTACTGTTTGGATAACCCACTTGTAATTTTAGTCCATTGAGCCAATCTTCCCCTATACCAAGAAGAAGACATTGTACTGACAAGGGACGGACTTTGATGTCAGTCTAACCTGAGGTTGTAGATGGTCATGTGACCTCTGGGAAACTAGTTAACTCTTCTAATCTATATTTCTTTCTTTGTGAAGTAATAACAATAGTCAAAATTTTAAATGATACAACTGTGATATGGACAAGTGCACAGGAAAGCATGGCTGTCTCTGCCCAGTGGTATTGAAGAAGGGCTCTTCAAGAGGAAATTTGTAGGAATTGTCATGAAGGATGATTAGGAAGTATCTAGTTAGACAAAGAAGATTCTGCAACAGCCATAGGAGTGCAGCTCAAAACATCAAAATTTTAAGGAGACAGTAATGAATTGCATCTCAGATATTTGCAGCAAAATCTATATCTATTAGGAGAGTAGGAGATTTACACTGACTAGTGGAGAAAGAGTATGAGTTTCCAACATTGAGGCTGGTTCAGCTTTTAAGAGTTTGCAGGGTGTATTAAGGGGCTTACAATCCAATGATCAGCATTGCTTTATCTAATTAGGGAACTGATATGATGAGATTTATGTTTTACCAAAACAGTTGGCAAGATCACTAGAGAGGCCTATGAGAATAAAAGAAACTTGGCCCAAGACAGAAATGTAAAAAGAACCACAAGCCCATGGTTGTATGTGGAAGACTTTGAATCCAGGAAGTCCAGAATAACCATCAAGCTTACAACTTGGAAACCTATGGATTGTGCTGCCATTAATCAAAGTAGGAACAGTGGAGGAGGAGAAGTTCTGGTGGTGGGGTTAGATAAAGGGCTTGGCTTTCAAAGGGCTCACTTTGACGTGTTTGTGGAAAATTCAACTTAAAATGTCCACCTGAACCCATAAAGAGATGAGGGCTGATGATATAGATTTGGTTGCCATCAGCAAGTATGCAGTTGTTGAGGACATGACCGTAGGACTCAGAAATTATGAAGACCTGAGTGAGAGAAACTTAGGAAGTCTGACGTCAGTACGGCCACTTGAAACTGCTCTTCTGTGTTCTTGTGTCATAAGTGAAAAAATTCCAATCAGTTCCACTTCAAAAATCTATTTATTAATATTTCTATTTTAAATGTATCAGTAATAAGAAAATCCTTAAAATAGCTAAAATGTAGGTATATACACCACCTTCAGTGTAAACCATTCTTCCAGCTCAAAACTTCTTATCTGGTCTTTTGGCATAGGCATCTTGTGGATAGAGGGATGCCAGAAGATGTGAAATGACTACTTTACTATGAGGACAACAACTGACTTGGAAATGACAGGTTAGGGTGGCACATGCATATTTTCCTCATATTTCTATGGGGAAAACCTCTGAGAACTAGTCCTTGTTTTTTCATGCCAGCAAAAGTGCCAGGATGGATGTTGTAGTTCCTGGTTTCTAGATACATTCACTGTCTGATAATTGGGCAGGTCATTTACTTCTCTAGATTTGCATTATGAGGGATTTAATTACATAATCTACAAAGTGTGCCATGATATCTTAGTCCATTTTCTTTTGCTGTAACAAAATATCTCAGTAATTGGTTTTAAGAGTAGTAATTTATTAAGAGTAAAAGTTCCCTTAGCTCCGAGATCTAGAAGCCAGGAAGTTCAAAAGCATGGTGCTAGCCTGGGAAGGACCTTCTGGTTGCCTTGTAACGTGATGGGTGGCATTATATGGCAAGTCAGAGCAAGAGTACTAGCTGGAGCCTCTTTTCCTCTCCTAAAACCACTAATGTCATTGTGGGGGCTGCACCCTTGTGATCTCATCTAATCCTAATCTCCTCCCAAATATCATTAGCATACATAGTTGGAGATGAAGTTTCTAGCACCTGAACTTTTGGGTGACACATTCACATTCATTTCTGAGTTATGCTGTGGCAAGGAACCATTTCAAAATTTCAACTGCTTGACAAACACAGAAACAAGTTTATTTCTTGCATTCAGCTATATGTCTCTTAATGGGGTTGTACTTGAAGATTCTGTTCAACGTAATCACTAGCACCCAAGCTAACAGAGGTCTCATGCTTTGTAGCTGTACTCTCTGAAACAGGTGGCCTTTCATCACCATGGCAGAGACAGAGCTCTGCAGCTTTTAGCACAAGCAGCCAAATGCCTAGGCCTGATGTTGGCATCTGCCATTGCCACTCGCCACTCGCTTCCCTGATCTAGTCACACAGCCCTTTTTCCTGCAAGGAGACCAGAGAGAAATTGCAGTTCTTGTGTTCAGAAATAGGCAAGCACTTGAATTCTCCAGTATCTGGGACAAGCAGGAAAAACAACAAAGCATCTAGAACATTCTGTGCTCCTGGCTTTCTGGTGGAGATGCTGTGCAGTGGGTGAACAATGGTAGCTAGCAAGACGAAAAAGGAAGAATCTGTTTATTTCCCATTGCTACAGTCCTCTTAAGGGAGAAAAATCCAAACCATCTGAAATAATTATAGCACTAGCTCTTAGTTTGAGGAACAGACTGCCAGTCTCTATTGGTTTGTTTCAGAGGATTCACTCTTTAAAACAAGAAGGTAATTTTCACAGAGCAAGGTTTTTTGTTTTAGTTTCCTTATACCTAAAGTCCATTTCTGAACTTGAAGGTTTTATTCAGTGTAAGAGCCAAATCACATTTTAGCAATAGCTACATTGCATAACACGGAATGCTTTGATTTCTCCCATCTAAGTTGAAAAAGTTGTCACAAAACACCAACAGATTCAAAACAGCTCTCAAAATGACTTTTGTTAAAGGCAGATTCCTGAACTATTCATCTGTGTTAAAATGCATTTTGCCTTGAATCATATGTCATGTTGCCAGCAAAGAGTTGTTTCCATGCCAACTCGTTTGCAACACAGGGGAAAAAAATCAAAGCTATAACATCTGGAAGATGTCAGTACTGATATAAGCCACTTACAGTGAAAAACACGGGACTGCAAGTGTCTGCCAAAGAGACCCTATATATGGGGTAAAATTTTAAAATATAATCTCCAAACAATGCATTACTATTCGGGGGTCATTTTCTTGAGCTAAACTCTATTCCAGAAAAGCCTTGCAGAAAGAAAAAGAAAACTGAATATGCTTTTTATGCAGTGTTTTCTAATACAGCTAGCATATTTTTCTGACATGAGCCTTTTTACAAACCACTTAATTTCATGCATAGTCTTAAAAGTGGGACAAGAAACAATTCTTTCACTTTTCATACCTTTCCTTTTCATCTGTGGTCCTGCAAAGTCTCATTTTAAATAAAGATTCTATCAGTGAAATAAATGAGACCTACCATCTCAAACAATGAGCCTCACAACCTGAAGTTCCAACATATTTACTTCTCTTTCCACATGTTTCTGTTTGTTTGTTTTATTTTTATGTCTTTGTGTATGTGTGCACAAGTGCACATGCATATGCAAGTGTGTGCACTCAGGTATACCTGTCCATAAGTCTTTAAATAAAATAGATTATCTGTTTCCCAAGTGATAAAAAATGACACCAACCAGAGTGTCAGACTTTATTCTTGGAAATAGTATCCTAGGGTCAAAGAACCTAAAGACACTTAATTTCAAGATGCTACATAATGCTGTCAGGTCTTTTCAATAGGTAACAAGGACCCACCAACCACACCACACTCATAGTGGAAAAGCACGGAGAGTTCATGTCCCATCGTATAAATGGAACACAAGTTTGTCTAAGGCTTAGCAGATCATAAACATACAGAAGGTCATGTGGGCAGAAATCATTTGTGATTCCTCACCCCTGCTGACTCAAGCAGGACATCAGAATCTTGTCATCAAAATATTTCTAGTTTTCTGTAGAATATGCCTCATCTATGAACTCAAGAAAACTCTGCTCAGCTAACACTGTCAATAGTGCCTTTCTTCTTCTTCTGTCCTACTCACCTTCACCCCAATTAGGTGCCATCTCCTGACAGACACCAGGTCTGCCACCAAACATTTCTGCCTCTTTCCAACAGGTTAGGATTCCAATGTGCCAAAGTTGCACTGGTGACTACTGCAAGGCAGGGAAGAATCTCCTTGTTAGTGTCTCCTTGCTACATTCAGAATATTCGATGAAACCATTTTTAAGGGCTTGAAAAAAGACATGATTCTGTTGGGAGCTGGACCAGTGCTAATCTATGAAATGAATTCTCAGTGACAGTCACTATACCATATCTTCTCCCAGTCCCTGACACTGCTGACATATTCAGATTCCCTAACTGATTCAACCTACTTTTTTT
Source organism: Marmota marmota marmota (assembly GCF_001458135.2). Lineage (NCBI taxonomy): Eukaryota > Metazoa > Chordata > Mammalia > Rodentia > Sciuridae > Marmota > Marmota marmota. Next base: position 2,965,389 of record NW_026000076.1, on the reverse strand, counting down.
CAGGTTCCTTTTCATTTTGAATAGATTCTTTTGCAAGAAGTTCATTGATTCTTCTTTTAAAGAGGTATCTGGCAGGCCCATCCCATCAGTTACCAGACATACCCAGCTAGGACAAATGACAGCTTAAATGCGAGGTGGCAATCAACACCTCTTATTTCTCAAAGGCCCAAGGTCTTTGAAGCCCTTTTTAGAAAGCATTCTTCCTTAGCAGCAGCCTGGATCGTTCCTTTAGGCCCTCGTCCCTGGAATCTCACCAAATGAGCTGTAGACACAGGTGGGTTCTCGACATGCACACATTCTTCTCTTGATGGAAAGACAGACCAGTGGCTTCTTCACTCTCCTGCACTCTTGACATACCAACTTCACTCATCCTTTACTCACAGCTGAATTCTAGGCAGCACTTTAGTTTGTTCTAGTTTCTTCTCTGAGTCACAAGCTTATCCTATCTTAGGGCTTTGGGATTTAAGCCTGCTCTTATTGTTGAATGAAAGCAAATATTTATAGAGCAATAAATCAATAACCCAAGGGACTCACTTCACACATCTAAAACCACATCAAGTCCACATCTGAAACCAAGTCTCCAGCTTGCAGTTCTGGTTCATATCTGTGTCACTCCTCTCAATCCTTCTTGCTCTGAGAAATCCTGTAACTAAACATGTATAGCAGGCCTTGAAAACAGACCTCCACTATGTCCTCCCTATTATGCTGACTTTTTGATACTCTCTGCTTTCACACCTCGATCCTTCCCTTCTGTATGCCTTGCTGAACCCTGAGACACCCTGCCTCTCTGACACATTTGCCCCAGCTGCTGCTAGTTTTGCACTGACTTACTGCCTCACTCTTGGGATGTGCCTAGTTTCTAATTTCCAGTCTCCATACCTGGTGTCCCTCGCTGTTTACTGAGCTCAGAACACAAGTTCACATACACAGTCCCTCTAATTCCAACCTGGATGTTCTCCCAATCTCAGCTGATTAAAGCAATGCAAACATGTAAGAGAAAGACTTTTACGCATGTGCATGTGTTTGGGGGCAGGGGAGGGGGAGTAAGGGAAGCACACTCTTATATGTTTAATAAGTGGAATATATACACATCAATACTTTCAATACACTGCCCACATTCTCCATTTACATTTATCTTGATTCAGCCCCCAACCTGAAATATTGATAGCTTATTTGCAGCCAAGTCTGGTTCTATAAATACTCCAAATGAACAGCTACCTATTGGGATCTAAGAACTGATAAAGTGGCCTTAGTCCAAGAATCTCCTGAACAGCTGGGTCACACCTTATCCTCACCTTTTCACCAATAGCACAGGTGCAAGTGCCACTATTAGAGTCAAACTAAAAAACAGATTTGAGGACAGTTTCACTCAGCCAGTGAGCACTAAGCCCCTCTAGGTGCTTGGCACGGTTTTGTGCACATCACCTAAGTACGCATGCTGTTGTTCACAGAGGACTTACTGTGTTCTGGAGTTCTGCCAATCCCTTTTCAGAAACTTGTTATTTATGATCTTCCAAGGTAGTGATTATCCTCATCTTATAAGGAAAGTAGTGTTCAGAAAGCTAAATAACCAGTCCACAGATACACATTGTAAACTGGGTAGCAAGACTCAAACCCAGGCCAATTGTTCAAATGGAAAATGGTATCATTTGAGAATTATCTGCTTACATGGCTTAGTCTCTTTGTGTTACTCAAAGCTGAATATTGTACACCTTGGCCAGCAGCAATGGCTTAGTATGAAACTTTACACCCTTCTCAACATCACCCAGAAGACACTCATGTGCAAATGAGAAACAATTGACTCCCCCAATGGGATCCAGTCTGATTGCTTAGAGGTCCTTATTTTTAAAAATTCTAAAATATCCTCAGTTTTTTTACCATACTGAAAAGAAGCTGGTATTCTGTGATAATCTGACTTCAAACTACACTCTCCACTGCAGTATGTATGTCAGTTAGCCTTCCATAACGCTATGATTGGCATCTTACAAAAACGTTAACCTCTGCATGTTAATAAATAGCAGCAGAAACCCATATGTAGTAGCACAATGAAAAAAAAGTAATAAAGCTGTTCATTACCCTTGACTCTTCTGCTCCCTTGCCCTTGTTTTCCCTCTGCACGTGGTCAGAAATTGAATTGATATTGAATTTGCTTCACTTGTGTAATACTATTCACACATGCTTTTGTAATTCATTCACTTCACTCAGGGTTCACCTTTTGTCATTTCAATCACTTTAAATCTGCTTTGGCCTCCTTCACATTCAGTCTACTAAGTTCCTGGGCATAAGTAGAGGATTTATTAACTTTACATTCTTGGTCTCTGGTTACAGCAGGAATAATCTCATGGAGAGCAAGGTTTACTGGGCTTATTGACAAAGTCGCTCATCCTGAAATAAGGCCTGAGAGGAAACAGACACCAGCCTTTCCTGGGGTGGACTTCTCAAAGCAGGCACACAGTCAGGAAATATGGCCTGCAGCCCCCAACAACAGTATAGGGTGAAATGTGAGGGTATTGTCATCAGATGGGCAGACTCACCTCCTGGATTGCCATCTTCTTTATAGGAACTTGGACAAGAAATTTAGCCTCTGTGTGTCTTCATTTCCTCATTTGCAAATGCTTAATAACAATAGTATTAATCACGGGGTTGTTGTGAGGATTAAATGTGAAAATCTATATCAAGCACTTAGCTCATGATATGAAGTCAATAAATATGCATTAGTACTACTAACACTATCGTTATTATTATTATTATTATTATTATTATTATTATGCCTTGGAGGTATATAGCTAACCTCTTCTCTTTTGGAATAGGTTGTTGGAAACATGAAAAAAGACCTAAGAAATACATTTCAATGATTTAGTGAATAGGTATTAAATAATAACAACAAAACAAAAAGACTTGTTTAAAACAATTGTGAATTCATCCCAACCTTCTCATGTCAACATTCTCTAGTTATATTTAGTGCACAATATAATCAAGTGTTATATGCACGGAATGTTGATAACTTTCCTGTAAAGAAATAATGGATCAGTCCTTCTTTAACTAAATTTAAGCTCCTTGGAACTCTTTTTATTCCTGTCCTATACAACATTGGGAAAATGAATTTTACTCCCTCCTCTAGTTCTTAAATTTTAGAAACTTAGTGAATGTGTCATAGTTTTATAGACTTATTCATAAACCCCTACTTTCCCTTCCTCTTCATAGAGAAAAGACTACTAATTTCTCACCTTGAGTATAATAGCAAAGCTAAGTAACCAAAAACATCAAAGATAAAAGCAGGCCAAAACCAGGGCGATATCATAGGAAAGACATGATGAACTTCCTGGAGTCAACACGACAGTGGACTCTGAATTGGTGTGATTGACCTAAGTCCTTCTAACAGCAAGAACAATAGGTAAGGAGACACTGATGCTAGATCCAGGTAAGCTTCAGAAGAAAGCCTGGCTTGGCAGGCTGGGTACACTAAAAGTAGAATCTGAGTGTGAAATTCTAAAGGCAGCTAATTGGTCCAACAAAGATTTGAAGTAAATGCAACTTGGTTATCTAGAGGTTATTTAGAGGTCTTTTCCATCCCTAGACACTAGAGTTTGCTTCAGTAGGCCTGAGTCTTTAAAGGCACAAGCAATGTTCTCACTCACTCAGGATCACTGATACTGTCTGTGGATAAAGCTCCATGTGCCAATCAGAACCGAGCCTCCTTTGCCAGCCAGACATAAGGATCTTCTCAGAAATCCAGTCCAGTAGAGGCATCAGAGCATCTTCCTTCCCTATGCCCTCTTATTGATGTGTCTCTTGGGACAAAGATCTTTAAATGAGGCCATAATGCTAGTCATTTTGGTTTGTTTCTGCTGGGAAGCTATTCCTGCACATTTATCAACCAAAAACTGCCCATCTCTGGCCTCTTTCCAGGTCAGTTATAGCTTTCTGGAAATGTAGTGACCAGAACATGATCTTCTTCAAGAGTAACATTATACTTTCTATTTTCATTCTAATACTCTTCCTGGTAATGCCAAGAACACTCTGGCCTTTTTTACTTGCAACTACATAGGAGTTTTCAAGACCAATGTCTTCATGGTCCCTTGGAAGCAGTTTAATCCAGCCACTATTTTCTGAGCTCTGTACAGGACACAAGAAAACCCAAAGGCTCTATTGTGGTCCTCAAGTATCTATAGTCTTCCTGAGCCCACAAAATAATAAACATCTTTGAAAACAAATCAAAGCAACATGTTATTATTAAACACCAGAGATTAGATTGCAAATATTTGAGAAATTCCCAAGAATCCAGGTACTTTTATTTTTAAAGCAAACATATTTGTTGGGATATAATAATACTAATGCAATTATTCAATAAATGGGATATAACAAAATAAAACTAATTAGGTAATTATCTCTTCTATTAGTTGTGGCTCAATGGTAAGTTATGTTACCAGAATCTTATTATGGTTGCACATTCTCTAAGGAGATATACAAAAGGGATACTCAGTCAAAGACAGATTAATATTAATTAGAGTTTCAGTGCTCCTGGCCCTGGAGATGTTGGCTAGCTCATATGAGAACTAGAAAAATTTATTCTCTATCACTGGCCTTAGGACTAGGCCAGAGATGGCAAATACAGAGTATATGTATTCTCTGCCTCCCAAAACAAATATCACAGATCACAGTCTTTTTCTCACTAAACCCAGAAATGATCACCAAATGTTTCATTCTCTGTAGGGCCATGACCAAAAATCAGAAATCAACATTGTAAACTGATACCTGCTTGTCAACCAGATCATCCTTAAGCTATATTGCAGCCCAAACACAGGGGCAAATCCTTTCTCTGTGCTAATAAATTCATGACATGCTTTCCATCTTTATGACTTTAACAACTTTGAATCAATAATAATTATGGACAATTACAAGAGACTTCATTTCCCAATAAACGTAGAAGACAAGAATATAGTCTTGGTCCAATCTGCCAGCTCTGACAAGAAATACTGATGATCCTAGACTTATGAGAGAGTTGTGTCCTAACAATTGTATGTACATTGAAAATATCCAAAGTCAAAAATACATTTGGTGCACCTGTCGAACACCAGATCTTAGAGACACGGTACACTGTAGAGTTCTGGTTGTTTCCCCTGGTGATCACATGGCCAGCCAGGAGCTGTGGCCTGTTGCTATTGCCCAGCATCAGGAAAGAGAAAGTGTCATACTGAATATCCCTAGCTCAAGAGACCATCAAAATTCAAAATTTGGGCCAGGTGCAGTGGCACATGCCTGTAATCCCAGCAACTCCAGAGAATAAGGCAGGTAGATTGCAAATTGGAGACGAGCCTCCGCAAATATGGGGTAAAAATGGGAGCTCATAACCCACTTGAATCAAAGTGTGAAATATGATATATCAAGAACTATGTAATGTTTTGAACAGCCAACAATAAAAAATTTAAAAAAAAAATTTAAAAATAAAAATAAATAAATATAACATGTAACTGAAAAAAAAAAAAAGAAAGATCCTAAGCAAGTAAATGAGACCCTGATTCAAAATAAAAAAATAAAAAGGGTTGGGGATGTGGCTCAGTAGTTAAGCACCTCAGAGTGTAATCCCTAGTACCAAAAATAAATAAATAAATAAAATCTGAAATACAGTTTCTACTGAATATGTATTGCTTTTGCATCATTCTACAGTCAAAAGATCTTAAGTTGAACTATGATAAATCAGGGGCACTAGCTGTAAAAAAAAAAATATTCTGATACAGGAAAGGTATTTACTTAAGTAACCATACAGTAAAGAACACTTGGTTAGGGTTCTGCAGACAAATAGAATCAATAAGATTATGTGAAGAAAGAGATTTCTTTTAAGGAATTGGCTCTTGCAACTGTGGTGGATGGAAAGTCCAATATCTGCAGGGTAGGCTAGCAGGCTGGAGTTTCAGGGAAGAACTGATATTACAGTGCCAGTCTGAAATCTGTTTGCTTGGGGTAAATTGTTTTACTCAAAGTTGCCAATTTGAGTGTTAATTTCATCCAAAAAACACTCTCATGAAAATATCCAGAATAATGTTTGACCAAATATCTGGGCACTGTGGTTCAGTCAAGTTGACCCATAAAATTGACCATCACAGGCACTTAAAAATTATCTCCAATTCATAACCTGCAAAATCTGAAACCACTTAGAACTGAAGGACCGGCACAACCACAGAGTGTGATTTGGCTATGGCCCCATCTTCTGTCACTTTGCATTTAACAAGGCTTTCTTTCTACTGGGCAAAGATGGCCAATATCAAAGACTATACAAAATTTAGCAACATATTAATATTATTGAAATTTAACAATCTATTCTCTGTATCCAAACAAGGGAATTTACTTGAGCTCTTTAGTAAATGTCATAAAAAGAAAAAAAAAATCATCCAAATAGCAGCCTTACCAGACACTGTTGGTGGTACCTGCCTATAATACTAGCTATCCAGAAGGCTGAGGCAGGATGGTCATGAGTCCAAGGTCAACCCTGGCAATTTAGTAATTCCCTGTCTCAAAATAAAACTTTCTGAAAAGGGCTATTGTATAGCTCCATGGTAGGGCACTTACCTAAAATGCTTGAGGCCCTGGGTTCTGTCTCCAACACTGAAGAAAAAATAAAAAATAAAGAAGTAACAGCCCTATGCAGTGTCACTTCCAATAAGAATGCCAAAAAACAAAACTCTAAACAGTATGAAATATCAATTTTTTGGCATACTAACTTTTTGTGAAATTTTTTCTTTCAAACACTAACATATAAAAATATTGCCTAGAATAGAATCCAGAGTATAAAAAAAGTTCTTCAAGTCAGTAGGAAAATAATCTAATAGAAAAATAAATGGGTAAAAGATTTAAAAGGCACATTTACATAAAGTAAACCCAAATGATCAATAAAATTATGATATGAAAATCTATCAGTATTCAGGAAAAAAATGCAATTTAAAACCATAATGAGATAATATTTCACCTAGAAAATATCATCAAATTTTTAAATTCTGATATTATCAAATGTTAGGGAGAATGTGGAGTGGCAGGAATCTTTTCCTAGAGTAAAACCATGAAAGAGAATAATTAGAGCACAATTTTGCTACATTGAAGCTGCACATACATACCTTCTGGTCAAGCAATTCCACTTCTAAGAAAATTTGTAGCAACTTTTTTGTTTTGTTTTGTTTTTGGTAAGAGCCAAAAAAAACTACCTCTGGAGTGTAGGAGATGGGTAAATAAATTGTGGCATGTTCATATGAAGGCATGCTGTCCAGAAATTCGTTAAGTGGCCTAGATCATGTGACAATTTTTTTTTTAATTTTTTATTGTGGGTTGTTCAAAACATTACAAATTTCTTGACATATCATATTCCACACTTTGATTCAAGTGGGTTATGAACTCCCACCTTCACCCCATACACAGATTGCAGAATCACATCAGTTACACATCCATTGATTTACATATTGCCATACTAGTGTCTGTTGTGCTCCCCTGCCTTTCCCATCCTCCACCCTCCCCCCTCCCCACCTCTCCCCTCCCCTCCCCTCCTCTCTCTCTACCCCCTCCACTGTATAACCCTGAGGGTCTCCTTCCATT
>NW_026000076.1:2886948-2955720 GCF_001458135.2 Marmota marmota marmota | reverse complement strand
GGGCTCAGTTCCGGAGCCGGAATCAGCTGCTAGTGCTTGGTGTATGCTCTGATAGGAGCAGGGTCCAAGAAGCAGCCTCCGCAGGCTCCGCAGCCCTGGGCCAGGGCGGTTCCGGGACGGTTCCGGGAGCCGGGACTCGGCCGCCCCACGCTCGGTGTTCGCTCCGATAAGATCAGGTTCTAAGAAGCACCCAGGCGCTGAACCCTAGCAATCTGTGTGCAAGCCGCAGGCGAATTGCAGCCTGAAATTACCTGTTCTATGGCTGAATGAGCTGCGGTCCGTCGAAAACAGGGATGGTGACGTCAGCTTTCCAACATGGTGGCTGCTGGCCTCCTCTGTGGTCTGACCCGTGTGGAGAACCGAGATGGACCGCTTCCTTCCCCCGTCTCGAACCCAGAATTCAGCCCTGAGTACGGTGCTTGCACGGCTGGCAGAAACTGCAGCGCTGTATCCCTGCGTCGCTATCTCCTCGTTTCCCAGCGCGCGCTGCAGACTCTAGCCGCGGGGCGGTTTGCTGAATAAGCAGTGTTACCCTCCGTGCGACAAACCTCTCGCGTTTGAGTCCCCGTAGCCGATCCTCGTGCGATGGAAATCCTTCCTCCAGGTTCCGGAGCACCCCACTATTGCTGGAAATTCCTAACAAGATATCCTTTAGCCGTCCTGACTTGTCATACTCCCACACAGTGAAGCAGCACACGGGGGCAATGCACTCCCCTCGCCGCCATCTTCCTTCCCCTCTCGTGACAATTTTTTAATCTCAAGAATACTATGCAAAAGAAAAAGGCAAGTACAGAAGAAAAATTTCTAACACATACAACAACACTTTGTATTATTAATGTACACATTAGAAATAGAAAATGAATAAACATTCAATTTACTGGGGAGAGTATAGGGGAAATGAAGTCAGGGTGGAGCTTAAAACAAGCCTTAATTAAAACAGGAATTTTTTATTTTAATAAGAAAATATGGCAAAATGTTACCATGTGTTGAGTCCAGGTAGTGGGTACATACGTGATAATGCAAATATTACCAGTGCTTTTCTGAAATTTGAAATCTTTTATAATGATTTTCCAGATAACTTTTACATTATCATGAAAATTTTCTTCAAGACTTTTTTTTTTGGGGGGGGGGAGTTGTTTTGTATAGTCAAGGGACTTTTGAAGTAACTACAGCCGGGCATGGTGGCACATGCCTGTAATCCCAGTAGCTCAGGAGGTTGAGACAGGAAGATCTCAGTTCAAAACCAGCCTCAGCAAAGGCGAGGTGCTAAACAACTCAGTAAGACCCTGACTCTAATTAAAAATACAAAATAGGGCTGGGGATGTGGCTCAGGGTGCACTGAGTTCAATCCCTGGCACCCCCTTAACCCTCAAAAAAATGATAAATACAGAAAAATAACTGCTTAGAACTACACAGCAGTATCTTCTCCCCCTCAGAGCTCCCTTTTCCCAAAACCAGGGAACTTTTTTCTGGTATTTGTTACTGTTTTCCACACTTCTGCCTTTAAAAGTCACTCGTTTTCTCAGTGAGCCCACATGGCTATGCTTTTCCTTAGATTCCTTCCTCAGTTTCCTGAGATTCTCAGCATTACTTAAAGCCCCTTATCACTGGATTGATATCAGGACACAATGTTTGACTACCTAGACTACTTGAATTCCAGCCTTAGATGTTACTGTTGCGACTCTGCATAGTTTATTGGCTATTCATAGTCTTGTGGTACATTTAGGTGTCTGAGTTTTCACAAGCATAGTATGGAAGCAATGCCATCTCTGCGTGGAGGTGTATATTAGAATACTAAAATAACAGATCAAATTGTTGTTAAGAAACACCATCCATGTCCATCTCCATGTAACTTGTTATTCCTTGACTGTGTTCTGTCGGTCCCTTTGATTCATTCATTAACTCATTTAATAAACAAATATTTTTATTTTGTCCCTAGCACATGCAAAACAACTGCTAAAGATTCAGGAACCCTCAAACCTATCAGCTTATCCTTTTTCACACAATATATAAACGAATGAAAAATATATATATTCTTCATTAGAAACGAAACATGTTATCAAGCTTCAAACCCATAGGGTACTCTCTAAAACCAAACAGGGTTATAGATAGGAACAAACTTAAAAACTGATGGCAAGTGTTGTCCTAAGAAATAGCAGGTCAAGACCAACAATGGTATAGAAAATAGGGACAAGCACATTTTATTCTCTGCTCTACAGCAGTGGCAATTAACTTTTGTGATTTCATAAACCAGTGAAATTTCCCTTTAAATGAGACATGGTGACCAAATTTTATTTACTAAAAAAAAATTGTTAAACAAATAAATCTTATCATAGTCTACTACCAAATTTAATTAGAAGAAAGCACAGAATTATAGAACAAAATCAGCCAATAAGAGTGTAGGAAATGATGGAGCACATATGTCTTCTAAAGACATTTCAATAGGCACTAATTTTTTTTTTCAAGCTCTGTGCAGGGCCAAATCAAATGTTTACAAACAGGACCCACAGGCCTGCAGTTTGCAGACTTTATCTTAAACACTGCCTAGATTACTATAATATACTTGGCACAAATCAGCCTAACAAAACTCCCAGGTTCCAATTATTGTTACTTAAAATGAGTAGCATTAAATAACTGCTATGGTTTGGATGTGAGGTGTTCCTTGAAGCTCACATGTGACACAATGGAAGAAAGTTTGGAGGAGAATTGATTGGGTTATACTCTTAGCCTAATCAGTGGTAGGGTGTGGCTGGAGGAGGTGAGAATTGGGGTGTGGCTTTGGGTATATATTTGTATCTGGAGAGTGGAGTTTCTCTCTCTATTTCTTGATCATCAAGATTTGAGCTGCTTCCCCCTGCCACCTTTTCCTGCCATGATGTTCTGCCTTACCTTGAGCTCTGAGGAATAGAGCCAGCCTTCTATGGGCTAAAACCTCTGAAACCCAGAGCCCTCAAGTAAACTTTTCCTCCTTACAATTGTTCTGGTCAGGTCATTTAGTCACAGCAGCGGAAAAAGCTGACTAAAATAATCACCAATAAAGATATATTTTATTGCTCTAGTACTATGCTAGTTAATATGATAAATCAAAGAGTATAAGATATGATTTCTTCTCCTAAGGAAAAAAGACTGGAAAGAAGCAATTATTGGGCACCTTTAATATGCAAAATATCATACAAATATAAAATAAATGGCATTTCTTTTCAACTTCACAATTAGCTATTCTATCTATTCATTCTTCGTATTCTATATATTCATTCATTCAACAAATATTTATTAAGTGCAATTACATATACAAGGACTGGAGTTTTAAAGGTAAAGAAAATGAAAGAGAGATTAGGAAATTTGTCCAAGGGCAAGAATTTAACCTCTAACCATTAAGAGTTTTTTTGCTTGTTTGTTTTTGCAGTACTGAGGATTGAACCCAGGGGTGCTCTACCACTGACTACATCTTCAGCCCTTCTTATTTTATTTTGAAAGTTGCCCAGACTATCCTTGAACTTGTGATCCTGCTGCCTCTGTCACCTGAGTAGCTGGGTTACAGGTGTGCGCCACTGCACCTGTTCTTCATCCAAAGCCCATAATCTTGCCTTCAGAGAGAAGCACAGAGGGAAAAATACAGAATCCAAGTAAACTTGACATGGTTTTGAATTCTACTCTGTTTTTTTATAGCTACATCTCTTTCTGTGCGCACTTCTCACTGTCTCTTTCAGAGTATGTGGCAATGGAAAGGGCTTTATAACCAGTCGTGGCTTTTTGATGGATAGAGTAAAAGCTTCCAAGCTACATAACAACTGAAATTGTTTTCCCACTGCACAAAATCATTGATTCTATGGTACTTCCTGTATAGCCATATCAAAGAACTCTCTGCCATCAGAGACCAAGGTTTTGCTAATTAACTGTTACTAGCACATGTGTGTTATGATGATGATGATGATGTGTGTGTGTGTGTGTGTGTGTGTGTGTGTGTGAGAGAGAGAGAGAGAGAGAGAGACCTAGGAATTATCTTCATATTTGAAACTAGATACATAGATACATAAATGGCTATTATCAGCAAAAAGCTGTCTGTTGTTCAACATGAATAAAAACACCCAAATAGTTTTGTTTCCAAGATTATTAGTTTGTGATTAACATAATAGATTCTGCTGTTTTTGTCTGACTTGTTTATGTGTTTTTGAGTATACTACCTATGAGCCATTAATTGAGCTGGTTCATTCCTTTGTACTTTATACTGGCAGGTTGTTAACCAAACACTAAAAGTTCTTTAAGGACACAGGCTGAAACTCCTCTCATCTATGTACTTAGTTATAATCCCCCACAGCACAGGGAGAAGAGTTGATGAATGAGCAAGTGGGGGCGTAGATAAAGAGGCTAGTCCTTCTCCAGATGGTCTCTAAATTTGAACAAGTCATTTTTTAAGGGAAGTCCATATCTCAAGGATTCATTTTCTCTCCTGGTTTGACAAATTTCAAATGTTTCAGGACATGATGCAGTGCCCTGGCATTCAATTCAGGTTTGATGGATAGGGGAAGGTAGGGATATATGTTGGTAACAGAAACACTTGTAATTGAATGTTGTATTATCTTTGGAAACGTTCTTTGGCCTAGGCATTAAAGAAAATAAATAGAAATGAAAAATCAACATTTTAGGAAATTATTTGAAAACTTTTTTTCTAGGAGAACCAAGGATACGTTGCTCTTTTACCCTCGAGGGGAGTTTAAGTAGTACTTACACTTCAGTTTTTCTCAGACATGACTTTCTTGCTCATACTTATATTTCTCAACATAGCATTCAGTTTATATCCTCAAGAGTACATTTCATCTGGTTTATATTGAGCTAATTGGCAATTTTATTCTGTGTTGACCTTATTTCTCATCTGTAGCCATTATTTGCAACTGCCTGTCTTTGAACTCCAAGCTGTTTGGATAGTGACCCTGATTTTGTCTATTAGCCTTTCACATGGAGAAGAATTGACCCCATTGTGCCAGGGAAAGTATAACTGCTCTTTGCCATTGTCATTCCTGTGGGCTTCACACAATGCGCTTGATTCATTTTTTGCTCTTGTTTTGCCTCTCCACAGTGAACCTGTAAGAGTGGATCTGCCCTGAGCTGATAGAGAACTAACACTGTTAGGAACTTTCATGCCTTCTACTGCATTGAGCTTTGGCACCATACTAAACATTGAGTCTTTTCCTTATATATACTGCAGCTCTACTGATGTACATAGCTTTTTCCAAAATGCACTAAGCAGTCTAACAGAGATGATAACTAACATTATTAGGTGCTTATTGTGAGTCAAACATTCTTTCTCAATCACTCCATTTAATCCTACTCCCCCCCCAAAGGAGTGGGTATGGATATTATCATCCTTGTTTTACAGATGATGAATCATGTTCTTAGCCACTACTGGGCTTGTAGGGCCCCTGTTTCAAGTCATCAGACCTTTATGCACATTCCTTTGGTTTACCAGCCAAGACTGTGTTTATTCCCCTTCCACAGCCTTGCAAACTTCTACTTATGCTTCAAGATCCATTCCAAATGTTTTGTCTGAGAACTCTTGAAATCCATCCTACAGATTTGATCATTACTGTTTTTTGAGCCCAAACTATACCTACTACAAAGCTGTAATATTGTACATTTTACTCTTCATATCACTTTTTTTAAAAACCACATCTGCTTCTTTTTCTAGATATAATGACATTGAGAGCAAGGACTTGCATTGTTTCCTTTTATATAAGAGTCTTCTTATCTAATACCTGGCCCCTCCCAGGTTTTACTTCTATCCATCACTTTGCATCTTGACTATGAATCACAATTTCTTGTTTTTTTTAAAATATGTCTAGCAATATTTTATTGAATATTGAATTACTGATAGTAAACAGACAATTCTTTTGAAGACTTGATTCTTGTGTTATCAGATGGTTTTACTGGTGGACCACGATGTCCTGCCGGGAGCTTAGGTACTGGAATTCATGCAGAGCCTACTGTGTTTCTCAAGTGTCTCTAACCCTCCAAAACTGAATATTCAATCTCTGTCTCCTCTGAACCTCTTGCTGAATCATAAGCTTAGACTTTGTTAAGGAGAGCCTAGTGTGATCTCACTTTAGATCATGGCCCCTACTCCTACAAAGTGGCTTTTCTGTGTCTTCATGAGGTGTCAGGGTGTTATCAAGATACTAAAGGATCTCTCCACCCTGGCAGGGCCTCAGCTGCAGACTCACAGTGGCACTCACACAGAGACTTCTGGGGCCCCTACTTTTCACAGTCCGGGCTGCATCTTATGGATTCCAGACATTTCAACTCATGCAAACTTTGATTGCTGACTCCACCGCTTACTGAGACCACCATGCTCTGCTAAGACTAGTTCTCTGCACCATGGCCAGGACTTGCAGAGAGGAGAAAAATTCTGAGGCTCGTCTCCTGTTTTCCTTGTCCTTGGGGTTTCAGTGTTATGCTGGCTGTTGTCCAAGAGTTGTCTCATATATTTTGTCCAGTTTTATACTTACATATGGCAATTTTCAATTATAACAGCATAACTAGATGTAGAATCTACTCTCTTATTTATCTTTATATCACTTATAAGTATTAGCAAATAGTAAGTCTGATAATCAATAAATCTTTATTTAAGAAAGAATCAAATGAACAATGCTTTTCAATGAGTTGCATACTGTTCTAATTAATATTTTTTATTATCCCATGAGATCATCAAAATAGATTTTATTCTGACATAAAATTAATTTGCTGAAATTTATGGGATGATGGGAAGGAGAGAATTTTCTCTGCTATTTTTCAGTTGCTTTCATTTATTTATAACTGGCACAATTTTCTAGTCCTTTGATGGTAGACAGATAAATACTGACAAATTAAAGTAAAAATCTAGGTTAACAGGAGTGCCTCAGAGAATGGAATTTTTTAATGTAATTTTCCCACCCAGTGACAGTTAATAGAAATTCCTTTCTGTTTTGATACTTATTATTGAAAATGTCTATGAAATAAAGAAATGCACTTTCCTTTAGAAGACGCAGCCTTTGACCATACAGTAGATTTGAGATAAACGAATTTTCCTTCAATGCCTCTGAACGTTAATCTGCTATGTCCACTCCAGCCAGTTCCCAACACCTGGAAACACATTCAGGAGGAAGAGGTATTCTGGTAACTACTCTAAGTAATAGCTGTACCAAATTCAGATCATTTCCAACATGGTAAATGGATATGACTCTTCCCCAATTTCAAGTGTGATTCCAGAGACAAATAACTATTCTCTCACAGCACCTCTTATTAGCCAGACAATCTCCAAGCCCAGCAATTTGTAGGACAATTTGAGGGGACCTGCCTTTTCTCTGTTTCCTGCCATGATCAGAAGAAAAGCAATACCTCAGCCTTCCAGTATTCTTGAACTCTCTAACCACGCAAAACTACAGTTGAAAGAACCCAGGACCAACTTCTGAGGAGAATTATTCCCAGATGACTGTATTTTACATCTTTTCAAAAACAAAGTAACCAAATAGTTAATTTTTTTGCCTGAGGGACCAAGCTGGTTTCCTAACTGGTTTTATTTTGTTGTTGTTGTTGTTGTTGTTGTTTGTTTGTTTGTTTTCATAGTTGTTGTTTTAATTTTTCCTATTTATAATTTTTCTTTTCAAATCCATGAATTGCATCTTTTATCACTTCTGAAAAATCTTGATGATCTTTCTTTTCAGAAATGGCTGCTGCTGTCAGCATGATGGCACACACCTCGAATCCTAGCAGCTCGGGAGGTTGAGACAGGAGGATGGAGAGTTCAAAGTCAGCCTTAGCAACTATGAGGTGCTAAGCAACTCAGTGAGACCCTGTCTCTAAGTACAAAATAGGGTTGGGGATGGGACTCAGTGGCCGAGTGCCCCTGAGTTCAATCCCTGGTGAAAGAAAGAAAGAAAGAAAGAAAGAAAGAAAGAAAGAAAGAAAGAAAGAAAGAGAGAGAGAGAGAGAGAGAGAGAGAGAGAGAAAGAGAGGAAGAGAGGAAGAGAGGAAGAGAGGAAGAGAGGAAGAGAGGAAGAGAGGAAGAGAGAAAGAGAGAAAGAGAGAAAGAGAGAGAGAGAGAGAGAGAGAGAGAAAGGAAGGAAGGAAGGAAGGAAGAAAGGCTACATTTTCTCTCATCCTCTATTTCCCATGATTTTTCTCTCTTATGTGTTTTCCATCTGTTAATATTTCCTTGATACATCCTCAGTAATTTCTTCTGATCTACCTTCTACCTTATTAATCCTTTATTTAGCTAATTTAAGCTATTGTCAAGTCCATCCATTGAGGTTTTTAATTTATAATAGTGTTAATCAAAGTGTGGTCTTTGTACCAATAAGTCTTGTATCGGGAACTTGTTGGAAATGAAAATTTTTTGCCTTACCTCAAGCCAACTTGAAATTAGTGGGACTAAGGTCCAAGAGCCTTCTTATGTAGTCTTTTGTAGTATCTACCATTTTGTCCTTCAGTTTTAAAAAGATCAATGATTTGACAAGATAGCTAATTTTTATGCACGCTAGATCATGAGAAGCAATGATTTACAGAATCATATTTTTAATTTTGTAAACTATTTGATTTTTTAAAAATATACTTGGGAATTTCTTGCTTTCTGGTCTATTAAATTTGTCCTTTACTTCTTTAAATATAATAACCATATCTGCTCTATATTTCAATAATTGAAGTCTTTGGAGACCGATGCTCATTTTTCTTTTAAACCTTCTGTGGGTACACTTTGGGATGAGGGTACACTACTCCAGAGATTATTTGCATGTTTTGATGGCATGAATGAAGATATACTTTAGATTTACAGTGAGTTTCAGACCACTCATGTGCACTACCAATCCAGTTGAGGACTAGCTGTGCTTAAAACTTCACAGGAAGAAACTTGGTTCTCTTCTTTAATCTAATTAGCTTTATTCCACTCTATCTCTAGAGACTGTGGATGGGGTAAAATTACCCTGTTACCTCAAAAATGTAGCTCTTGGGTTCCATTATGGGGAAAAGATCTCCCAATATACTTACTACTACCTGTGAGAGTCTGGGGTTTAGTCTGCCATTGCCAGAGACCACACATTCAAAGTTCAAAGTTACCAGCTTCCGCAAATGATGTCTAGATAAAAGCAACATCGATATTTAGCCTTCACTTGGCATTAATCTGATAATTTCTGATCATTTGGTCAGCACTACCATGTATATATACAAACACAGTAGTGTGGTCTGGAGGTAACTTGTACTGGATCCTGAGATTGGATTTTTAACATGTCTTTCAACTATACACTCATGAAATCATGTTGGTACCTTGAAATTGGCTATGATGGGCTTATTCATACCATTATATTCAACAACAACAAAAGTTAGAGCATTGTTTTTTGTTTTTTTTTTTTCCAATGTTGGAAATCAAATCCAGGGCCTTGCATATGTTGAGCAAACACTCTACTACTGAGCTACATCCTCAGCCCATAGGATCTTTTGTTTGTTTTGTTTCAAAAAATCTGGTTGTTAAAGACCACACAGAGCAATATACATACATAGTCGAACGTGTCTACTTGTATTCTCATGATGACCAATCTGGCTGTTTAATACAAAGAACTCTTTTCTTCGTCTTCTCATTGTTGCAGATTTTGCTTTCCCCAGACTCATTGGATATATCCAAGGAGCATGCTGATTTTTTTGTTTTCCTGGTCCTGCAAAAGACCATGACTAGGTTCCAAACAATTCAAGTCCACATGAAGAATGTCCTATTTGTAACTTAACTAAAGTCTCAAAATATTCTGCAATATTTTTATGTTATTTCTCTATTTTATGTAGAAACTGAGGCCCAGAATGATTATGTAACTTGATAAACTTACATCTCTAGAAAGGGGTAAAAATGATTTTCAAACTCAAGTCTAACTCTAAAGTCAGGCTACACCAACTAGTGATATATTTTCTATTGACTCAAATTGGACTGGTCTCCCAAAATTAATTTCTTTCTACCATTTTTTTCTTCTTCTTCTTTCTACAGAAGAAGAAAAAAATTGGTAGAAAGAAATTAATTATATCTACCATTTCTTCCTTCAGTTTTAAAAAAATCAGTCCTCAAAGTTTACTTTAAAAATAATGAGCAGGGGTACAAAACAATAAAAGTGGCCATCATTCCATTTTTCCTTCTCCTCGGCCACCTCCACTTCTTTTTCTCCACCTCCTTTTGCCACAATATATTTCTGGAAACTGAGTTATAAAACAGTGCTATGGTTTGGATCTGTTTTATTCCCTAGAGGTTTATGTGCTAGAGACTTGGTCTCCTGGTTGTTGGTGTTGATGTGGTGGCACCTTTAAGAGGCGGAGCTTAGTGAATGGTAATCATGTCTTGGAAGCACCACCTTTGGAAGAAATTGAAGTAGGTCTTAGTTCCTATGAGAATAGGTTGCTATAAGTCTGGCAACTTCCTGACTCCCATTTCTGCTTCTGCATGTCATCTCCATAACACATGCTCACACAATTGTTGTGCCACCTGCCATGAGGCGCTCACCAGAGCCAAGCGAATTACTATGACATGCTCTTGAACCTCCAGAACTGTGAACTAAATAAACCTCTTTTTAAAATAAAGTCTCCAAAAATAAATCAAGTGTCCAGCTTCAAGTAATTAGTTACAGTGATACATCATGGACTATGACAAGTAGCTTGGAAATTGTACTACAATCAAGAACACATTCACTGGACAGGGCTTGGTGGTGCACACCTGTAATCCCAGTGATTCAGGAGGCAGAGGCAGTAGAATTGCAAGTTCGAGACTAGCCTCAGCAACTAAGCAAGACTCTTTCCCAAAAAATAAAAAGGGCTTGGGATGTAGCTCAGGGGTAGAGCACCAATGGGTTCTATCCCCAACTACGGGGGAAAATAAAATAAAATAAAAGTATTGGGTCTTTGCCCTAGGTTTCTGACACAAGCTCCAAGCTCCTTGGAATTTTTTAATAAGATAGTGTTACTCATTACCAGCCCCTTTCAATTACAATTGATTATATACTAATGACATTGTTTAAGGCAGGGCTCCTAGATAGGGAGATGGGGCTGGTCTCCAGAAAGAGCAAATGATTAGACAGGAACTCTCAGTCCCACTCCCAAAGGACTATAGGTTGGGTTCTGTAAAAGCTCTCCTTGAACTAGGAGATTTGGAGAACTTGCAGGTTGGTGAGCACATCAAAGTCCTGGGAGGCTTGTGTACCAGAAATAGCAGGGAAGCTCTGGGCCAATTCCTCCCCACATTCCCCACTTCATGCTTCTCTTCCTTGTGGATGTTACATCCTTTATACCATACCAGAAAATGTAGTGAAGTGTTTACCTACACTATGTGAGTCATTCTAGCAAGTTTTCAAATATGAGGTAGAGGTCTTGGGGACTCCCAGTTAGTAGCCATTTGGTTAGAAGTACAGGTGAACTCAACCCCTGGGACTGGCAGCTGAAGTGGAGGCAGGCTTGTGGTACCAAATCCTTTAACCTGTGGATCCACTTCTAACTCTAGGTAGATAATGTCAGAAGGAAATTGGATTATTGGACAGTCAGGTGATATGGGAGAACTGGTCGTTGGTGTGGGATGACTCCCCAGGTATATTATAATTTGGATGCTCTCTCATGCTCTCTATTCTTTTTTTTTAGAGGGGGGGAGTACCAGAGATTTAACTCAGGGGCACTTGACCATTGAGCTACATCCCCAGCCCTATTTTGTATTTTATTTAGAGACAGGGTCTCACTGAGATGCTTATAGCCTTGCTTTTTGGTTTTGTTTTTTTTTTGTTTTTTAATTTATTCTAATTAGTTATACAAGACAGCAGAATGCATTCTGATTCATTGTACACAAAGGGAGCACAATTTTTCATTTCTCTGGTTGTACACAATGTAGAGTTGCACCAAATGTGCAGTCATACATGTACCTAGAGTGTTGATGTTTGTCTCATTTCACCATTTTTCCTGCCCCCATTCACCCTCTCCTTCCTCCCTCCCTCCCCTTTGTCCAGTCAAAGTTCCTCCATTCTCACCACACCCACCCCACCCCCCATTATGGATCAGCATCCACTCATCAGAGAGAATATTCAGCCTTTAGTTTTTCAGTATTGGCTTACTTTAGCGCCCTGCTTTTGCAGAGGCTGGCTTTGAACTCATGACCCTCCTGCCTCAGCCTCCCAAGCCACTGAGATTATGGGCATGCACCACCATGCCCAGCTGGATGCTGTACTCTTAGTAGAAGACTTACCATAAAACAAATTATAAATAAGAAAGGTAATCTTTTTTAAAAGCAAAGATATAAAAATAATATTTCACCAAATTTTAAAATATTACAAATATACTGTCTATTTTGTTGAAGGAACAGAATTATACTATGAAGAGAATTCACATTTTATAACTTATGCAATCTTGTTGTCTTATAAACTGATCTGAAACTAATATTCTGTCATAGTAAATATAATTAAGGCTCAGTCTTTGCCTTTAACCACCCTAGAAGGGCTTTGGATATTAGTAGAAACCCCCCAGTGAATCAAAAATTAGACAAATCACAATAATATGGTAATTTTAAAAGGTGGACATTGCCTTTACTTAAGTAATTTATTTTAACTATCAGTAGTATGTACCTGGGGTTTCCTTTTTATTATGGATGCATAACATATCAAATTTGTGCTGGTCTATTGTGAGCTGGATATGTAAAACAGCATCTATTATCCCAATATTATTGAAAAGTATACTCAGAATTTCAAACAATCAGTAGAGAGATGAATTTTGGAACAAAACCTGGAGCTGCTTACACTAAGATACAGAAGGAGGAGCTGATTGCTCCAAATGCATACTGAAATCAGGAGCTGTGTGTAATTCTATGTATGTTCCCATGCAAGTGTGTTTACTTGAAAGTTATCCATTTTTTCCTAAAAGTTTTACCTCGGGATGATAGATTTCTGATTAACTAAAATTACTGCTTAATTGAGATTTTTGTCATTCTTTGAAATGATTATCATTTTAAGACACTGCTAAGATTATTTACTTTTCATGTCTTCAGACTCAAACCAGGCATAATTTTCCTACCCATGTTTCAGTGATTTGATTTTTGCTATATGATAAATTAACTAACTTCAGATCTGGGGGTGGTTAACTAATCTAGACTTTGATTGACTTGAATACTGTTCAAATCTCTTTGTAGTTTGTAAAAATTTCGGAAAATGATAGCATTCTCTTGGTTCTTTCATGAAACTTTTAACCAGAGTCTCAACTTTTTTTTTTTTTCAAATTTCTATCATCTTTGGTATTTAAGAGATTTTGTTTTATCTCTACCATTCTACTTGCCTTGTTGGTCTGCTACATTTGAAAAGATAAACTGATAGAATTGAATACAATTTCTCCTGTTGTGATTCCAGAGTTATGTTTTGAGGATCCTCGTCTTTTTTATCTTTTCCATTTGTTCTTTCCCTGTGGTCTCTGAGGACGCTGTCTTTGCTCTTATCATTGGGGTCAGGCACATTTCTTTTCTGTCTGACCTTATCCCTTTGGGTTTTCTTCATAGACTTCTTTCTTCTCCTTTCTCATCTTATAGCTAATAATATTCCATCTTCCCTGATTTCTTGAATTTTTCCCTTGTAATTATATTGTCCATTGGTTATCTATATCATATGCAAAAAAGAGTTAATGTAAAAATGTAGGGAAGATTTCCTATTGCCATACTTAGACATTATCTATTGGATTCAAAATGTAGTGTGTCCCCTCTCCCTACAGTTTCACAATTTGTTGGTCCCAAGTCAACCCAGTTATTGGGTTTATCATTCAGAAATAACATCGTTACAAAATCTATTGAAAATACATTAATAAAATTGAATATTTATCGTCTAGATGTCATCTAGATTCTTCTAATGAGAGCACTAAAATTTTCACCATAGTAAGATGTTTGCTACCAATCGACCATTCTTTAATTTCAGATTTAAGTATGTGAAAATAAAGTATTAGCTATGGTTCTTATAGCTGTTATCCTGTTCTTGCATATTTTAATTCAACTGTTGATATGATCTTCTGTTAGGGTTTCTCAATATTAATAACTGATACCTTTTAGATTCTTGGGTATCTACTAATACCTGTTCTTTTTTATTTTAATTATTGATATACTGATAGCATCACATATAAATGGATTTTCCCACTTTTACACTACACACACACTCTCTCAAACACACACACTTGAATGCTTACCTAGCATGCACAAGATCCTAGGTTCTATCCCCAATCAAGAAAAAAAAAACACATTACAGAATGTTATGATTTTCTGCCACTGACCATATTTTATTTCTGATCTTCAAATTCTTGGTACTTTTCCTTCCGCTTTAACTACAATTTTATATGTGGATCATGAATACTACCCAGACCAACTAGAAAAGAGTACAATTAACATCCAGCCCTTCAAATATTTTCAATATTTAGCAAATTATTAACAATTGATTTATGATTTATTTATGATATAATTATTAAAATTATATCCCCTAAAAGTTTCTGGTTGAAGTAAATATAGTTAGTGCTTAAATGCAATGTATGAATTATATTGATAGTAATAATAATTCTTATGTAGTGCTTATAATGTGATAGTAAACCTACACATATTTAATTCTTTAAAACAAAACTGTCTTTTACAGATAAGAAGGTTAAAGCTCATGAAGATAACTTGTGCAAATTCAACTAGTATATATAAGATTCATGATCTGAACCTAGATTTGTACAATTACAAAGTCTGTGTCCTTGTCTATTATATGGGTGAGCTGTCTCTTTGATGATCATGTTATCTGATTAATATCTCAACTCCATCTCATTTTTCCTATATAGATTATTAATAAATGGCAGAATTAATCAACTCGGCACAGAAAATTACTTTAGTTACTTTTTAAGTGACTAATGTAGATCACTGGACAGTCATTAACACCATGCTGTTAGTACACATTGTAAAGATGACTGAAATTAGTTAATCAGTTCTGAGATGTGGGCACAGGGCACAGTGCTGCCCAGCCTATGATGGGTGATGAAATTCAGAGCACTAGGCATGAGGTCACAAGCTTAAACTGAGATTGTGCTTCACTACTTACTAGACAAGTGACATTTCACTACCCACTTAACCTCTCTGAGAATCTTGTCACATCTGCCAAAGAGAAGTATAGGAATACTGACCTCATAGTGTTGTCAAGAAGATTAAATGAGATAATGTGTGTATCACATTCTAAAGAGCACTCTATAAATTTAAGCTATAATCATTATTTTATTAGAGCAGCCTTCACTGATATTTTTTATGATACTGAGGCTATTTGGGAAAGAGAGAAATTATGTTGCATGTTGCTAGTCTATTATTTAAATCTCTTCACACTTGGACTCCTACATTGCCTTACAGTCTGGATCATGCTTAACTTTCTGTTTGCAACTTAACATCCTGCAAATGATGTATCACTTGATTTTACCATCTGTGTCTTCTGCAAAATCTAGGTTATATTATAGGATTTTTGTATATTTCATCTCATTCTATGATTTGACTATATTTGGGGGATCTTCTAATGTATGTCAAAGTCTTAATTCTTCCTTCTATGATATTCCTTAATATCTTGGTATGAATGAGAAGGAGTCTATGAATTAATCAATAATAATTAATAAGCTTTTGACTGTGACATATGCTGAATACAATCAAGTCCCAGAGGGCAATACATACAGCATGTTACAAGTCTGTCACAATATGTATGATTTATGTACATAAATACTAAATCATAATCAATCTTCATTTAAAGAAATCATATATTTAGAAAACAAAGTAAGTCAGCACTTAACACTACTTCTTTCAACCACAATGATGTTTAAAACTATTCTACTGTACTGTACCATTGGACCACTGTAATTTATTATTGTATATACTAAGAAAAACACTTCATACAGGAAATTTCAAGGTAACATGAAAATAAAACAGTGTATTACTATTTTTAAAATGGCATACTTTTTTCTTTATTCCAAGTAAAACACACAATGATCAGTAATTAAGAGGGCAATTTGATGGTCCATTGACAAATTTTAGCAGGTCCATTTCCCATTGAAAGTATACATAGTTGAAATACACAGAATCTCTCTGTGTGTTTTAATTACTGAGATTTGATAGTATTCATTATAATAAATTATTTCAGCTATAATGTTAAAACAAAGATGTAGCACGCAAAGCAAAATTAAACAAAGGTCCAAATGGGATATTATTAAAATGTCAAAGTGAGGAAGCAGATGGGGTTTGTATGGCTCAGTGGATTAGTCACCAAGCTCCATTACCTTGGGGACTCTAGTGAAATCTAGTCTCAGTAGAATGATCAGATTTTGTTTGTGTTCTCATATAAAACCCAGAGGTTTTTGTTTTTTTTTTTTTTTTCCTTTGTTTTTTTAATCAGGAGACAACAAGAAGGTTACAAAACTGCTACATTTGTTTTTAATCAGATTTGATTTCTCTCTAAAGTTGTGAAAGGAACAACTGGAAACCATGCAGATGTGTCACACTCTCCACATCGCAGAGAGGATGCAAGACAGAGCCTGGATCAAAGTGAGTGCTCTCTAATGGAGTTTCAGCACCATGCATAAGTGTGTGGCGACATTATCACAATCCCGTTCAGAAGAAATTAATTATTATACTGACTTTCATCCTGGTCAGCTCCCTAAAGCAATTACTAGTACCTACTCTTTTCAGAACAAATTGAAGTGTAGGGATTTACAATTCCTCCAGATTTTGGCAAATCACTTTGACTTTCATTGTGACTTTACAGTTTAGCACATATCAAGTCTCACGATCCATACTAAGTAGTAAGTTCAGATTTAGAACATGAACAAACAGCCTGCAGGAAAAATTAGAATTGGTGGAAAGCCCTTTTCCCAGATCAGATAAAAGTGTTGCTCAGACATTTCATGATAAAAAGAAAGTAATTGCATGGTACACACTACAGTTGTGAAGTGGGCTTTCTGGATGACTTTTTGGTAAGAGCTCAGAACTGTTTGGGTGGCACTCTACTACATAAAATAAACACTTGCCAAATGCAGATTCCCCCACATAAGTAGCTCTTGAGACAGCAGCTGCAATGTAATTGTGGACCAATCATTATTCATTTAGCTTGCTGTGACAGAAGTCACAGAAAGCTAAAACTGTAAGATAACACAACCCAGTCTACTCAGGGCACTACAGGGTAGTGTGTTGTTTCTTTTGTTCTTATTTGGTTTGGTTTGGTTTGATTTTTTGGATTTTGAGGTAACATAGACAATCCCTGGCTTCATTCAAATTTAGTCTGATCTTTGAGAACTACTTTGAGTTCACCAGTGTTAAATATGTGTATGTGTGAGTGCACCTGCATACTTATACACATAGATGAATAATAGATTCAATCATATATATATATATATACAAGAAGGTTACAAAACTGCTACATTTATTTATNATATATATATATATATATATATATATATATATATATATATATATCAACAAATATAACCAGATATTGCAATAAAGGACTCAATTGAAAGTAGAACAGGAGTTGCTTATTGTTGCACTGTGCCAATTATATTACCACCTTATTTCCCTACTGCAAGACTGATAAGAATCTACAAGCACCCAGTGCTCAAGGGATTTGAACATGCCTGGTGAAAATTGGAAATCAATAGGAGTCTATAATCACAAGCAAACGGCATCATTTTCATTGGGATAAAAGATGACAGGCATCATAGAGCCTATACAGAAACTGTTGCATATGGGGCCAAATGATACCTTCTTTCCTCAGTGTATATTTTGAGTGTTTCTGGGTTGGGAATATAAGAGTTGAGGGTAGGTGGTGGTGGTTTTTTGTTTTGGTGTTTTCTTTGTTTTTTTGTTAGTTGATTGGTTTATTGGTTGTTTGGTTGGTAGGTTAATTGTTTTTCTAACAGTTTTAGCTTGCAAAAAAGAAAAGCAAATTATTTCTTAATTTTAGGCAATAAATAAATGGCAAGCCTTTGTGCTCTACTTGTGCTAATTAGGTAATGAAAGATTTTTCTGAATTTATTGGAAATGATAGGGAGTTTATTTTCTAGATTTGGCACTTCTGTTTTTTCTGAGCTCTTGTTACCAAGTGTGCAAATGTTTCCAGGATTTCTGTCAAACCACCACGGATTCATCTCAAATCTGGCTTCAGGTGAACTCCATTTCCAAAGAGGGGAGGTAATTTAGCCTCCAAGGTCATTTGCTTCTGCCCTCACTTAGGCATAGTTTACCAATTCAATGTGAAAATGAGAAGTGCTGACTACTAGGGTCCAAGCTAAACAAAACATTTAATTTCATTTGCAAATACCTATTTTGTCCCAAATGAAATTACAATTCTTTTTCATCTTCTTTGTTTTTATTCATCATCTGGTGTATCCAGTTCAAAACTGTCCTCGAGCTCTCCAGAAAGCTCAAACAGAAAGACAGTATAGAGATACCAACATGCACTTATTGTGAAAGAGGGGAAGTTCCCTCCCCACGGCAAGGCAGGCAGCACCCTCAGTAATGATGTCCTGAAACACCAGAGAGATGCCACTCTGCAGGAAACAGTGCCTCTAAAAGATTTCCAAAATGAAATCAACATTGGCCTCAAAATATCCATCATTAACCTGTTTATTCTGGGCAAAGGAGAATATGCTGAAGTTTGTGTGTGCCTAGGTCAGTTTTCAAAGGACAGCACCTAGACAAATGTCATCCTATTTCTAACATTTTAAAAAGTATAAAATGTTCTACAATGCCATCATGTTAATGGGAAATAAATAAATTTGCATATATTCCCCATGTGGGATGACATGGCTACATTTGAAGATACTCTGTAGGGGAGGTGGGTCATGAGAAGTTTCTACAAATATGCATTGTGGTCATGAAAACATAGGAATTAGGTTACTAGCTGCTAATGTCTTGCAGACAAATTTAAGAGAAAAGTTTGTCTACAAATGAATTTTTCTACCCCTTCTACTTTTCTCTATTTCTAGTAATTTAGTTTGTTATAAGGGACTACTGCTTCAAAATAGATATGAAACAAAAAAGAATAGCTCATACAATGAATGAATCTGTGGTGGTTTGATAGAAATCCTGGAAACATTTGCACACTTGGTACCAAGAGCTCAGAAAAACAGAAGTGCCAAATCTAGAAAATAAATTCTCTATCATTTCCAATCAATTCCAATCAATTCCATGTTATCCATGTAAAATAAATACTTGTTTTTTGAAAGGTATGCAAGGTGTGTTGTAGTTTACTAAAAAGCTGTGTCTTTTAGCATCTTGGACTTATGCAACATGATTTCTTCTCTGGATCAAGTTCTCTCCCTACCATGGATTCAGCAGTAATTCCCTCAAATGTGCAAATTCCACAGACACAAGACTGGTTCTATACATAAAGAAAAGGGACATCTATTTATGGACCCAAGAAATTCTTTCCCAAGTCTTTCAGAACTGACTTGATTTCTCCCTCCAGGTTTATTGTAGTATTCTCCAATACAATTTTTTTTTGCCTCAGTTGTGCTAGTTATTTGACTAGTTCTTATTCTTCATGAAATTCTTTGTAGATTCCCATATCCAAAATAGAGGCTTGCACCACAAATGCCATTTTTATAAGTGCTTTTTACTTTATCTTTGTTTTATGGCATGAGTAATAAAAATGTAGGCTTCAAAAAAAGTAAGTGAAAAAATTCATATGTTCTAATGGAAAGGAAAGAGAATAGGACAAGAGATTATTGCATATTTTAGTTCACTGTTTTTGGCAGAGGCCAACCAAAGCCGCATTTCTCCAACATGTCCAATGGCTGTGAGGATCTACACAAGATTAAGTAAGCAAATGTAAATGAACATGCTGGATTAAATTTTTAATATTGCAAAGGTATTTATTTTATAGGGACTGTCACAATGTGAGGAATCACTTCAAAACATACCAAGTAGAAAACAATAATTTAACTTCCTTTTACTTAATGTTTATAAATGATCATGATTTCATGAACTGACTCATAAAAGCTTGTAATTCAAATCTAAGCCAAGTTTTGCTGAAATGAGCACTTCAAATTCCATAAACTATGTGCATCCACAAATTTTCTGCCACATGCAAATTCTTCCAAGAGGCAACTGAATATGAAAACAGGCTTTAAACTTGTATAAAACTATACAATATTATGCTTTCTGTTAAAAACTTTGCACACCCTTGGGAAACTTAA
The DNA here is from genome assembly GCF_001458135.2 of Marmota marmota marmota. Lineage (NCBI taxonomy): Eukaryota > Metazoa > Chordata > Mammalia > Rodentia > Sciuridae > Marmota > Marmota marmota. The sequence continues at coordinate 2,935,521 of NW_026000076.1, read as the reverse complement.
CCAGAAAAATGCTATATACGTAGCCAAACTCTGAATACTGCTGGTTTGGATATGAGGAGTAAATCTTTGATCAGAGTCTGGTGAATTTGAGATGAAACCTTGACCAAAATAATTGTTTAATTGTCACTTGTAGAAAACACAGTCAGTAAGACATTATAACATAGGATTCCATCATAAATATACATTGGCAATTTTATTTATGTTTTGGGCAGAAAAAGAAAGTATGTTTAATTTTTTAAAAGAATATATTTTAAAGCAAATTACTCTAAGAAAGTATGCTGAATGATATCATTTTAATTTAGGTGTTATATAAAAGATAAAAAAACAAGTTTTGATCTCTGGGAAAAAGAAACTTTGCTATTATTGTCTTTCAAGTTAACAAGAGTGTTTTTCTGTAGTTAAAATAAAGCTGTGATACCCAGAGTTGTGGACTTCGTGAATTTTTATTGTAACTTAATGACAATACTTTTATTAAAAAAAAAAAACAAGAAACAAGGCAAGATTTCCTATGACATTGAAAGTGTTCTTTTTTAGATACCTATAAATAAAAATGATAGAATAATCACTGATAACATATATAATATGATTATTCTATTATATATTCTGGAATCATCAGGTGATTTGTGGTTCAATTTTAGAGTTCATGGGTTGTTACCCTGTTATCAAATATCTTCTTATTCCTCTTCTTCATCTTTTTGTGCCTTTCCTGGAAGATGTGTCTCCTCTTTATTTCACCCTCTTATGTTATCTCCACCTAGCCTGCTCTGCAGCAGGCATTCACCTCTCCTCTGCTCTTCTGCTTTTTGATGCTTCCTTCTTTTTTGTCCATGACCTTCCATCTTCATCTCACTAACAGCAACAACTTTAGTGGTCAAAGGAAAGGGAGGCCCTGCTCTGAGCTATGAGGGTAGAAGCTGAACCTGGCTGAGGACAGAGGCTGATTGGAAGTAGGAGCCTTTCAGCCTCTACATACTATTCTCCCTCCTCAACTTACTGAAGACCACTGCCATGCCATCCAGGGAGGATGGGCAGCCAGATGGAGAAAGGAAGCAGTGGGGGCAGGCCTTGAGCAACCTGTGCAGGGGACTCCTGGCTGTGGCTCTGACTGGAGGACAGGGGGCTTGGGATATGCTTAAGTGACCAGAATGAGAAAAAGGAAATGTGGTAAATATACACAGTAAAATACTAGTCCTGTCATTTTTGACAACAGGGATGGAAATGTAGATCACTTTGTTCAATGAAAAAAAAGCCAGGAACAGAAAATGAAGAACCACACAATCTCAGTGCTGGGGGAATCTCACTCGCGCGTGCAACATGAAAGGTTGTGAAGAGAATGGTGGTTGCCAGAGGCTGGAGAGAGAGAGGAGGGGAAGGAGAGTGGGGAATGGTGGATGGAGGGGCACTAAGTTACAGTTAGATAACAAAAATTTCTGGTGTACAATTTCACAGTAGGGGGACTGTAGATAATGATAAATATACTGCACATTTCAACAAGCTAGAGGAAAGGGTTTTGAAAACGTTTTATCACAAAAAAATGATAAATGTTTAAGGAGATAGATATGTTTATCCTGACTTAAACATAACACAATGTATACATGTATCAAAACATCATATGGTACCCTATAAATATGTATAATTTTTATATTTTTATGTATCAGCTAGAAAAAATTAATTTAATTTATTTTAATGACTAAGATGATCAAGCTGTAATTGCAGCTCAGCTTTTTTCTTGGGCATTTGGTAGGGCTGGGTGTGTTATGAGAATCCACTAAGAACAAGGGGTGTGTGTGTGTGTGTGTATGTGTGTGTGTGTGTGTGTGTGTTTGTGTGTCTGTCTTTCTGGGCCTGGGGCTCAGGGATATTTAAGTAAAAGACTCTCTCTCCAACAGTTATCTCCCCCACACTCAGGTCCCATTCCACCTGCAGCCCTGCCACCTTATAGCCCTGCCTCCCATTCTCTGAGCCCCAAAGACCTTTGCCAATGAGAGAAGGGGACTCCAATGACCCTTCACCTGCTCTCTCCTACATCCTTTCTCTCTTGTCTTATGCCTGCCCTGCTCTTTGCTTGGCTCTTTCACTGGTACAGCTACTGTGGGGTGTCAGGGAGCATTTTCAGGCAGTTGCTCTTACCCCAGGCCCTTGACTTATTTCAATAGAAACTCATAGCGTAGGCCTCCATTCGTGAACACTGACCTCAAAGGCCCCACTCTGGTACACCCAGACCTTGGGCACCCAGCCTCTGGTCATTCTCTTGGAGTCCCTCATCCTCTTGCTAAAAATGTAGTTCCTTCCCCTACCCCTGCCCCTTCCTGCCCTCTGTCCCCTATCAGATGGTGGCAGGACCAAGTCTCCTTCACAATATTACCCTTTCTTTAAGATTGTTTAGTAGCCTCCACACTAGCTACTAAATTGCTTATATTTTATAAGGAGAACTCTGTATTTCAGGGAATGCAAGGGCCTATCTAGGTTCCTATATCTTGTATAGATTGTTCAAAAAAAATACTAGATTTAATTTTTTACAAGCTCAGAAAGACAGAGGTTCGATTTAAAATTAAGTAAACACATGTTAAAAGTTGATTTAGTTCTTGACCATCTGAATTGGAAATAGAGATCCGGGTTGTTCATATATGGGTACCAGGAAGGATTTCTTTGACAATAGAAGATAAGTTCTAGAAGGGAGGGACCATATTTGTCTTGTGCAATGTTCCAAGGGGGAGCAGAAAGTAGGTGGCCAATTAACACTGGTGAAATAAATGAGTGGCTGAATAAACATATTAGCACAAATGTTATTATTAAATTAGTTATTATCTAGCAGAATGAAAAAGTAAGAATAAGTTTTGAGATCCGGGAATGTAGCTCAGTGGTAGAGCATTTGTCTAGAATGCTCAGGGCCCTGAGTTCAATCCTTAGTACTCAGGGGAAAAAAAATAATAAGTTTTGAGGCCAGCAAAGAAAACTTCCTGAGCATCAACAGGTAGGAGACAAACAGGCAGCATATTGCAACTTTGGGATGCAAATATGGTCTGCTTCTCAGGGCTGTGGAGGAGCAGTGACTGGGTTGAACTTGGTATTGAACTGGACATGGCAAGAGTAGGGGAGGTTGTGGAGGGTTGCCAAAACAAATGTGTTCTCACCCTAATCAAAGCAATGGAAGGAAGGGTTGGAAACATGACTCTAAGAAAGGCAAAATCTGAAGTGTATCCTCTTAAAATAAGTTGGAAAACTTTTGCAGCTCTCTCCAGCTGCATACTTTTCTTCTTCAGACCCCTTTCCATCTATTTTTCCTGTTATTATTATTATTATTATTATGTTGCTGAGGCTGACCTTGAACTTGGGATCATCCTGCCTCAGCCTCTAGAGTTGCTGAGATTATAGGTGCATGTCATTGCACCCAGCTTCCTTTTCTTCTTTTTAAGCAAATGTGGGCCCCAAGGTTCTCCATTATGCACCTAGTTAGGCAGCTGGTAACCCATGAAACTGATAGGAAAACCCCTGAAAGAAGCTAAGTAGGGAAGGCTTTTCTGTCTTTCCTACCACACACCCAGGTCAGGCCTGCTCTGAAATCTTTGCCTGGCACTACCATCGCACTTGCAACTGCTCAGTCAGCTGAAACAGAACCCTTTCCAGAACCTGAAGGTCCTATGCAGGTCCTATAATTATCTGGAAAAGCATTTACAACAGTGTTGATTTTCCTGCATTCCTAAACTCTTCCACTCCAGCTCCTTTCCTAAGTCACCAATGTCTTCTCTTTTGTGAAAGAGCAACAAATGATCAAGTAACTCATAAGACAAGCTACAGCTTGCAAGGAGGTGTAATTAAAAGGTATCACATATTTACCAACTCGCTCACCTGTAGCCCAGCATATGGGACTAGAAAAATCCTTCAGTCTGCTGAAAGCATCCAGCCGCCTGCTGAGAAAACCATGTCAGCCTGACAGTGCCTGGCTTAATTACTTCAAACTTAAAATAATTAATAAGTTCCTCATTTTCCAACAGGAAAGCACTTAACGCTGCTCAGTAAAATAATTCATAGCCTACATAACTTGCTGCAGCAAGAAGGTTTTTCAGGTTTGTTTTCCTCCCCGCCCACCACCACCACCACCACCCCACCCCCCTAAGTAATTCATCCGCTACACATTTGAAATGATGTTTTCTTGCTGAGCTTCCCACAGGAATGTGAGTTCCGATCATTACATTTCTTCTAGCAAACCCAATGTCCCTCAACGGCACCAGGGAGAGCCTTGCCTCTCCTCCCCAGCCCCCTCTACTAATCCTTCTGAGTCACAGCTTCATTGCAAATGGTCTGAGAAGCTTTCAGCTCAAAACATAAATATTTGCTTAAAATAAATGTAGAGAGAGGGTGTGGGAAGGAGGTGGAGTGAAGGGGAAAGTGTGTGCCAAGGAAAGGAAATGCAAAAAGAAAACATGGGGATGAACCATCACTGAAGATACCAAAAATAGGGGCCAGTGTTTCACCTTCCATTCGGGCTTCCATCCAGGATCTTATGGGTGCTGCTTAAAGTAATATGGATACACAAGTCAGTGAATCTAATATTCAAGATTGTTTAAAAAGACAGAGGTTTTTGTTTGTTTGTTTTTGTTGTTATTTGTTTTGGCTGTAAATGAATTTCTTTCAAGGGAAGAGATTTTATTTGAAAATGCATAATGGAGAGCAACAGAGGAAGCTGTGATTTCTCAAAGGCCCTATTTTTTTATATCTACCCTAAAAAGAAAGTGTTATTCCACCCTAAGTAGGTTAGGTTTAATGGCAAAATTCTTGGGTGTTCTATAAGGTTGTTAAAACAGGGCAGGGAGGTTGGAGGACCAGAATAAAATGTTAATGTGTTTGATCCTGGTAAAAGCCAGGCCTTTACTAGAAACAAACAGAAAGAAGATTCTAGGTCCCTATATACTGGTTCTCCAACTTTAGTGTGTACGTGAGAACCCCCTCAGAGCTTATTAAATGCTCAGGGTCCCTCTCTGAGATGTTGCTGCAATGAAACTGTAATGAGACTTGAAATCTGCATCTTGAATACAGACTCTAGTGTTTTGGGTATGTGATCAACTGCACACTTCTTGAAATATCACTGTTTTCAGCTAACCAGGAGGGTAGAGTTCTCCCAAATGGCCACTGATGATGGATGCCCACTACTTATGGGAAGCAAATGAAATTAACAAACCTTCACTATTATCCAATGTTATGAAGAAAAAAAAAAGCCAAAGTTTTACTCTAGTAAGATAAGTTGCATATTAGCAGAGAAGTAAAGCTGAAACGCAATTTGTTTCAAAACCCCATTTGCTCATTTGGAGGGGGGGAATCCATAAATAATGGGGGAACAGCTCTCCCCTTATATTCCAAATATTTTTGAAGCTCTAATTATAAATAATCATGAGTCCATAGATCTTCCTCCAGCAAAGAGGATTTACTGCCCCTTTGATGGAAGTATGATCCTTACCTGGTATTTGACAAGACGGTGAGAGAAACCCCTTGTTACCCCAGCAACTGCCATGCCTGCCACAAGTAGCAATGGACACAGGAGGCTGCTGTCCACACAGATGTGAAATCTCACCTTCAGAGGGGATTAATACACTGAAGGCCATCTTGGAATGTGAGTCGGCATCGTTTCAAACCACGAGTGAGGGAAAAGAAGCTCACTCTGGTCCCAGTCACTTGATAACCCTTCCACTATGATCAGAACCTCAAAACACCTACTCTGTCTCAAAGAGGAGAAAAACCTCTAATTTTGACAGACCTATGTGTTAGTCATAGTCATGAGTTTGCATCAAACTCCATAGAACCAAAATTGACCCTTTGGTGAAGCCCTGCATCTAAACACCACCATGACAGCAGCTAGCAGCTCAAGGCAGAAGCTTGATTCTTTTCTGTACTATAAAAGAATTTTTATAGTAAATAATAGTATTTAAATACTATAGTATAGTAAATGCTAATTATTTTACTCTTTAAATCCATAAGGGCAGGTCTGTCTCTCTACTGCTTATCACTCTCATCCAAGCACAGAGCCTGGCATATGGTTCCTGTTCCATAAATACTTTTGGAATAAAGAACTGACTAAGTGACTAAGGTGATACATGCCTCTAACACCAGCAATTCAGCCAACTGAGGCAGAAGGATCTCAAGTTCAAGGCCAGTCTCAGCAACTTAATGAAACCCTGTACCAAGAAAAGGGGTGGGGGGTGGGACTGAGGATGTGAATAAATGGTTAAGAGATGGAAAGAAAAAGGAAGAAAGCTAGAAAAAATAAAACAGGAAGAAAGGAAGGACAGACTGTTGAACATAAAAGAGTTCATTACTTCCAAGTCCAAGAATGAGAAGGGTCAGGAATTATACACTGCCTGAACTGTGCTACAGTAACAAGTAATATTTACAAACGTATGTCTTTCTCAAAATAAAGTCCTTTGCAAGTCGAAGCAGAGAGTCAGAGATGTGCCCAGATTCCACCTGAAGGTTCTGGCCTCTCAGACTACATCTTTCAGAGTAAATGTGGCAGAAGAAATGAGAGCCAGAAAGCCATGCTTCAGTGAGTGATCCATGCCTCTTCGACTCAGGACATCCGCTGGAACCTGTCACAAGACCTACCCAATAGCAAGGGAAGTGGGAAGCCGTGGGCCCTGTTCCAAAAAAAGGAGAGGAGGCCTAAGCACAGGAGTGTGCTGGCCACATTCACCACATCAGGCCTTCAACCACCAGCAAATCTTTACCCCTCACACATCAGAAAGAGCACTAATCTCTAGGGTGTGAAAGAACTCAAAAAAGCTAAATACCAAAACAACAAATAATCCAATCAATAAACGGGCCAAGGACCTGAACTTCTCAGAAGATAATATTCAATCAATCAACAAATACATGAAAAAATGTTCATCATTGCTGCAATTAGAGAAACGCAAATCAAAACCACTCTAAGATTTCATCTCACTCCAGTCAGAATGGCAGCTACTATGAAGACAAACAACAATAAGTGTGGGCCAGGATGTGGGGAAAAAGGCACACTCATACATTGCTGGTGGGACTGCAAATTGGTGCAGCCAATATGGAAAGCAGTATGGAGATTTCTTGAAAAACTGGGAATGAAACCACCATTTGACCCAGCTATCCCTCTCCTCGGTCTATACCCAAAGGACTTAAAAACAGTATACTACAGGGACACAGCCACATCAATGTTTATAGCAGCACAATTCACAATAGCCAAACGGTGAAGCCAACCTAGATGCCCTTCAAAACATGAATGGATAAAAAAGAATGTGGCATATACACACAATGGAATATTACTCAGCAATAAAAGAGAATAGAATCATGGCATTTGCAGGTAAGTGGATAGAGTTGGAGAAGATAATGCTGAGTGAAGTTAGCCAATCCCAGAAAACCAAATGCTGAATGTTTTCTTTGCTATAAGGAGGCTGATTCATAGTGAGATAGGGAGAGGGAACATGGAAGGAATAGATGAACTCTAAAAAAAGCAGAAGGATTGGAGGGGAAAGGGTATGGGGTTATAAATGATGGTGGAATGTGATGATCATTATTATCCAAAGTACATGTATGAAGACAGGAATTGGTGTGAATATACTTTGTATACAACCAGAGATATGAAAAATTGTGCTCTGTATGTATAATAAAAATTGTAATTGTAATGTTTTCTACTGTCATATATAAATTTTAAAAATAATAAATAAATAAATAAGAATCAGACATGCTCAGAAACAGCCTCTCGATTTTGTGTTTGAAGCAAATGTTACAACAAGCTGTTGCTGCGACAACCAACTTTTCTAAGATGTAATTTTAATAAAAATATAAAATATCCTTTGGGGCGGGGAAAGAATGTCAGTTGGCAAAGGAAGTATGGGAAAAAAATCTCACGAAAAGAATCAACAAAAATAAATATGGTAAATGATCTTGGTTTTTCAGGGTTTGTTTTTCTTCGTAAAATCACGGCATTTGCACTTGGTAGCTGGTGCGTGGGAGAGCTCTCAAAGAAATATAATACATAGAGTGTGAATTAAATAATCCTCTAGTTCTCCCTCTCTTTCAGACACACACAAATACAAACATATTATAGCACACACATTTATCTCTGGTTATACCTAGACCCTAGGAAGAGAAAGAGACATGCAAATATTTATTGATAACTGACATTTATTGAGAAGCATCAGGAGATATTAGAGATGGATAAATATCCATGATGTAATAAGTTCCCCAAAAAGAGCCTTCATTCTCATCCCATTGGCTAAACAATCATGGCAGCTCTGACCGTGAACTACCAGTTGACTTGGACCAGGTTGGTATTTCCAGGAAAATTGATTATAGAAGAGTTATTCCCTTTAGTCACCTAAACATCTAATGGAGTTAGCTGCACAATTCTCAAAAATTTGTCAGTATCCAAATCTGGCTTGAATAGGCAAATGTAATCAATTCACAGTCCTTCTCAACACTGTTACATAATTTCAGCTTGCAAGATTCTTGAGCTAGAACTAGTTCTCTCTTAAGGTCATAAATTTCTGAGAAACATATCAGAACTTTTAATGCCTGAGAATTAATGAGCTGTTGTCTAACACCATGCAATGTTTTAGCTAGCTTTACCCAGGTGAAAAAGCAACTTCCAAAATCCAAGAGGCTCAGTATAATAAACATATAACACATTGGCAGCTGTAGGAAGCTTCTGGAGCTTTGTTGAATCTTCACTTTCCAGGAATCGGTTAGGGTTGGGATTATTTCTCAAATTAAGAGCAGCTTCTTAGGGTCTAGGGTTGCAGTTCTATGGTAGAGCACTTGCCTGGCATGTGTGAGGTGCTGGGTTTGCTTCTCAGCAGTGCATATAAATAAAATAAAGGGTCCATTGACAACCAAAAAACATTAAAATTTTAAAAAGAAGAAGAAGAAAGAGCAGCTTCTTTTTGAGACAAGCCAAGAGGAAAGTGCAAAGGTACTAACAGAAACAGACAATGCCTCTTAAATCTTTTGCTCAGATGTAGCAGGAATGGTGTCCTTCTACAGGCCATTGGCTAAAATCAGTCACATGACCCAGAATAGCAAAGTGTATTCTTTTCTCTCACAGAATGCAGAAGGTTCCTGGCCACAGGTGGGAAGGTATAATCCTCTTATAGGAAGGGGAGTGAATATTTAAGAACAAAAACACTGTACCACCGTAAGTAACCAATACTGAATCTTTCTCATCTTAATATCCCTAGGGCCTAGCACAGGTGTCCAATGAATATTTATCAAATTACATTGAATATTCATTGTATTGAATGAATATATCAGTTCAGCATAAGTCAGTCATCTAAAAGAGTAGTTTATCATATCTATCACCTCTGTTGTCATCACCTGGTATTTTTTAATGAGTCATGTATAACTAGTACTTATCTGAGCATTCTACAGATAACAATAGATTTTATCAAATGCTTTTAGTAGTTTAACAAACTGAAAAAGAAAACTAATAGCAAATAATTTTAAAAGACATTTGCCTACATACTCATTTATTAACATATAAACTCACAATTTTCTTTTTTAAAATACTATTGATAATGCCAATCAAATCCTTTAAAAAGTAGAAATATTTTTTTCTGCAACTTGTCTCTGCAATTTAAAATTGTGTTTCACTGACTAGGAACATTTTTGGGGAGAAACACTAGAAATAATAGGTGAAGATAGGAACAATTCTTTCTATAATGAGCCCAGAAATTAGAAGTTGATTTGAATTAGTTGATTTTGAAGGCAGTCACTGAAATAGTTACAAGGTTGAAGTACAAAATGAACATTGCGTGTTCAGCCTGAATGAACTCAAAATATAATAAAAGTTTGGGATATGTTTGGACAAGGGTTGGTTATGCTGTCTTTGGATAAGAGTTCAGGCAAAATGAAATTCTGAGACTCTGCCAGCCACCTCTTGGGGATCTGGGGATAGAGGCTACGGTACAGTACACTTCACTATCACAGAAATCACTCATTTCAATTTGCATCCATTTCAGGAGTTGGTCACGGACAAATTCACACATCCAGAAACTGGCTTTTCCTCAAAGATACCAGTATGCTACACATTACATTACAAGAATCAGGACTAATACCTTTATCCTGTAAAACAATGCAGTCCCCTCCTAATTGCAACTGGAAATTGTACCAAAGTTATCATTTGTGCTCAGTGAGTTTGTGAATTAATTCATCATGCTGTTAAAATCCCAGCGTCTCTTATCACCTGCCGCTTTGAAGACTCTGGTTGCATTAACAGCACTGCCCCGTCAGCTGCCAACTGCAGGAGCTGGAGGCAGCTAAGAAGTGAATCCTTGAACTGAGAAATTCCACCTAGGGGAGGAGACACAGCTTTGACTTGCAAACAGGGCCCCCGGAACCTAGCAGAGCTATCTAGAGAACCACCTGAATCATGGATCCATAAAACCATCATGAAAGTCAATGTCTCCTCCAGCACAGATCAGAGTCAGGCTTAGATAAAAATTCTGTCAGTAATGATAACCCTGTTCTCTGACTGTGGACTACACTAAAGGATCAGTTGTGCCTTACTTTGAGGAAATCTCATGCAAACACTAACCTGAAAATAGTGGCCAGAAAAGACAAGCAAGCCCTTGTTTTGAAATCCTTTTCTAAAGGTATGTGACTTATACATTTAAAGTTTGATGTTTCCTTTGAGAAAATAAGCCAGTATCACTGATTAAAAGAATATTTATTTTCCATACCACTATAAGCCTCATACATTTGCCTGGCTGCCAAGCTATAATTAATTTGCTAGTGTGCACTGCCTGTCCCGGGATTTCCATGGAGCCACACAAGTATTTCTCATTAAAATGAATCCTGAAGGCACTTTGTTATTGTTTAGTCTCAGAGAAATATTGACAGTGGTTTTCTTTTTCCCTTCATCAACATCATTGTTTTATAAATGCTAAACGTAAAAAGAATTTTTGCACACCTTTGAAGTATTCCTGATCAATAATTCATTCAAAACCACAAAGGAGTAAAATAGCTGGGTGGGTGAAACTGTGGCAATGTTAGGGAAATCACATCTGCTTTTAAATCATCATATTAGTGAAAAAAAAAAAAAAAAAAAGGCCTCACAGAAGGAGCAGTAATATCCACGCCTGAGCATTTCTGTTTGTGCTCAAGTCAGCTGTGCCTTTGAGCTCAGCTTTAGGGGGTTATTTCTCCAGGGTTCCAGACAGCATGGAGGTGTGGGCACCCTGGCCTCCATTTTTGTTTATTAAGATGCTTCCTGAAAGAGTGAGGACCTGTGTAGTGTTCTAACTTTGCCTAGGGTCGTGGATAATTATCTCTTAATGTTAAGTCTGTGTTTGCCTTATTTTTGTACTATGCCACTGGAAAGGGATTATTCGTACTCGAATGTTCAATGCATAGCCAGATCTATTGCCACTACCAAATAAATGTTAAATAATAAGAATCCTATTATTTCTTCCGTGAAGAATATCTTTGTAAGAGAAGAAGAATAAAATTGAAACCTATTACACATTAGCCAACAATATCCTCTGCAGAACTCAGATATGAAAGTCAGACTCTTCATTTTTACTTTTAGTGTCAGATGAAAAGGCCATGCTATTTAATTATTCCAACCATAGGTTAAAGAAAACAGCCATTAGCTCTTTTGTTAAAACATTCCTCTACTCTCTTCATTGATTTGAAAGTTAATAATGCCAGTGGTTTTCTACATCAAGGCATTGAGTTTTAAAATTACTGAACCTTATTCGGAAAGTCTAAAGTGATGGTAAAATGTCAGAGGATGCATGTAACGAACTAGAATTTATTTTCTCGAGGTTATTAGATACTTTAGAGCTAACATTATTTTAGAAACTAAAAAAAGGGGAATAAAAATGTTAGTTAAGGAATTTTGCTTATAAATCTAAACCTCAAAAGTTATCTCTTGGCATTTGCAGAAACTCATTTAAGCTTCCTCTGGGAAGTACACCAACATCCTTCAGTATGTCTACTCATTTCTCAAAGGCAATAAAATCTCTTTTAATCTGAAATAAGTCTTTAATATTACTTTAATTTTTCATCCACAGCAAAACATAACACTTTTCTAAGTTAGTTATTCAATAAAAAAACACCAATCATATTTTCAAAGTTTACTTTTTTGTCTTCAACAAATAAATCTCTTTCAGTTTTGTTTTTTTTTTTTTAATTTTTTTGAGACAGGGTCTCACTAAATTGCTGAGGTCGCAGCCAAGAGTGGCTGGAATTATAGACATGTACTACTGTGCCCATCCTTTTATCCTTCTATTTCATTTCACTTAACTTTATTCGGAAACAACTTTTTTGAGAACTTTTAGAAAGTGGTGGCCAAGGAGAACTAAAGTCAGATGAGTTCTCACATGTGACAGTATGAATGAAAGCTCACCTCTCAGCTCTTTACTCAGCACTGGGTTCTCATCAATGGCAGGCAGCACTCAGGGTGCACCTCAGATAAGGTTTAAGGAAAATAAGAATTTCTTCCAGGGGCTGGGATTGTGGCTCAAGTCATAGTGCGCTGGCCTGGCATGTGCAAGGAACTAGGTTTGATCCTCAGCACCACATAAAAATAAATAAAGATATTGTGTCCACCTAAACAAAAAAATAAATAAATATTTTTAAAAAACGGATTTCACTGTGTGCAGAAAAATAAAAAATTCAGTCAAAATTTTTACTGAGAAACATGAATAAATTAAAACTCATATTAACTTAGGAATAAGAAAGATAAATAGTGATCAATCACCAATTGTCCACAGAGCAAACTAAGTCAAATATGAATCATTATTTTTTGAGAACATACTAGTCTGGTATAGAAAGACATATATTGATCAAATTCTTTCACAATATCTTTAGCTATAATATATAATAGGTATTATGCACTGAATTATTATTATCAGTCAGATAATATTCTAGAGGAAACTATATACATGTTATTCATGAGTTATATGCCTAACACATACATATGTATTTGTGTGTATGTGTGTGTGTGTGTGTGTGTGTGTGTGTGTGTGTGTCTAAACTGTTAGTCTTTCCAACTGATAGGAGACAAACAGATTGCAAGTGGTAGGAACAAAATATGAGTTTAAGGAAATAATTCTAGAAAATGGGCCCACTATGCTGACCCTGGAGCCCTGTCTGGCTTAAGTGGACAGGGTATGTCACGTTCCTCAGCCTAATACATGTTATCTGCAGAAGAAATACCGGCCTGAAATAATGTCCATAAAAAGAATCTCATTTAATGAAGGGGGAGATTTTTATGACCTTTTACACAGACCAGATTCCAAAACTCAGGGAAATAAAGATAATTCCTCCTAACCATAAAATTTGTAAGAATTTATTTTTAAGAATCCAACTAGAACTAGTCAACAGGCCAAAGTTACCTAGAGCTGTCATGTCAGTGGGGACTTGAAAGTCTGATGTCATCCTGCTGTGTGTCAAAAGTCAAGAGGTGGGCCTGGGTGGGACTGTCTGGAAACTTCTCTGGGATCTCCAATAAAACTGGAATGCAGGAAAGGCATGCTGTCCCCCTCCTTTCTGAGAGGACCACTATCTCCCTTGAGAGTATACTCCTTTCCCTTTTCCTATCTCTTCAATAAACTCATGCCTGTTACTCTGAGTAACATGTCTGAAATATTTCCGACTTGATCACAAGAATCAGAGTTTGAAGGGGGTCTTCACTATGCTTCAGTTGTTTTGAAGGCCCGATCTTTTGAGAATGATGCTATTATTCCCAATTCTTAATGAAGGAAACCAAGGTTCAAAAGTGTTTAGTCCATAGCCAAAGTCTCAGGGCCAGGGTTTGAACTCATGTCTGTCTGACTCAAAATCTGTCTTCTTAACTATTACTGCATAATAGGATTGTTAGAATCTTAATATCTGGTTAAACAACTACATTCAGAGAATGTAAATAGGTATTATTAGTCAGCACTCTCCCAGACAGAACTCTTCTCTATGAATTTTCACATTCGGCCTTACATGGTTCAATTTTTTTCTTTTTTTAAATTTATTTATTTGTTCTAATCAGTTTTACATGACAGCAGAGTGCTCTTGAATTCGTTGTACACAAATGCAGTGGTACTGATGTTTGTCTCATTCCATCATATTTCCTACCCCTATGTCCCCTACCTCACTCCTTTGCCCCATTCAAAGTTCCTCCACTCATCCCATCACTGCCACATTATGAATTAGCATCCACTTAGCAGAGAAAACATTCAGCCTTTGGTTTTTTGGGGATTTGCTTACTTAGCATGATATTCTCTAACTCTATCCATTTACCTGCAAATGCCATAATTTTATTATTTTTTTATGGCTGTTCTAATATTCCATTGTAAATATATACCACAGTTTCTTTATCCATTCATCAATTGAAGGGCATCTAGGTTGGTTCCACAGTTTGGCTATTGTGAATTGTGCTGCTCTTAACATTGATGCAGCTGCATCACTTTAGTATGCTGTTTTTAAGTCCTTTGGGTATAGACCAAGGAGTGGGATAGCTGGGTTAAATGGTGGTTCCATTCCAAGTTTTCCAAGGATTCTCCATACTGCATTCCAGATTGGCTGCACCAATTTGCAGTCCCACCAACAATGTATGAGTGTGCCTTTTCCCCCCACATCCTCACCCACACTTATTATAATTGTTTTTTTCTTCTTACCACCAACTTTATTAAGATTTACTTTTCAAATTTACATATACACAAATCTTGAGAGAATAGTTAGCTAATATATTGGATTACTAAATCTGTTTTGACAAAAACATAATGAAAATGAACAATGAACCCAACCTAGATACATTTACTAGAGTCAAGAGTATTTTAATTTTGATCACAGTAAGGGGAATAATATCCTATTAGTTGACCACAGATAGCCAAATAATGCTGCCACCAAATTAATGGTCAAGTGTGTTCCTCAAGGAAAACAAGTATTTCATTTTACTTCGTAACTGTCAGTTAATATTTACAATATGGAAGTTCTCAAGGATGTAAGACAGCTTGCAAGGCTGTGCTGAAAGGCTATCTTGTATGCTTCAGCCAGGTAAGGCAAAAGGTCAGGGTCAACTGTAGAACTGTTCTGAAATTACCTAGATCTGGCGGTCTCCCTTCAGAGATCCCTGATCCCCATCTGAGATGGCTCCTCACCTATTGACATAGTAAGGTGTTCAGAAGATTCAGATGATAATTTTTGAAAATGTTTACACATTCATTCTATATATATTGTATCCTATACTCCCTCAACTCTCCCCAGTGTTTCAAATAAAAACCATTTATCTATAAATATGAAGGCTAAAAAACAGAAATAGACACTAAAAATTATATCATAGGAGAAAGATGTCAACATATCGTTTGTGTACAGAGGCTTAGATTAAGGAACGCAAGCGCTTAAATACCCTGACATCAAATCAAAAGAAACCAGGATTTAAAGCAAACATTGTAATAAAATGGTTAAAAGCTTAAATTTGAGAGGCAGACAAATCTTGTTAGAATTATTGCATTATTCTTTATCAGACTTTTGACTTTGGTAAACTTGATGATCTTGGTGACCCAGACTCTCTAAGCCTTATGTTTCTCATCTGCAAACTGGGTCAGCAAGTATTCCTCAACTTGAATTTTAGTTCCACCTCTTATAGCTATAAAACCTTTAGTAGATACTCAGTCTCTATGGGTCTTAATTTCTTCATTTGAAAATAGTACACGAGCCAGCCATGTGGTACATGCCTATAATCCTAGCTGCTCAAAACTGAGGCAGGAGGATCACAGGTTCAAAGCCAACGTGGGCAACTTAGCAAAATCCTGTTTCAGAATAAAAAGAAAAAAGGGCTGGGATGTCGCTCAGTGGTATAGCACTTGCCTAGCATATTGGATTTAAATTCCAGTACAAAATATACATAACTGCACAACAATAATACTTTCTTCATAGGGCTCTAGAGATAAATAAGTGAGTTAATATATGCAAAATATTTAAACATATGTGGCTTATGATTGACATCAAGAAATCCTACTTATTATTTACCATCTCTTCACAATGGAGGTTACATAGTTTCCCTATTTATTTTACAGGATTCTCATATAAGAATCATAATGTGATGAAGGGCAGTGAATCCTAATGTGCAATGAATGAAGAATCATTCTACAAACTGAAATTCCAATTGAACATAGATAATATTTTCCTTTTTTCAGTCAGGAGTCTACAAAGCATTTGTATAAAATTAAACTTAGAATTCCATGATATTTCTAGTTATGTGTAGTTAAAAATTCCAATTTTTTTTTTCTTTTCGGGGCTTGAGGACCTCATGCATGGTAGACAAGCACTTATTAAGCCATATTCCCAGTTCTCAAAACAACTTTTTAAATAAGTTCATTTCAGAATTTCAATAGAGAAACCAAACAATTAAATTTGTTTTTTTGTTTTCCCAATCAGACCTGGAGTTGTTTTTAATTGACTTTACTTGCTAAGAACAAAGAACAAAGAAATCAATGACTCACAGAAGTAGCAGTTCAGAATGAGATTCCAAAACCACTGTCATCAGAGATTATTCCATAGCCACCATAGGCTGACTTAGAGTCCTAGAACATAGGTTGAAGTCAATTTTACCTTAAACTTCTAAGATGAGTTTTTCTATTGTTCAGTAAACATCATTATGAATTCATCTTTGAATTCCTTTAACATTTGAACAACAAATTGACTACCTTAGTTTTTTTTTTTTTTTTTTGCTTTCTCCTGTTTCACTTACACAGCTTAACAACTTCAAATCCACTGATACAACTGAAACGGGTGGAGGATAATATTATCTCATTATTATATGATAGCATGACTTTTCTAAATGTAGTCTTGTACCAAAATCACTTTAAAAGACTTTTTTTCCATGTATTTTTGTCATAGTCTCCAACCAATGAAAAGTCATGCTGCCTCGAAATGTATTGGATTCACTGAACTGTGTCTTCAAAGGAAAGGAACTAGCTTTTTTTTTTTTTCTGATCTGAAGATTATCTAGTTTGAAGTGAACTGTTATCTCAAAATAAATGAGAAGCAGCAATAGAAGCTAAGTGAAAACCCAGGAGACAGGGCTTGCTTTGAACTGAAAGTGGACTCAGCCTCACACAATGTGTAAACATCCTGCAAGACCATCAGACAGGTCTCCTTCAGCGCTGTGAAGCATGGCATATCCTCAGCCTATTTGATAGTCATCAAAGCCTCCAAAAAAGAAAATTTGTCTTCAAATGCCCTGGGGTATTGATGATGCCCTTAATTTCACAAGGACCAAAAAAATAAAAAATAAAATAAAATAAAAATAAATAAATAAATAAACATTTTTGTTGTTTCTTAGTTGTACAGTGCAGTTACCTTCTTCATAACCATCTCCCAGTAGATTTTTATAAAATAATCAGCTGGTCATTGGGAAAGGAAGTAAATATACAAAAACTCTTTCTAACAAAGACCTCTGGAACAAGATAAAGAGCAATGATACAACAAAAGTCCATAAGGACTTTCTTTCTTTCTTTTTTTTTTTAAACCACAGAGGAAAGTGTAGACTACTTTTAAAACAATGTGCATATAATTGCTCTGGAATGATCTATCTGCAAGAAAATGGAAGTTTTAGACTAAATGTGTCATGCCATTTATATTTGTCAATCCTTTCCTACCACAAGCACAAGACTACTTATTCCTGAAAAGAAAAGAAAAAAAGAGAAAAAAATCATAGCTACTCCAAATCCATATATCCTACTTCCTCCTAATAGCCACTCTTAAGAGCCTACCTTTTAAACTGCAGAGGTTAGCCCCAGGAGTTAAACCATGTGACTTGACTACAAAACAAAAGTCTTTAAAATTTTCTTTTGCCTTTTGCAAAGGTAAAACGCCCATTGTAAAAAGAATCTATGGCTCCATTCCCCCCTAAAAGAGAAGTATCCTGAATGCAGGAAATATCTACTTATAAGCTTAAAAGACAATCTTTTGAAATTTTCCCCAAATAACTTTTTGGAAGAAAGAAGGAAAGCTGGAATTGTCATATATACTCCTCTGTAAACAAAAGAATAATCTTTCTGCTCAAGGTAAAAATACTCTGTGACTGGGCTCAATTTAAACTTGGACTTCCAACAAGATTTTTGCTCCAGGAAATAATATGATAAACAATGGAAAGAAAGCCAATTTAAGACATCAACATTTAATTCTCATTACCAAAATTATAATCACAGAAGGGAGGGATTCTAAAATTAGAACCCAAAATAACTATTGAGCTGAACTCATCCTCAAAGGCAGTACTAAGCATTTAATTAGACTATTTCTGCAAGGAAAGAGCTGGTAAATCAATATAATCTAATAAGCTTTTGGCCAGGGCAAACGAAGAGTGATCACAATTGCTTGCCATGTGTTTACTCTTCAGGCCTTTTCTTGGGCAAGTTCCACTAAAGAACAATATAATCAAAGAGGAAAAGAGCAGAGAGATTTGTTTTTGTTTTTGTTTTTTTCTAATGGAAGAATTCTGGCTTCAGGACACTATTTTATATATTGAAGATATATAAACCTTCTTTGGAAATTCTCCCTAACTATTTAGTTTGAGCTTCATAAGTTTGATAAATGACTGGTTTTTCCTCCAACCTATTAAACAGAAAGAACAGAATGACCTGAACATTCATGGTTTTAAAGTACAGCACGTGAATCTGTGCAAGTTAGCAGCTTTTCTGATTTGATTCACTATGGTACAAAGAAGAATTGGCTTACAGTAACAAGAAGAAAATATCTTTGAATAAGTCACTTTGTTTCTCCAGGTCTCATTTTCATTGTTTGTAAAACAAAAAGTTGGGTTAAGGGTTTCCTAACTTTCTTTGTCCATAGTAATTTGAAATATATAAAGAAAAGTTATTTTGACACTTGTTAAAACAGTAAGGAAGACTTTGTTGAAGACTATTGCAGTAGTTATCAATATAAGAGATAAGAGACTGGGGCTGAACTCTATTCATAATACAATAAAGACCACTGAGAAGTTAAAGCCATCTAGTGGAATGAAGAGCTTATTAGATGGAAAAACTCGGAGGCATCAAGGGGAGGGGGATTCTTGCTTAACTAACTTAAGATTCTTTTTTAAGACAAGCCAGTCAGTTACCAAGCATGGATGCTGAGGAATTTGCCAAATGTTAAGGTGACTTAGCAGCATTCTTGCTACAACTGGATCAGGCAGACCTAGCAAGGACAGGGACCAAGGTCAAGGTGTAGTACAGAAGAGGGCTTAAGGGAGCCTGAATAATGTTTGGTCAGGGAGAGTCCATGAGTCCTTCCTCTTGTCCAAAGAAGGAAGAGACATTTTTCTTTTTTTGAACAATGTAAGCTTATTTCTAATTCTTTTGTTCACTAAACCATCTGAACTAGCTGATAGGACTTGGTAGTAGTGGATAATTACTGGATAATGCAAACCATCAGCCCCTTCAGGATGGTAATGTTTAATAAAAATAAAAGGCAAAATAGATTGGTGGTTGGAGCAGACTACAAACTGGATGTCTTCTCAGTACCCAGCTGAGAAGATTTCTAACTATTGGGCTTGGAGCATGTTTAGGTGGTAGAGAGAGCATGGAAGTGGTAATCTGACAGATTTCCTGGCTTGAAGTTTGAAAGTGTTGGTGATGGCAGGGAGCAGTGACATGGTCAGAATCAGAGTATAGAAGGGACTCACTTCAGCTGGCAGGCTTTTTAGATAGTCCCAGTAGGATCCATATGGACAGTCAGTTCTAGGTCTGTTGCTGACCTGAGTGCCTCTGAGATGATCTCTTTTGGTTAACATAAAACACTATGGCCATTGAGGATTACAAACACTTTCAGGAAAGTATCAGAGTAAGACTATAACTGTCTGTTGTAACAAAAGACTGAACAAGCCATGGTGAAAAATCCAGTGGGAGCTCATTTGAAAAGGAAATTTGGTTATTCTATATCATATAGGATTTAAAATAATAATCAGAATTATAAATAATATCATTAAACCAGACACATCATCAACGGGGAGAGTATTGACATATTTCTAGAAACTACACAACTTCTAAAATATTTCACTAGTAATATTTACCCATTAACATATACTTAGGAAAGGATAAACAGCTCCTTATTTGACAATGCATTTCTCTACAATTTAATAAAGTAAACATCAGAAACATCGTTTTCAAGTTTCTCTTTTACAAGGTAAAACAAAAAAATCCTTTGATATTTTCCAGGGTTCCTCCAAGAAACCTCAAAATCATTTTCAGATCAAGGTTTCAATTAGGCTTCAATTCCGGCAAGATAATATAGCAAACTTATCAATTACATAATACCCTACATCACTTTAAAGCAATATTTAGCCACCTATTTAATCAAAAGGAAAATAAAAGATTTCAAAATTACCTGAAGAGGGTCACACAACTGTAAAAAAAATAATAATAATCTTTCCTCCTTTGAAAATGTGAAGGCTATGGTTTCTTACATAGTCATAGACATGATAAAGATGAACAAAAAGCACAAGAAATTATTCTGATAAGAAAGAAAATCTTTGTTTCCTAACCACTTAGGAATTAATTCCTAATTAATTAATTAATTAATTGGATTAATTAATGTGGATTAATCAAAAGTAAAGAAAACATTTTGCAATATCTTTTTAAGAGCAGACTAATTCAAAGAACTTTGTCCAATAAAACCTTATAAATAAATCTATCCACTTGTAACTGAAGGCGATGGGCTCACATCTGGATGGGTACAAATACAATATATTTCACCAGGGAATAAAAGAGAAGAAAAAGGTTTGCTACTTACAGCAAATAAGGACATCACTGGAGTTATTTTTTTCCCACATTTTTTATTGGTGCATTATAGTTGTACATACTGATGGGATTTGGTGTTAAATATTCATACACAAACA
This sequence comes from Marmota marmota marmota, assembly GCF_001458135.2. Taxonomy (NCBI): domain Eukaryota; kingdom Metazoa; phylum Chordata; class Mammalia; order Rodentia; family Sciuridae; genus Marmota; species Marmota marmota. The sequence goes on along the minus strand of NW_026000076.1, from coordinate 2,914,667 downwards.
CAATACAAATATAACAACATAATTTGGACAGTATTGTTCCCCAACACTTTCCCCATCCTTCCCTCCCACCCCTTGGACCCTTTCCTCTCCTGATCTCCCTTTGATTTTCATGAGACCCACCCCCACCTTTCTTTTCCTTTTTTCTCTCTGGTTGGCACATATGAGAGAAAACATACAATATTTAGCCTTTTGAGTTTGACTTATTTCACTTAATATAATGGTCTCTAGTTACATCCATTTTCCTGGAAATGACACAATTCCATTTTTCTTTATGGCTGAATAAACCACCATGTGTATATATACCACATTTTCTTTAATCCATTCATCTGTTGGTGGACACCTATGTTAGTTCTATAGTTTGGCTACAGTGAATTGTGCTGCTATAAACATGTGTATGCATGTATCGCTATAGTATGATGACTTTAATTCTTTAGAATAAATACCAAGAAATGGTGTTGCTTCCATGCCCAGTCTTTTGAAGAGCTGCCATACTGATTTCCATAGTGGTTGTAATAATTTACAATCCCACCAACAGTGTAAAAAATGTTCCTTTTCTCCACATGCTCTCCAGCATTTATTATTGTTTGTACTCTTTGTGACAGCCATTTTGACTGGTGTGAGAGGACATCTCAGTGTAGCTTTGTTTTGCATTTCCCTAATTGTTATTGATGCTGAACATTTTTTCACATATTTGTTGGCCATTTGTATTTCTTCTTTTGAGAAGTGTCTGTTTAATTCATTTGCCCATTTATTCATTGGGTTGTTTGATTTATTTTGGTGTAAAGTGTTTTGAGTTCTTTATATATTCTAGATATGAATCCTCTGTCAGAAGAATAGCTGACAATGATTTTCTCCTATTCTGTAGGTTCTTTCTTCACATTCCTAATTATTTCCTTTGCTGTGTATAAGCTTTTTAATTTTATGCCACCCCATTTACTAACTTTTGGTGTTATTTTCTGAGCTTTAGGAGTTCTGTTGAGGAAGTTATTGCCTGTGCCTATATGCTGGAATGTTGACTCTATGTTTTCTTCTTAGAGTTGTGTAGTTTCTGGTCTAATCTGGATCTCTGATCCATTTTTTAATTGATTTCTACATATGGATAACCAATTTTCCCAATACCATTTGTTAAAAACATTGTCTTTACTTCAATGTATGTTTTAGCACATTGGTCAAGTATCAGATGATTATAAACATGTGGTTTGTCTCTGTCTTCTATTCTGTAGCACTGGTCTGTGTGTCAGTCTTTGTGCCAGTACCATGCAGTTTTTGTTACTATAACTCTGTAGTATAATTTGAAGTCAGGCATTGTGATGCTTGCTTTTTTGGCTTAAAATTGCTTTAGCTATTCTGGGTCTTTTGTTCTTCCAAATGAATTTTAGGACCAGTTTTTCTAGTCCTGTAAAGAATATCATGGATATTTTGATAGGAATTGCATTGAATCTGTATATTGCTTTTGGTAATAAGGCAATTTTGACAATATTAATTCTGCCTATCTATGAGTATGAGAGGTCTTTCCATCTTCTGAGGTCTTATTCAGTTTCTTTCATCAATGCTCAATAGTTTTCATTGTAGAGGTCTTTCGCCTCCTTGGTTAGATTTCTTCCCAGGTTTTTGTTTGGTTGTTTTGAGGCTATTGAGAATGGACTTGTTTTCCTGACTTGTTTCTCAGCAGATTTATGGTTGGCATATAGAAAAGCTATTAATTTTTGTATATTTATTTTGTAATCTGATATTTTGCTATATTTGTTTATTAGCTCTAGCAGTCTTTTGATGGAATTTTTTGGATTGCCTAAGTATAGGATCATGTCACTGCAAACATCCTTCTCTTGTCTAATTGCTAAGGCTAGAATTTTTTGCACTATATTGAAAGGAGAGGTAAGAGTGGATAGTCTTCATTGTCTTGTCCCAGATCTGAAGGAAATGCTTTCAGGTTTTCTTCATTACTTTGAGGTTGGCTTTGGGTTTTTATATATAGCCTTTATGATGTTGATATAGATTCCTCTCAGCCCTAGTTTCTTCAGTGTTTTGTTGTTGTTGGTATTGTTGTTATTGTTTTATCAGGAAGGGTGCTGGATCCTATTAAAGGTGTTCTCTGAATCTATTGAGATGATTAAGTGATTTTTGTCCTTAATACTATTTATGTAATGAATTGCATTTTTTGATTTGTGCACTTCTCAAATAAAACCAACTTGGTTGTGGAGTTCAATATTCTCAATATGTTGTTGTACATAATTCGCAAATATTTTATTAAGTTTTTTTTTTTGCATCTAAGTTCATCAGGGATATTGATCTGTAGGGTGTTTTGTTTGTTTGTTTGTTTGTTTTGTGGTGCTAGGGATTGAACCCAGGGCCTTATGCATGTGAGGCAAGAACTCTACCAACTGAGCTATATCCCCAGCCCTGGTCTATAGTTTTCTTGATGTGTCTGGTTTTCGTATGAGTGTAATACTGTCTTCATAGAATAAATTTGGAAATGTTCCATCCTTTTCTATTTCATGGAATAATTTGAGGAGTATTGGCATTAATTCTTTAAAGGTTTAGTAGAATTCAGCTGAGAGTCCATCTTGTCCTGACTTTTCTTTGTTCAAAGGTTTTTAATTACTGCTTTCATTTCATTGCTAGTTCTTTTGGTCTGTTTAGGTTTTCTATGTCCTCTTGATTCAATTTTGGTGGATCATATTTGTCTATAATGGTGTTCATTTTTTCTGTTTTCCAATTTATTGGAAAAAATAGTCCCTAAGGTCGGTTGAGTGTCTGTGGTGAATTCTCCTTTTCATTTCTAATTATATATATTTTTGTAAAATTCATTTGTGTGTGTGTGTGCGTACACGTGTGCACTGGGAATTGAACCCACTGAGAATTGAACCCACTGAACCACATCCATAGCCCTTTTTATTTGTTTATTTATTTTGAGACAGGGTCTTGCTAAGTTGCTGAGGCTGACTTTGAACTTGTGATCCTCCTGCCTTGTCCTCCCAAGTCACTGAGATTACAGGCAAGGGCCACTGTGCTTAGTTTCATCTCCAATTTTATTAATTTGTATTTTTTTCTCTTTTTCTATTAGTTTGGCTAAGGACTTATCTATCTGGCTTATCTTTTCAAAGAACCAATTGTTTCATTTAAACTATGTCTATCATTTTATTCTCAATTCCATTGATTTTAGCTCTGATCTTAATAATTTCCTTCCTTCTACTGGTTTTCTAATTGGTTTGTTCTTCTTTTCAAGGGCCTTGAGATGCAGCATTAGGTTGTTATTTGGGATTTTGGGGATTTTTCTGATTTTCTCACATAGGTACTCATAGTTATAAACTTTCCTCTTAGAACTACCATCATAGTGTCCCAGAGATTCTGAAATGTTGTATCAAAATTCTCCTCTCAGTCTAAGAATTTTTTTATCTTGGAGTTACTTTTAAAATAGTCTTCTTTTGAACAAAGAAAGTGTTCAAACCTTTCCTTTTCAACACCATCAAACTAGTCTTATTCAAATCACGTGAACTTGAAAAACACTTGAGTTAGAACCAAATTTCTAATGTTAGAAACTAACATTTGGCTTTAGTTTTTACATTTCTTGGAGTGTGATCTTATTGGGGAACCTATACATGTTTATATAGGAAAGCACATGTAGAGGAGGCACATTCCTGAGCTGGCTTAGTTTAAGGCCATAGATCGCATGTTGAAAGAGGAAAGATGGTGCATACCAGCACTTCCGGGCAGAGAATGTAATATTCAAATGATTAAAGTCTGTTCCAGTTTGCCTCAAAGAATGAGTCAGAAAGACTAAGTGACCTTGCCTGGTTCCTCATAAGTTTCTCCAAAGAGTTTCAGCTGAAACAAAAGAAACCTTGAAAGCACATCAACAGCCTTTTAAAGGGATAGCATTTGTCTCCCCTCAAGCTCCTAAGTGTAGGAGTTGGCCTCTATAGGTGCCTTCCTCCCTTGACAGCTAACACATTCTTGGTCGGATTTAACCACATGAGATGATTTTCTTTCCACAAACCTTCTGCAACTGTTTCTATCCACTCAATTTTTTCCAATGTGTTCCTCTCTCTCATTCTGGAATATGTCATTTTACATCAGAACAAAATTACTCTTTTTTTTACCTTTGATGGAAACACATTTTATATACCATGTATAATTGGCATACATGTTGTTTCCCTTATTATTTTTAGTAGTTGTATTTACAGATATTGATTATTGGTTTTCAACCATTAGCAGCTGTTTTTTGTCATTGTTGTTGTTGTTTTATCAGCAATGAAAACCAGGAAGCAGACAAGTGTGCACTGTCCCCACATACCCGATTGTGTAGTAGACTAAAAAATTCCTTGAATATACCACCACACAACTCTTATAGATATATGCTTCTACATAATGCAATTTTTCCATGTTGCAAAATAAGAATATGTCTATTTACAGACTTGAACAGGTTTAGGCTCTTCATGCAATAAAAAGTAATAAGTCAAACTACATAAACTTAACCTGATGTATAGTAATCAATGTTTCAGTATTTTATCTTACTTAGAAATGATTAATGAATATCTATTATGTAGTTTAACATAGATCAAAGTTGGCCAGTTCCTAAAAAAATATGGAAAGTATTCTTAGGCAGATATAATAAAAACAGAATTATTGTTGGAAAGCCCCTGTGTAAAAGTTTCATTCCTATTACATCATTTTAATACACATGTTCTCAAAAACTAAGCTTGCACTATTCTGAAATTTCATTAGACCGTAAACAAAGCCAAACATCATTTCAAGCTATTTTTCTGCTATTTTTACATTACATGTATGTTAGTCAAGAATTTTTAGAAATTATAAAAGAAATAACCTAGAAAGTTAAATATGTGGGTTTGTGTTGTAATTGCTGTTGTGCTTAATATACATCAAGCTATTCCATTTCATTTCATCACATCTCATATACTTATTCTTAGGCTGAATTCATAATTTTTATAATCTTGAATATCTAGTAAATATTACCTTATTTGACTAGTACATCCAAGCAGAATAAAAATTTATGCTCATACACATAATCTGATAACTCAGAAGACACTTTTATTAAACCAACACCATCAAACTAGTCTTATTCAGATCACGTGAACTTGAAAAACACTTGAGTTAGAACCAAAATTACTAATGTTAGAAACTAACATTTGGCTTTAGTTTTTATATTTCTTGGAGTTGTAGGAACATTTAATTTACATAAGCACTTATTTAGCTCTAAGCCAATTTGAATAGAGTTCTTTTCAGAGACATTATAAATTCAGTTGGTAATACCATCCGGAGGTAGAAAACTGTCACATATATGTACCATGTGTACATCCTTACATAAACATACAGATAGGTGCAACTGGAGACTTCAGAGGTTCCCTTCTAAAACTTTAGCCAGGTAAACACAAAACTCACAAGTTTACAAGTTTATGTAAAATGGATCTCATCTTTGCTCTACTTTATAGTCTGTTTGAATTGTTCAGGTGTTCTGTTTTTGTTTTTGTTTTTTTTAATTTGTTGGCTTGTTTTGTTTTGTTTTTGTTTTTGTATGTTTGTTTGGGGTTTTGTTGTTGTTGTTGTTGCTGTGCTTTGCTTTTTGGCAGATAAGCTCAAAGTAAGATTACTCAATATGATGGCTAATGCCTTTTACCTCTACGTGTGGGAGACTCAAGCTTTAGCCTCAAATGTAATATAGAGTAATACAGAGGCTGTGAACTAAATATTAGATGAAGGACATTCGAAAATATGAAATGGTTAGCTATTTCCAAAGCCTTTTCGATTGGTTACAATATTTAGTGTGTTTCAAATTAGCTTATTTTATCTCTTTTAATCTTCAATTGGTTGCTTTTGAGGGACTCTAAGTCGCATTAGCCCCTTTCAGGGAACCTAAAGTTCTAGTGATTGTAGAGGATTTGGGGCTGCACTGGGATAGGAAGGCATGTGTGCACAGTGGGTGGAGGTCACAGAAGTTTGAAGGGATCATATAGATGACATGAAGGGGCTGAAGAGAAAACGCAGGTGGTGAAGGAGGAAGAGAGAAGCGGAGAAGCCATAAATGAGCAAGTACGAGTAAGTCATAAGTTTCCCCAAAGTGAATGAAGTTCCAAATTATCATCAGTACAAACCATGCCAACAAGAAAAGCAGACAGAGTTGGCAGAGAATGTAGTCAGCAGATTATGAGAAGGTGGGAGAGTTTCAGTAGACTGAGAAGTTCTCCTGGGAGAAACAGAACAGAGAAACCTCACAAAGAGTCAAAGAAAATTTCAGCCAGAGTCAAGGAATAAATCCTACTTGAAAAACGGAACTAGGAAGAACTTCAGCCCAGGAGGTACCATCTCAAAGAAAGAAACTTCCAAGAATATACTCAAAAATGTATCCTTACCTGAACTGCAGGGGACTATCCTCTGGATCACAGGCTCGGGACTGGGACTTGCTAAGGGCTCCCAGGTCAGTCAGTCTTCAGTGCAGAGAGAGACTTCAAAGGGTCACCATTGGGGTTCTGAGAGACAGGTCTGGGGGTCCAGTAATAAATCTGATCCTACACAAGTTCTGGCAGTATAATTGTTAAAGGGAATCAGAGCCAGATGACAGTTACAGCAATAAAAACATTTTATGGAGAAACTCTTGAAGAAAGGGGGAAAGGGACCTCAGTGTAAAACTGAGCTCAATGCAGAAGACAGCAAGACTAGTGGGGATTTATTGCCAATGAGCAGATCTAGGTGAGTTGATGGAAAATTACTAAGAGAAGATATTAAGTGTAGAGGTCTTACTTAACCAAGTTAGCATTATTCTCTCTGAAGGCAAGTCAGGGTGATCAGAGATCAAGGGTGGGGCTGAGGAACTTTACCAGGTGGCAAGGATGGGAAATTCTCCCCAAACTAATTTACTAGAATTCTTGTTACAACTGGGCTCTGCAGGTCCAGCAAGAACAGAGTTCAAGATCAAGGACTAGTAGAAGAGGGCTCAGAGGAGCCTGACTAATGTTTGGTCAGGGAGAGGATTTTCAACATGTAGGTTCGAGCACCAGAAAAGAGAGAAGATCAGAATTGTCAGATGTAATAGCTGAACTTCAGGGTAGGAAAAAGTAGGATAATTTTAACCTACCAGGTGCTGATAAAGGCAACAGTCTCCCAGGTACCTGAACAGCAGATCAAAAATTGAGACTCATTCAAAAGTCAAAACAAAAGAAGCAAACATGAGTTCCTTAAAGTCTGAGCTCACAGATCAGACAGACAACAGCACAGTAGAGTCAGAGGGTTTACGGGTTCCAGAAGAGGTGTGTGGGTTTTAAAAGATAACCTAGCCCATTCAAATAATAAGAGTTTATATGAGCTTGTCTTTGTGAATTGAGCCTCTTCAAATTAGAAGGGATCCAGGGGCTTATCCCCAGGGACAAAAAGGGAAGGCATTATAAGGTGATTGCAGAAGCAAAGCAAAGCAAATGGTTGATTGGTTAAAGGAAAGCACATGCCTTGTTTGGATCACTCCATGAAAAGTATCTAGTTAGAGGTTAGTTGATGGTTCCTGGTTGGTTGGGCTTAAATTTTATTTTCCAGGAATACGATTTTTTTTTTTTTTTGGTACCAGGGATTGAACCCAGAGATGCTTAGCCACTGAGCCACATACCAGCCCTTTTTATTTTTTAGTTTGAGACAGGGTCTCACTAAGTTGCTTAGAGATTCACTAAATTGCTGAAGCTAACTTTGAACCTGGGATCCTCTTGTCTAAACATCCCAAGCCACCAGGATTACAAGCGTGCACCAGCAAGAATAAGATTTTTACACTGAGTTGGATTTCAGTTGGCTTACACAGGAAACAGGGTGGCAGAGCTACCTCAATCTAACGCCTTCACAGTTAATTATTTTAATAGTGGGATAGAGGAAACTTTTCCTATCTTTTCTATGTTACATAAAACCAAATGATTCTGGGGAGACCTCTAGATGGAGAGTGAACACTGTTGACCACCTGACTCTATCCTGGGCCTGTGTCACTTTCCCAGCTGGATTCTCCCACTTCTGATATCCCGTCCCTCCCGAGTCTGCTGTAGGAACCTAGTTGTACTTCTAGTTGTATTTCTTACATTACTTCCGTGGGGTCACTGCCAAGTGACAACATGAGAGCCAAGTCTCACGGAGTGACAAATGCTGGATCCTGAGCCAGACTCACCTTAACTTACTTAGTCCCCAAGTTTGTGTCACATCCGATTGAAATATAAATTCCAGCTTTAGCAATCATGGACCTTCATGGACTGTTGCATCCAGAAAGTCTCAAACTCTATCATGCATAATAATTACTGGCTGCTTTTTTTTCAAAAATGCAAATTCATAGGCCTCACTCTCAGAAATTCTGATTAGGCCAGTCTTGGTGGGAACTTGGGAATATGCATTCATAATGAGGCTTCCAGGAATCTGCCTTTTTAAAGGGACCTCTAGGAGACTCCATTGTGCTCTTTAAGAAACTCTGATTAGTCAGAATCACAAGTGTCAAAAACTCCTTTGAATTCTAATAACCTGTAATCTAGGTCAAATTAAAAGGACTGAACCTATTACAGGACAGCATCATATCAAGGAGTGAATAATCACATGAGAATAAATCACATAACAGGGTCTCTGAACCATTGAAAATGTGGGAACAGAATTTACTTCTAAATCTCTTTTATAAAATTTAAGTTTCATGAGTTTTCCTTGAACTAAAACTTCTTGCTGTCGCTGGAGAGAAAGAATGATGTGGGAAGGGCAAGCATTGAAGTCTCTGCTAAGTGCCATCATGGTAAGGTCCCCGATCTGCCACAGCCCAGTGTGTTTTTCAACTCCCCAAATTAAGACAATCTATAAAGAAATGTTCATTTATTAGCAACTTGTGTTTGACAGTTTATTTCATGTCAGCCTCCAGCTTTCCTCTGCAAGCTTATTTGCATAATGTGTTATTATGTCTAAATGGAAAACTAAATGCCTCCATGTGGTCTTTAAATGACAAGTGCTTGTCAGCTTCATGCAATATTCAGAAGTAATAGATCCAAATCACAACAGCACTCACTGAGATGTTAAAAAAAAAAAAAAAACTTGTTGTGTATCCTTCCTTGACAAATTTACACTTTGGTACAGAATTGTCAATTAGACGTTCCATGTGTTAAACAGTTTAGTTCAACTGTGAAGGAATTTACTGTAGCTTTATTCTACTGTGTTCTGAGTAATTACAATTCACATTACAATTTTTTTTATTTCAAAGCAGCTCAAGAGATAATCTCCAAGTGACCTTGGCAAGATATCTCTAAGAACTTCCTTCTGTTTAATTATTTTAAAATATGTAGAAATTTGTGATATAATGTTTTTCAGAACCCTAAAAAATCTATTGTGGAAATGCCAAATTATTTTGGTCTTACATTTGATGTTTTAGGATTGGCAAAATGGTGCTATTTTTTTGTATTTAACAAAAAACACTTGATTTTAAAGTTTTTTTTTCCTATGTCATGTTTTCCCTCTACCTATATTTGGAATTGTTCTCATTTTAACACTCTGATTCAATATTAACATTTGATTTAACATTAGCACTGACAACGGAAATTATGAAACTTCCTCCACATAACCCTCTGAAAAGAAGTCACTTTGTCTCAAGGGCCTTCTCAATTGACAGACAAGAGAATGTGGCTACAAAACAGACATTCATGCAGCTCCTCCAGTTCCAGGCTGCTTCCACCCCTCCCACTTACATGCTGCCACAAAAAGAGCTTAGGCCTGAAGGGGTGTTTGGCCCCCAGTAGATTGGCCCTGGAAGATTTCCAAGAGGAACATAAAAAGTTAATGGAGGCCAGAGACCCCTGGTTTAGGGATCCTGGGGATCTGCCTTCAGACAGAGCAGGTCTAAGGCTCCTATGGGGGAGACAAATAACCCAGACTCTAGGGAAAGGGAAGAGAAACCAGCCCTGGTTTATGTGCATCACTGAGACCCTCTCCAGACTCAGAATGACCAAGAGTAGAAAGAGAGAAATGACACTCTGACTGATTTACCCAGGGGGTCCCTCAGGACGTGGTTGATTTTGAGATTGCAAGTCATAAGAGTTTGCACACCAAGTGCCAGTTGGTGGGAAATGTGCTTTTAGGGATGTGTGACCCCTGTCCTGACCCTGGACAGTGATGATGTGTTCAATAGGCTTTGTTTGCAAAGGCTGGAGGCTGGTGATGATGGCAAATGAGTGGGCAGAAACTGACCTCAGAGTAACAACAAGGACCCAGTGAACCCAGATAATAGCCTATTGAAGTGAGTTCCTAAGAGACCTCAAAATGTAGTCACAGAGAAAGAATTCAAAGCAGTGTGATGAAAAGTGAGCAGAGAGAGACACTGACTTAAAAAGGGGAGAATAATCAATGGGAGAAATGTGGGAATCATGGAATGTTGAACATAAACCACACTTAAAGATATGCTAGCCAGTCTCTTTATTTCACCCATAACAAAGAAGAGGCCCAGAAAAGTGAGTTCCATAATGATTTCCCCAGCTGCTTAATGGCAGAATTAGACCTAAATGTGTATCATCTAGCATTTAATTGTGCTCACTTTTATCCTGTCTCATTGGAGGAAATATCAGTTTATCCAGATCCTCTGCAATGCTGCAGTTATAAACTAAAATAGAGTTAACGGACTACTAACAAACCTGATCCTGTTTCATTTACTGTCCAAGATACTCTTGGAAAATTTACATTCTCTTGCTAGTTTTCCTAATATTACTATTATTATATATTAGAATCATAGTATCAACGAGAAAAAAGTATAGACCAGATGGTGGGGAAATTGCTCTCCTTTGGAATCCTGATAAACCTTTCTGATTAGAGTATGTATCTGTTCCATTTTCCCTATCCGCAGAACGAGAACATAATATTCATCTATTTAAAATTGATCCAATAAGGAAAATGTGCATTATTTAGCACCTATTCCATTTATTCCTTCAACAAAATTATTTTTAATCACTGGTTAAGAGCCAGGCATTGTTCTAGAAACTAGAAGCACAGCAGTGAATAAAATAAAAGATGTCTGCACATTCATGGGGCTTGTGCTCTAGCAGAAGTGACAGTGGTTACATAAAATAATTAACAATATAATCTCAGAAGTGGTAAGTGCAGCATAGAAAAATGAAACTAACTACATGTATGGAAGGCCTAGTCTACTCTCCAATCACTACTGAGTAAATTCTTTGGCCATATGGCAGGGCAAACTCATCAAAGAGCATTGCAGGACTGAAACTGCATTTCACACTCTGTGACCTGGATAATACTAGTTCTGTCAGATGATAATATGTGTTTTTTGAGAAAACAACAAACAAAATACTCCTAAAAAACTTTAATAAATCTTGGTTTAAAAAAAGTAAATAAATGCATTTCTTTACAGTTCTTCAGAGGATATGAAATGCCAATATGGGCTGGAGCTCTATGAGAATATTAGAATATTACAGAGACCCTATCTTGATTATGGAACTTGCTGACCTGATTCTCTGTGGGAAGCACTTTGGAAGAAAACATTGCATTGTAAATTCTGCTAAATGGAGATTGAACTATATTCTGCAAATGCTCGTGTTGTGTAAGACAAATGTCCATTTTTTTTTTTAACTAACGTGGTGAACTCAATGCTGTATTTTAAGGAGCAATTGAGGCATCCAACTTTGAAAATTGGTATCTGAGGAACTACCCGTTGCAATTCCCATAAAGTTTAAAAAATATTTTTTAATTACAAAACATGTAGTCGACTTGTAAAAGTATAAGATGAACATTGAAAAAAGAAAAGCTTTCATTGTCCATATAAAATACCTTGTATTTGTCTATATCCCACATTGGGCAGTGTGCTAAAAAGACACCAATTCTGCCTGAGTGACACAGTACAGTGCTTGGCAAATGTGCACAAATAACAGATATGTAAAAAATACATGAACAAATCAATAAAAGGACAAGGGATTGCACATTATCCCATAATATGCTTACCTTATCCTGTAGTTAACACATGAAGTACTCTTAAATTATTTAGGTGAAATTCCCATAACATAAAATTTATTACTTTAAACAATTCATTGGCACTTAGTCTATTTATAATGTTGCACAACCACTATCACTATGTTGATCCCAAATATTTTCATCCCTGCAAAAGGAAAACTTATACCCATTAGTTAGTCCCCGTTCCTCTTTCTCCTTAGCCCCTGGCAATCTCTACTCTGTTTTCTGTCTCTGTGTGGTTAACTATTCTCCTTTTTCACAAATGAAAAACACAATACATGACCTTTTATGTTTGACATTTTATAATTGGCATGTTTTCATGTATCCTAACTTTATTTCTTTATATGGCTGAATAATATTCCCTTGTATGTATTCACAATTTGTTCATCCAGTCATCCATAGATGGACATTTGGACAGTTTTTCCCTTTTGGTTCTGTAAATATGCAGCAAGTATCTGAGAACTTATTTTCACTTGAGTGTGTACCCAGGAATGGACTTGCTGAGTCCTATGGTAATTCTATATTCAACTTTTTGAGCAACTGCCAGTAATATTCTTGAAAACAAGAAAGAAAAAGCTAGAAAACTGAAGCCTAGCCAAAATTCTGCTAATACTTAATTATAAACAAGAAAAAAAAAAATAGAGTGAGTAGGAGGCAAAACTTTTAAGTAGGCAATTGTCTTTAAAATAACATTCTCATGGGCCTGTGTCCTGTCTTTCCTAATTCTTTCATTCCAATTAAGCAGTCCAAGATCTTTGAGAGCAGAGACATTTCCTGCTTATTCCTGTTTTCCAAGGACCTTAAACAATGACTGGAATATAGTAAGTGCTCAGTAAAGATCTGTAGCCTAATTTATTTAATTATAGGGCACAAATTGCTTGTGCTTGTTTAAAAAAAGAGAGAGAGAAATTTAGGCATTACAAACTCTGTGTGTGTGTGTGTGTGTGTGTGTGTAACTATGTTATTTACAGGGGAAGGAAACCCTGAAATGCTACTTTCTAGGCAATCACACATTCTTTGTGCACATCCTGTCTAACCAGCAGCCACCAAGGTTCCCACGGAGCACAGCTGTCCAGGTTGTTCTTAACCATCTGCAGCAGTGAATTGCAGAGTGTGGAATCTTTCAGGCTCAGTTTTAAAAAGAAAACGATGAATCCTACTATTCTCTAAAGTGACAATGACTTACATGTGGAGCTCCCCAGGTATCCAAGAGAAAATGAACCCCAGGATGTCTGAAGCTAACAGAAATAAAAAGCTTTCTAATGCATTTGTATATACGCTACCAACTAGATTTAATTACCTGGAGAGAAAGCAATCAGCTTGTTTCTCAAGGTAAGACAAAAATGGAAGGTAATAGAAAATTGTGTAAATACGACTTTTCATTTTATAATCTATTATAAAACTAGGGAGAGAACAAATCCTTTACCTTTCTTTGGCATCCTTATTTGGGAATAATTGTGCCTGTAGGGATTGGTTACAACCTTAAAGTCAACTATGGTGGCTTTCAGTGGTTGATAAGGTCCAGTGGTAATAAAATGAAGCAGGACCCTCAAGACAACTTGGTGGGGGGCAATTATGACCCATTAGTGTGTGAATCGCACACTGTGATTAAACTCGTAGGAGGCACTCAGCATCCGCACTTGTTGTGAAAAGGGTCCTGATTAGCATTTGTACTATGCATTTTGGTAATCAGAAATCATTATAGAGAATGCAACATTAAATGAAGGAATATGGCAATCTCCCATGCATTAAATAGGCTAATTTTTAAAAAGAAATGACTTTGAATCTGAAGAAAATAACACCGTTTCTTTCCCTGCAAAGTATTAACACTTGGTCAGATGCTCTCTACTAGAGTTCCATAAGTATCACCATGGAGAACATCTCATTAGCATATACTCCACTCTGCGTGATGTTGGGGTTGTTTTCGTTTAAATGCTGATATGTAAGAGCTGTTTTTGCAATGTGTCTTTAGTCTTGTAGAGAGCTAAAATGATGAATTAAGGTAGCCAGAGATAGAAACAGCAAGTTTTAAATTCTTAAATCATCCCAACAAATTAGGTCAAGAACCAGGAAGGCTTCTGACAGAGGCATCAGAAATATTTTTCATTCTATAAAATGTTAACAGGGATGAAAGCTGCTGATATAAAAATTTTGACATATTTTGACATGATCTATTGTCACTTCAAGAGATTTGAATCTACCCATTGTATTGCAGTTTTAAACAATTGCATCCAACCAGGTTGTGTGTGGATTTTAAAAGACTTTTTCACATTTTAGTAGGTAAACACACTGAGAAGTCCCTTTTTTTCAGTCAAATTTCCCACTCACAAGTACTCAATTCCATTTGTTTGGATGATATAGATTCCTTATAACATAAGAAGAAAGCACTCTCAGAATTAAATAGGACAGCAAAACTCTGCATTTACTCAAAAGAAATTTTAAGTAATTTATTGTTAGAAGGCAAAATCTGAACTAATCATTAAATGATTGATTTAATCATTATTTTGTATCATATTATTAAAAGAACTCATTGCTGTGTTTCTAATACTCTTTCTCTAGCAATCATTTAGATTGATCAACCAAAGAACTAAATTTGGCCAAAAATAAAGTAATTATCACTTATTATCCCAAATACATTAGATAATACCTAAATAAGGAACTTTACTAACATTTAGTAGAAGATCAAAATATGATGGTTACCCAACATTTTCCCTTGCTTTGCTTTAAATGATATTATTTGCAAATTATTCTGTGGGTAATTCAGTGTTCATGAAAATGAATGAATTTAGTGCCATATTGAAGACTTTAATAATATGCAATCCCCTTAATGGAAATGTTCACATGGACCTGTCAGCATGATATTCCTCTGATGTATTTTCCCATGCTTTACTCATGTGTGTATCTCTGTCCCACTTTGGAACCAAAGCATTAGGACAGTAGTCATTTCATGTGAAGCAGAAATGGTGGTGTAGCCCTATATTGAGGTGTCAGGGTTTTGAAACAGAATGGAGGAAAAGGAAAAGAGAATGACTACCAAGTTCCACTGTGCACCATACACACATTCTTATACATTTTTAAAATAATTCAACTAGCAGCCACAGTTTCAAGCTAAAATGTGTACCATGTGAGAGTGCAGCATAAAACATGTGAATACAATCATGTCATCAAGTACAATGAAGGCTATCCCCCTTGAGTCTCAAATTCAGCTCATTCAGGAATCCCACCTGACTTAAAGTCAACCTGAATCCAATGAAGAATATCATTTGGGTTCACAGAACGACGATGCTGTGTTCAATGTATCGGAAGACCAAAAAAAAGCTGTAATGTTTTCTACTCGGTAGGGGAAAAACAAAACCACTAAACCTTCTTTTACTTGAAAAGGTCTTGACCGACCATTATTATATAATAGAGGTTTCCCTGATGATGGATCTTTAGGTTTAAATGCTTTGCTGAGGTTAAGAGGAAAAAGGCATAAGAATATGAAATTTTCTGTTTACTCGGGTAAAGAAGGACCTGAGTGGGATGTTTTGTGTTTTCAAGGTCAGGGTAAAGAGGAAAATCGGAAGATGAACTTTAGCAAAACCATCAGGGGTGGGTTAAATTAGGAGAGGAGATCCTCCAGTGTCCTTACATTTGTGATTATTCAGAATTCTATCAGTGTCAGGAAATAAGAGATCTCTTGAACCTCCTGAGCAGAAAGAGAGAATTATCAATCACTTACTAAATATGTTAGTGCTAGACATTATATGAGGTACTATAAATTTATGAAAAAATTAGTTAAAAGATTACAGTCTAGATGGTGAAACCATATATAATATGACATGAACAGATCAGATCTCTTGATCTAGCCCAACATCCTGCCTTTCATATGCCAGGTGCTTTACTAAGTGCTTATTTTATAGATTACTCCTTTATGTAATTCTGTTTGTTGTCTCCACTTTACAGATAAAGTTTAAAATTGCAAAACTGCTTAAATTCCAAATCCCAAGGCTAGCTACATCCATAGCCAGTCTTGAGCCAGATCTTTAGATGCCCCTACTTACCTCTGTATCCTAATTCTTTCCACCTCCTCAAAATCACAATAGCCTCTCATTAGCCAGATTATGTCTTGGAAAAGAGTAGGGGACAGAAATATAAAAGAGTTGATATTTTCCCTGAAAAGTATGAGTTGTCTGAAGATGCTGTGGATTCTTTATATCCAATAATATCTCTGATATGGAGTGGCAGAGCGAATCTTCCCCTGAACTCTTAACTACTCAATGTAGCCCTTTCTGCTGTGTAGGCTTACGTTCCTGGGCCTGCCTTGGAAGGTGTGCCCCCAGCTGTTTGCAGTTCCTGGAAACCTTATCCAGATGCCACACCTCTGATGAACCAAGGGCCCATTCAGTACTCCTATGTCCCTTCACTGGGGCACACTCTGTCTCCTGTTCTGGGTTCCATTGTCACACTCAGCCGTGTGGAGGTGGTACCAACCATGCAGAGGCAAGCTATGGGAAGATAGAACTTACTGCAAGCATCCCCATCTACCCACTCCCCACCAATGCTGTTGGCACCATTGCCTTGAGCCACGTGGGGAGCGTGGGGACGAGGAGACAATGCAGGTGTGTGTGTGTGTGTGTGTGTGTGTGTGTGTGTGTGTGTGTGTGTGTGGTGTGTTTGTGCATGTCCACATGCACTTCTCCAACCTAAGACTACAAACATTTAGGTTTTGTGCCTGAGAGAAGCATGTTTCATTTTCCCCTTGGAAAATAAATCTCTATCTGAAACAGACTGCTCCAAAGCTCGGGTTCTAATACTGGTTCTGCCCATTACTAGCTGTGCAATCTTGGAAAAGTCACTTAATGTCTCAGTGTAAAATGGATTCTATCTTAGTTCCTTCCTCCTTACAACTATGATAAGGCTTAAATAGTTTTAAAAGATATGGTACTTGGGGTTGAAGTTGTGGCTCAGTGGTAGAGTGCTTACCTAGCATGCATAAAGCTCTGGGTTCGATCCTTAGCACCACATAAAAATAAAAATAAAGATATCGTGTCCACCTAAAACTAAAAAACAAATATTAAAAATAAAATATATGGTTCTCAAAGCAGTATGTCACATACTTTGAACAATATGAGAGCTCTTTGTTGCTACTTGTCATTCTCTTTCTCCTCTACCTTCTATCCATTTCCCAGCAAGACAAAAGGCTATGGACTCTACACACTTCGCATGCTGTCTCTCTTCTTCCTAAGACAGAAGACTTTAGTTCTCCTCAGTGAAACAGCATTATCTCTGTATCAGGAAACAATCTGTACCTTTTAAACACTTCATTCTTGGTCCTTTGTGTCTCTCTTGACATAACCTGACTTTTATTTATTTTTATTTGTTCTTTTTAGTTATACATGACTGTGGGATGTATTTTGACATATTGTACATACATGGAATATAACTTCCCACTCTTGTGGTTGTAGATGATGTGGCCATCCACTGGTTGTGTATTCATATACAGACATAGGAAAGTTATGTCTGATTCATTCTACTGTCTTTCCCATTCCCATTCCCCACTCTGTTTCTCCCACTCTTCATGGTCCAGTCTGGTGAACCTCCAGTATTCCCACCCACCTCGTTCCCACCTATTGTGAGTCAGCATCCGCAAATCAGAGAGAACATTTGGCCTTTGGGTTTTTTGTTTGTTTGTTTGTTTTGGAATTGCCTTATTTCACTTAGCATGATAGTATTCAGTTCCATCCATTTACTGGCATATGCTATAATTTTAGACAGAAGTATAATAAAAGAAGAAAAATTTTCAACTCCAGTCAAACCTCACAAAACTGGTAGAAGTGGTCAGGCAGCAGGAGACCTTTGACAGGGGAATAGTGCACTATAAACACTAGCCTACATGCTCAGCTTCTGGGGAGAACTTGGCAAAGAGTAACTAAGAACCTAAATACCGGGTGTCTACCAATGTTTGTTAGCATCAAATCACCAAATTTGGTGATTTGGTCTTCAAATTTGGTCTTCACCAGAATATATTTCTTCCAACTCAAATAGCAATGGTAACTATTTTTCCAAAAGAAATTCTTTATAAACCATCAAATACACCTGCCGTATTGCGTTGTCCCGTCTAAACCTTCCTAATCATTAGGTGGTCCCCCAGGTGCAGACACTGAAGGGAGACAGAAGAGGTTTAGTGAAACAAAGCTTAGCACAGGGCTTCTTGAAAAAGACACCTGGGTGGTTAGGAAGCAGGGGAATGTTGAAGCCTAAGCCTATACTAGAAAGGGGAGGAGCAGCAGGCACATGCTTCAGATTGGCCCAGGATGATCAACGTGAAGGAATATTCCCTTCTAGGGTATATGGGCCACATAGAGGAGGTGATACTCTTTTGGACTGGTTTTCTTGTATACCAAAGACTTGCCCCAGCTGCTCTCTTTAACAACTGACTCCCCAAGGAGAGAGAGTTTTTTCTCCCTGAAAGATTGGTTTTGTTTGTGTTTGTGTTTTTCCTTAAGATGTCAAATATATTACATATTTATTAATGTGTGTGTAATATGTATGTCTAAAATGTGTATGTATATATCATATTAAAGATATTTTAGTTATATATTCACACATCAAATCATTTTCATATATGATATGGAAAGATTTTTTGAAACAGTTTTCTTTTGATGAGATTGATATAATGAATGACTCTTCATACAGTCGTTATCTGAAATCACGTTCTAAATCAACTAATTTCCAATGACCAAAACACTGATTATTTTACGTACATCTCTCTGTTGAAAAAGTTATGAAATCTCTTCTAATTAGATGTTACCTGCACCTGCCTTGTATATAAGTCTCCATCTTTCATTCTTGGTATTGCTACTGTATGAACATTGGGAGGGGTGGACAGGACTGTTCTTTCAAAAGGACTCAGGGAAGCGAGACCATCATTTCCCCCTGTGGGACCAGAGCGATGAGGACCTCAAAGCTGAAGACCAAACTGATGATCCTGTCTCTCTGACTGCTCCAACTTTTCCTTATTGAGACGGGAAAGCTGCCGCTGTTCAAGGGTGACAGAATGTGACCTCCACAGAACGCAGGAGAATTCAAGACAAATTGAAATTTCAGGTAATTTATTTCAAGTTAGAAACGTAACAAAAGCCTTTTGCTGATAAAGAAACTTTCACACGGGATCAGAGCTATTAATCTCTAAGACCCAACTGAACAAAAAGTATTATTTTCCTAAAATGTCATATCCCATTAGTGAAGGAGAAAATATTCACATTTGTGAAAATGGCAGATTCTGAAATCATCAGAACTTCAGTTATTGAAAACATACCCATGTATGGAATAACTTATTCAATCCAATGACCTGGACTAAATATTATGAGGGATAGAAAAATGTTTCAGTCGTGGTCTTTGTCTTCAAAATACTTGCAATCTAAAAAGGGAAGTTTATGGAGTGGAATTGTCTATATTTTCCCCAGTCTAGAAAAATCTGTAGACTCCCTCAACTCCATCACTCCTACCCTACTTTTCTGCTACAAAAAGCTCCAACACAATTTCCAAAATCCCTTTCCTCTTTGAAATTCCTTCCAGATCTGCTAAACATGGAATCACCTTCTGCTTTGTGCTCTTCTAGCAATTTGTACTTACTTTTCCCAAAACACTCATCATGTGATAGTGAGGTGTCTGATACCCTCTCAACCCCTCACCCCAAGGAGAGCATGAACTCTTCAGGTCATTCTGTGAGTGCCACTTCACCCTCTATGACCCATAACCATCTTTCAGGTATAGGAAATCATGGTAACTGTTGAATAGGTGAACCCATAGGTGACTGAATGAGTGAAAGGCACACAGAACTGTATGCATACAGATTATTTTGCCCAGTGGGATGGATCTCCATCTTAGTTGTCTTCTGCTTACAAATCTGTGATTTTTCTTGCACCTCAGGTTTTCTAATTTCTGAGTGCAACCAATTGCCCCTGGCTGGATTGCCTTAGCTGGCCAAGTGAAGAACATGCCAGTAGCCCTCCAAAATGTTATCCAAGAATAGAGTGAAGCAAAAACAACTTTCGTAATTGGAAGATGTCTGTACTAGAGGGGGCAATTTTCCAATAACTTCAGCTTTTAAATGATTCACATTGGCAAGAAGAGCCCCAGAATGAAGAACTTCACTACAGCACTTGTGCTTAAAGCTTGCATTTCTAGCCAAAAGAATTAAAGTGGTTCAAATTTCAGCCTTGGTTGGCTTGACATCCTGTCTACCCAAATGTTTTGGCTATTCATTGAACAGCTTGCATAGCCCTTATGGTTACCATGGGGCCCATGTGGGACTGAATGCCATTTAAATCTTCTAAATCCCTTCAGTAAAGGATTTTATCCCACTCTCTCTCATTTCCTCCAACAAAATAAAATTTGAATGGTGGCAGTCAGTAGGTATCTCAGAACAAATTTCTCAATTTGTGAAACAGAGAAGTGATTTCTTATTACATAACATTTTGCTAAGAATCTCACTAGTAATTAAGCTTCGATGTCTATAAAATAGACTGAATTCCTTAGACTTAAAGCAAGCTAACATTTCTAATTTGAAAAAAAAAATAAATTTCAAATATCTATAATAAAACATCAATAATTCCTGGTAATTCTGTTAAATCTATAATTTTTTAAAACTTTTAAATTTAAAACATAAACAAATTAGAAAGCAAAACCTTTGATTCATTTCCCTGGGATTAGAGAGTTTTGTGTTGTTACAGTTCTTTCTTTGCCTTAATCATTGAGTCATCTTTAATTTATTAGGCAGCAGTTTCCCTAAGGATCAAAGCAACTGCTATTTTCGGTGTCAGAGATTTGTAATTTTTTCTCTATATTTTATAAAATATTATTCACACATAAACCAGTAAGAAATGTCATATTTGTACACAACTCAGCCTCACTGGCTGGAGAATTCTGTCCCTAAAAACAGTTTAAACAAATGGTTTGTAGGAGGGGATGTTTACCCTCTATTATGTTAATATCAGAATGCTAAGGCATATTCCTCAATAACTCACCAGAAATCTATCATCCATGTCTGCATGTAAGCCTTTTTAAACACATTTTATTTCAACTTATAGTAATATTCCTTACCTACAGTTCCACTTTCCTTGGTTTCTGCTATTTGTGGTCAGACACAGTCTAAAAACATTAAATAGCAGAGCCTAAAAATAAACAATTTATAAGGCTTAGATTGCCTATTGTTCTGTGTAGCATGATAAAAATCTCATGCCATTCGGCTCCCTCTCACCCAAGACAGGAATTATCCCTTTTTCCAATGTGTCTATGCTGTGTACTCTACCCACCCGTTAGTAAATAGTCATCTCAGTTATATGATCAACTTTCCAAGAATGGTAAAGCTTTTATTTTCTTCAGATAATTCTTAAATTATATTCTTATGCTATGTCACAATACCTATGTCATTTCCCTGACTTCATCTAATCACATAGGCATTGTACCATTTCATATCATCAATAAATACAATACAGTAAGATATCTTAAGGGGGAAAGATACCAAATGCACATAACTTTTATCCTATTATACTGTTATAATTATTCTATTATATTATTAGTTATTGTTGTTAATCTCTTATTGTGCCTAATAAATAAATCAAAATCTACCATGGGTACACGTTTGTAGGATAAAATGCAGTGTAAAATATGTTGGCATGCAATTGTAATATTACCTTAATATATTTTTAGCATCTGTAAAGTTATTTTGATAGCTCCCTTTCCATTAATATTAATTTTTGTGTTCTTCCTTTTCTCTTGATTAGACTTGTTTGATTTTGATCAAATTTAGCTTCATTATTTCTTTTCTATTTCATATATTTCTGCTCCTACTCTTATTTTTTCCTTCCTACACATAATTTGAAAATAATTTGATTGTTATTCTAGCTTCTTTCTGATACAAATACTTTGTTATAAATGTTTATCTGAGTACTGTTTCATCCCAGAGATCCTATTATTTTAAGCTTTTATTATCACTTAGTTCAAAGCACTTTTTATTTACTTTCTTTGTGCTTTCTTCCTTGACCTCTGAGATATGTATAAGTTTGACATTTAATATTGAAATAGTTGACATGTGGGGCTGCGGTTCAGTATATCATAAAGATTGATTTCTAGTGTATTAAATCATACAAGAAACATACTCTGCATGATTTCACATTTTAAAAAAATAATAAAAATCCTTTTTTAATTGGCTACATACATGTCAAAAGTGATCAAATTGCATATTTTAAATATGTGCATTTTATTGTACTTCAATTTTACCTCAATAAAGCTATGGGGGGAACAAAGAAAAAAAATCAGTGTCTATAGGGTTTGGTACTGTCCTCAGATTTAGACATATACAGGGTGTCTTGGAGTATATCTCCCATAGATAAAGGGGGACTACTCTATACTGAGATTCAAAAGTATGCATTTTCATAATTTCAATTATGTAAACTTCTATATAAATTCTATATAGAATATAAATAAGATTTTGCATCTTATTTATTTATTTATTTTAATTAGGTATATATGACAGCAGAATGCATTTTGATTCATTGTACACATTGCAGCACAACTTTTCATTTATCTGGTTGTACACGATGTATACAGTCATACATGTACCTAGGATAATGATGTCTATCTCATTCCACCATCTTTCCTGCCCCCATACACCCTCCCCTCCCCTCCCTCCCTGTTTTCATATTCTTTTAAACCTCAAAGGAGGCTTCCATTCTAGTTCCACGGGTGTAAGTGAACAAGTCCATATGAGTTACCCTTTTCAGATTTTTTAATATTATAAATTTTGATTAAAATCCTTTTTATCCTTGTACTAAAATGTTCTACTTAATATATTTCATAGTCTTTATCCTCTGGTGACCTGATAAATATCAAGACATTAGTCCTTTTCACTTTCCATTCCTTTTATTTTTCATATATGAGATTGTTGCTCATATTCAATTTACATTCTTTCCTACGTTGGCTCTAATGACACATTACATTACCTCAATGTTTGTACACCTGTTCATTCTTTACTATTCAATTATTCTCATTTTCTTAGCACTACCTCTTTCTTCAGCTAATCTAAGTTTAGAATTTAACCACCATTCTTCTCAGTCACCTGTTCTCTCCCCAAGCTTCTGAAATATGTTTAAAAATTGACTGCAGGAGTCAATCTATAAGGATACTGAAGTTCCAAATAAAAAACGAGAAATTTCAGGTGAAAATAAAGTAAGCATATTATTTTATGATTCCCCACCCCATGTCTCTACTGAAAAAATAAAACACTTTGCAGCCTAAATGGCCCCAATAAGTCTTTGCAAAGTTTATATGCAAGTTTATCTTTCCATGTGTGTCCAGGTTAAATTCTCTTTGCAAAATTTATGACTTTGTTACATTTTTTTTTCCTGGGTCATTTACCAATGTCTTAAATAAAATTAATTATAGTCCCAATATTCGAGATGCTCAGTAACTTATGTGTTTCTAATTTATAGTTTTTCTTATATGTATAAATATATATATAATGTGCATATATATATATATATATATATATATATATATATGTGTGTGTACATATATATGCAACATCAGCAACTCTCATTTGTTATTTTATTGATTTTCTTGATCTTTTGAACCCTAAAATGCAGACCTCCCTTAAAATGATCCATTCTTTCTGGAGAGGCTACCTTTACTGCAATGTTCAGATTCTACTGAATTATTACACTTCAGTTACTTTAACATATAGGAACTTTAAAAAAAATACAAGTCTTGCTTAACTTCTTTGTGTATATTTAAGTCTGTTATAGGAAAATAAGGAAAGACATTAATAACAAATTATAATTGCAAAAATTTCAAAGAATTTTAACGGCCATTACAATTTATTACATAGAGTAAAAATAAAATTTGAATTGTTTATGCTGAATGTAAATCATATTGAAATAGAAATACCTGCTGCATGTGAACTGATCAAGCCACCCTTAACAAAGCAAGATGATGGGACATATATAATGGATACTCTTGGTGTGGGTTGAAATGCATAATAATCATTTATTTCAAAGATATCGCAAACTGATTTCAAGGTATTGCAAACTTATCTTCAAAACTACTTTAAACAATTTCAGATCCTTTCTAGAAAGGCTGTTAACATTTGATGCAATAATTGTCATGATGCGCGTAAAAGTGCTTTTATATTCAGGGCATCTCTTTCCCTCTCCCCTATTCCAAATCCTACTTATATCACTTAGGGGTAGTATTAGCAAGGTTAACAGAACAAAAAAGGGTTGTGTGTGTGTATGCGTGTGTGTGTGTATATGCGTGTGTGTGTGTGTGTGTGTGTGTGTGGTCTGTTGTGAGGAATTGGCCCATGGCAGTATGGAAGCTGACAAGCTTCCTGTCTTCAGCAACCTTGAGACCCTGGAATGCCAAATGGTGTAGTTCTGAGACTGGAGTGCCAGTGGTATAAGTCTCAGACAAAGGCAGGAAAAAACTGACAAACCAACTCAAGCAGTCAGGCAGAAAGGCCAAGTTCCCCTTTCTCTCTTTGTTCTATTCAGGCCCTCAGCAGATTGGATGATGCCCACCCACACATGGAAGGACAGTGTACTTTACTGAGCCCTCTGATTCAAAAGCTCACCTTGTCTAGAAAACCTCACAGTCACTCCCAGAAATAATATTTAATCTAGGTACCCTGTGGTCTAGTCAAATTGAAACATAAAATTGAACATCACAGGGATATATCAAGAAATAAAATATTTTACTTAGTCTTTTAATTATGACCCTTAAAAAAACTGTGTGTTCCTGATTTAAAAAAAAAAAAAAAAAAAAAAACCTGGTAGGTATGTGCATGTGTGTGTTCATGTGTGTATGAAATATATTGAAAAGCTAATTCTAAATTTTGATTTGAAGTGCAAAAAATAGCATTTCAAATAATGACAATGATAACCAAGAAAAAGAGCAAAGCTAATGGTGTTACATTACCAGATAGGAAGATTTGTTATGAATTTATAGTAATTAATAACTTTGTGGAATTGGTGCAAGAATAGAATAGATGGAATGGAATACAGAATTTAGAAAAAAGACTCCTCTATACACAGCCACTTTTTATATACCTATAACAAAGATACCAGTATAACTCACTGAGGAAAGGCCAATCATTTTCATAAGAAATACTAGGTTAATTTATATCAATACAGGAAAAAATTAACTTTGACCTCTACTTCTATAAAAATCAATTCAAGATGGATCCTAGGCTTAAATGTAAAGAATAAGATATTAAATCTTATAGAAGAAAATATTGAGGAATATCTTCATGCCCTCAGGCTAAGCAATGATTTTTTAAAACAAAACACAAAAGCACTGATCATAAAAAAGAGATTGACAAATAGGACTTTGCCATTGAGAACTTTTGCCAATTGAGACATCATTAAAAGATTAGAAAGTGAACATAAAGAAAATACTTGCAATATAAGCATTTGACAAACTCTCAATTCCAGAATATATAACAAAATTCCCTACATGTCAAATATTAAAAGATAGAAAACCCAACCTGAAAATATGGGCAACACACTTGAGCAAGCATTTTACAAAATGGGATATACAAATGCCCAATAAAGATAAAAAAAAATAGTTTAGGAAGTTGAAACCACAGGGACCTAGGCCTGGGGATGGAGCTCAATGGTGGAGCTCTAGGTCCTGGGTCCATCCCCAGATTACAGAAAAGAAAAAAAGAAAAAAAAATTAAAACCACAATAATGTGATTTTAAACCCACCAAAATAGTTAAAAATAAAGAGTGGTAGTACAGTACTAAATATTGGTGAGTTTGAAGCAATCAAAACTCTCAGAGGGTGCCAATGAGAATGGAAATCAGTTTAGCTGCATTGTTACACCCTGAGAACATCAGAGTTAAACATACATCTTCATATATATATATATATATATATATATATATNATATATATATATATATATATATATATATATATATATATATATATATACTGAAATTTGTGAAAAGTCCAAATATCTGTCAATGGTAAATAAATAAATTTGGCATATTTATTTATTTTTTTTAACTTTTTTAGTTGTAGATGGACCACAATACCTTTATTTTAATAATTTTTTAAAGATTTTTTAATATGGACACAATATCTTTATTTATTTTATTTATTTTTATGTGGTACTGAGGATCAAACCCAGTGCCTCACACATGTTAGGCAAGCGCTCTATCACTGAGCTACAACCCCAGCCCAAATTTGGTATATTTAAATAAAGTTACATAGCAATTAAAAAAAGACACTATCACTACATGTAATAATATGGATTAATCTTGAATACATATAATTGAACAAAAAAAACAGAAACAGAAAAACTTTATGCAGTTCAAAATCAAGCAAAACTATCCTATAGAGACTGATCTCAGAAGAGTGATTGATTTTTGGCAAGGAGATATTGACTGGAAGAGGACACAAGGAACCTTTCTGTGATTCTGGCAATGGTCTCTATTTTGATCTGAGTAACCGTAACTTGAATGCACACACATTTTTAAAATTCATTGAGATAGAAGCTTAAGATCTGAGTACTTTGCTCCATGTATGTTAGACTCAGAAATAAAAGGAGGATGGGTAGAAGGAAAAAACAGAGAGGAGGGGAAGGGAAAAGGCATATGGAGGGAGAAAGAGAATGAAAAGAAAGAGAAGCAGAACCTATAATTTAAAAACTCATGAATTCAACCTGCTACAAAATAGACTCATTTATGACAATATAGATGTTAGAATCATCTCAGTTATCAATTTTAGATTTGTTTTAATAAGAAACAAAAGTTTACTATGGAGAAAAAATAATTTTTTTATAAAAGTCACAGTATATTCTAACATTCCATAATTATTTAAACTTACTTTTACCTGTATTTATATTGAAAGGATTTTATGACTTTTGGGTTTTGTTTAAAATATTTTCTAAAATTATCAAACTTAGGAAAACTTAATTCATAGCTCCAAAAGCCATAGGATATATTTACACATATATGAAACACATTATTATTAAAGAAAATATGCAAAACTTAAATAACTAATCTTTTTAATTAAATTATACTTTTTACAGTGAACATTTATCATTTTTTATTCAAATTTGTGATATCAAATCACATCAGTTACAGAGAAAATTACAAATGCCTTTATGAACTATTAGCCACAACACTAAATAGTGAAAACTTTTTAAAAAATGCATTATTGTTAGTTATATTAGAGAATATATAAATTGTTTGAATGTTATTAATTTGATACCTAATTTGACATACTTTTAATGAATCTTTTAAATAAATTCATTTTCCATATGTGTAAGATTATTTGCTGTTAGAATCAAATCTATATAGCCAAATCTACCTAAGCTCTCCTTACAATAATTTTCTGAGTTACATCAAATATTTGTACTTAGATTTTTTTAAAATAAACGGTAAAGATGTCTTCCTAAAGAGAGAATATTATATATTAATTTTAAATAAGAAATTTGAGCCTAAGCTACCAAAAGTGGTAATTTAAATACAGTCTCTGTCTTGGGGCTGGAGTTGTGGCTCAGTGGTAGAGTGCTTGCCTAACATGTGCGAAGCCCTGTGTGAGGAAGATGCACCCCAGAAGATGTGTGAGGTTCGATCCTCAGCACCATAGATAGATAGATAGATAGATAGATAGATAGATAGACAGACAATAAATAAAAGATACATTGACAACTAATATATATATATATATATATATATATATATATATATATATATATATATA
>NW_026000076.1:2862965-2884211 GCF_001458135.2 Marmota marmota marmota | reverse complement strand
TCTCTATCTTGTTTTGTTTTGTTTTATTCTGTTCTGTTTTGTTTTGAGACAGGATCTAAGTTACGAAGACTGGCCTTGAACTTAGATCCTCCTGCTTCAGCTTCCTGAAGTATGGTCTCTGTCTTTAAATATTTTTTTTTCCAGTTTCTCAGGAAGAACAATGTGGCCTTTCAGTAAACAGTATAACAATGGTGCCATTGTCCTGGACTATCTTTTAAAGCATGCACATATGGCAAAGAGCATTAAAGGAGATGTTATCTCCCTATTGGACAGAGAACAGGTTTGTTTACTGTCCAGTGTAATAAAGATAATGTCTCCCTCCAGGGAAAAGTCTGGCAGGTTTGTTTTTCATTTTAGTGTAAAATATTCAGGTCACTGGAGCTCAAAGTTCTTCATATGTGACACAGTTCCCACACATGCAGAGTATCTACCTGAACCTCTCTCATTGAAACAGAAACAAATCAGTGTGTACATAAGTCTCATGCTAATTTTTGTACTTAAGAGTAACAAAGTCCTCATTTCTGACCTAGAAGTCTTGTGTCTCTCTTTCATGTCTACGTGCATGAATCCACAGCAGCCTCTCTGGTTAGCATGCAAATAAGGTTCCTGACAATCAACACCTTAATGTTCAAATAGGCATTACACAACCAAGGATTGTTTTCTCAGGCCTTGTCTTCATCTCATCATAAAATTAGACCAGAACAGTTTGATATTATCATCTGGAAAGATTTAATAAGGAGTTCCAGGCACTGTGTTCAAGTGCAGCTGTCTCTAAAATGGTCATTGGAACATACTCTGACATTTCACCTTTTCTAATGCTAGTCCAGGAATAGTTGCCAGTGCCACTCATTCTTTTAAATACATGTCTCTATTACTTAGAGCCTCAAGGTTAAAATCATTCGTGTAGCATATGAAGCCATACTTTATATTGCCCAATTTTTCCAGCCTCATTCTTTTTTCTTTCCTGTGCCCCAGCTCCTGCTTCACTAAAACTTCACACTCTTCCTTGGATGTCACCATCTCACTATGAGAAGCTTCTACGCATGCTTTCCTTTCCCCTAGAATGCCCTGCATTATGCCATGGGTCAGAAATATATAGAAACGATTATGGGCCAGTTAGTCTGCTAAATGTGGACAAGAAAAAATTTCCTACCCCCAGGATGAATACAGCCTGGGGCATTCTCTGGTTTAACAACTGCTTTGTCCTTTAATACCTACCTGAATCTCCTGTGTTCAGAGGAGCCTTTGCATTCCTTTCCAGGTGTAGTTGAATGTCCTTTCCCTCCTTGCTTCTACATGATATTTGACCCATATCACTGCTTAACTTACTGTCTCAACTCAGGGATGATGTGTCATTCATTTTTCATCTGCATTACTGATCTCAGTGCTTGGCACA
Source organism: Marmota marmota marmota (assembly GCF_001458135.2). Classification (NCBI taxonomy): domain Eukaryota; kingdom Metazoa; phylum Chordata; class Mammalia; order Rodentia; family Sciuridae; genus Marmota; species Marmota marmota. The sequence goes on along the minus strand of NW_026000076.1, from coordinate 2,882,815 downwards.
TACTTGGTACCTAATCTTTTAGGTAAAAGTAAGAAGAGATGATCCGAAAAAAAAAGTTTAATGTGTTTAGATGCTGCACACTCTTTAGTCTTCTCTCATGCTCAGGCTCTGAGTAGGACAAGACTATGATAGACTTCAATTCATTTATTATTTCATTTGTTTATAGCCTGTGGCCTAAAGGACTTAAAGCCCAGAGCAAGGATCTACCTGAAAGTCCATACAGTCTACCCAGAGGATTACAGATAATAATCTTTGATTAGGACATGTGGCCTCATATAACGGAAAGGGCAGGTGCTTTAACGGAAACTGATGAAAGGCTGGGTCAGCTGTGCAAGTGCCCTGGGACTCCAGAATGTATGAGTCACAAAGACATGATCAAAATTTGTTGTTTTCCAGAATTCTTCTCAGGAAAAATACTACAAAATTTGGGAATCATCCTTAATATATTGTTGAGGGCATGAGGATTAGCAAAGTGGATGATATAAAATACCAGCTTTCCCAGAAAATGGAATGTAAACCGTAGGACTCTGGTTTCAACAAGAGATACATGGGTTTGAAGGCCAAAGAGGAAAAGCTGGATACTGCTATTAGGGATTATTCTTCTCCTTCCTCTCCCTCCCCCCAGTCTGTCAGTTCCTTTGTCAAATAAAGGGTTAAAGAATTTCAGTTTGCAGGTGTTGATGAAGAGGTAGGGAGTAGGTGTTTCATTCTGGCCTTATACTTCAGAGTGACACAGATCTCTGTTCAAATGTTAATTTGAGGAAAGGGCTTAACTTCTCTAGGCAGGACCAGCTACATAATTTGCTGCACCTGTAAAGAAAAAAAAAACAAAACAGGACCACTTGTTCAAAACTCATTAAGAATTTTAAGATGCAATAGCAAAGCAATAAACTAAATTTAGAGCTCTCTTTAAATGTGATATTCTGCACAACAGCAGAGTTCACATGACCATGTTGCCCTGTGTGTTACTTTCCATTACTATAACAAAATCTGAGATAATCAACTTAAAGAGAGGAAAGGTTTATTTGGCTCATAGTTTAGGAGGTATCATCCCTTGATTAAGTGATCCTATTGCTTTGGGCTGGTGGTAGAAGAGAATAGCACAATGAGAGCATGTGCAGAGGAAAACCATTCGCCTCATGGCTTGGCACGGAGGAGGAACAAATCAATGTTCACAGTCCCCTTCGGGGTCATGATCCCAATGTCCTAAGACCTCTCTAGGTCCTAAGACCTAGGCCCCATCTGTAAAGATTCCACCACTTTCCAATATCACCAAGCTGAAGATCAAGGCTTTAACACAAGAGCCTTTGAGGGACCTACAAGTCCAAACTATAGTCCCCTATCTCTAGGTTTTAGATTCCTTTTGTAAAAATTGTTGGGAAAAATGGCTCCCTTGCTAGGCTCTTGTGAGGGTTTCATGAATTATGAGGTGAAAAGTACCCAGCTTATGGTAAGCAATGGTAACAATTAGCTCCTTTCTTGTTCCCCTCTTCTCTCCTTCTTTCCCTTTCTCCCACACACTTCATTATACTATGAATAATATGTTAAACACACCTCTGCTATCAGTTAAATTAACTGTCAAAGAAACAAATATAATGTACATGTAGATAATGTTAGAGATCATTTTCTATAATAACAAAGATAGTACAGGATGATTGAAATCCATGAATTATCTCAAATCACCTTCTAAGCCATAACATAAAACTTCCCCCCATCAATTACTTTTTAATGAGAATTAATAGGAATCAATTTTTCTAGTGCCATATTTTACAATTACACCATATAGTGCTGGAATTAGAATAAAGATCTTTTCTTAGTCCAATTCCATATACATTAGAGCACTCTCCTTTAGTTATCTTAAAATTCACTGCACAGTCACAAAACGGTATCTCCTGTGTGTGTGTTTTTAACAGACTATAAATCATAAGAATTGGTTTTATTTTGTTTATTTTTTATAGTCAGTTCAGACAATAGCAGATATACACTGCATACCAAATGTTCTGAGTATGAAATTTAAGTATTTTATATGAAATTCTCTCCTGAAAATATTGAGAAAATGCCAAAGTGTCTGTTATGTAAATTAAATATCAGCCTTGGGCAGCTGTGAGTTATGGGTCATTCACATTATACAGTAAAATGCTTTACTTTCTCTTAACTAGCACGAATTCCCTCTAGACCCAAGGTAAGAGTCTCCCACAATCACATATTAAGTGCAGAAAATGCAAATGATGATGCTTCAAATCCAGACATGTCATGAAAGAATACATATTTTGCAAACACTGAAAATTAAATTTTTACATCAATTTTCTAAATGCTTTTGTTTAATTGCCAAAAGAGTTGACAATGCTTTTATTTTAAAACTCCTATGCCTAGGAAAGATGTGTTCTGAAACTGAATTAAATTTTAATACAATAAGACAATATCCATTGTATCTAATAAGCATGTCCATCATTTTGGTTCATAATGTAGCTCATATCCAAAAGATTAACTCTCTTGTCTTCAAAAAAGTTAACAGAAACATTATATGCATAATATACTATATACTACATATGTAAATCATATTAAGAATATAAATTATATTTCATATTATATAACTGTACATTCCATGTTATATATTATATAAACATTATAAATATATAAATATTTTAAATGTATGCATATCTAAGAATGATAAAAAAATCTTTGACCTTTATCTACCTATTGTTTAGTGGAATTTAAATAACCCCCAAAGTCAGCTGGTCTTTTGTTCTCTGGTGTTATTGCATAATGAAGCTTTCCTGGCTAGCTTCATCACAAGCAGGAGTTGAGTAGTGTAGGGCTTCCCCAACACCCTACAAATATAAATGCAATCACACCAGTCTCTGTAATTTAAAATGAGGATAATAATTCCTATTCCGGCTGCCTCTGAGTGGTGTGATGAGGATCAATGGAGATAAAATGTAAGAAAGCTTTCCTCAAGCTCTAAAGCTTTTTATAAGTGTGTGGGGATGCAGTCAAAAAGGTGATATTGTCATTTCTAAGTATTGTCAAACACCACTTATTAAATGCATGATTGCTTGTAACACTGTGCTAGGTGCAAAGTGCTGAACTAAAACAGTGGTACCAGTATTGTGTTTGCAAGTTATGATCCTATATTTTATTTCAGAAACTGTGAACTTTACCTGGAATATAATGATCCTTTTACGAAATACTCACAGGAATGATTGCTATTAATATTATTGGCTAGAAAAAAATTTATTTTAGCTCTCATGTATAGCTAGTACTATAGCTTTTGTCTGAACTAGTTAATCTAAAAATTTATTTTTTTATTAAAAACATCACTGCTATGCAACAAATATCATAATTTTTCCAGCATTTTTAAATGTCCTGAATTGTTCTTTTGCAAATATATTTCCACGTAATTTGAATTTTCTTTTAAGCCTTTTAAGTAGAAATATTAATTTAAGAATCCTTACTTAAATATCTCCCAGGCCTGCACCAAAGTATTAAGTCATATTTGTTCAATATCAAATACTTAATAAAAATCCTCTCTGTCATTCTGTGTTTGTGTGAGTGCACGTGTGCACAGACATATATAGCCATCATCTTGCTACTTACACGTGGTTTTCATCTATTTGTTTTATTGTTTAAAGTAGCGAAAATATTGAATTTTACAATATTTTCCATTCTCTTCTCTACCAGACTGAGTGTTTTGACATTTTGTGACCAAAATGGTCTAAACATAGAAAAAAATCACAACCATTTTGTTGCTAGTTTTGATTTTTAAATTTTGCTTAACATTTTCCTACATAAATTTATATTTACACTGAAGCATATTTTCAAAAATTTCACCCTTAAATACAGTTGTAACTCTAATGACTAATTAGAAGGCATAGATGTTTTATAGTTATATTCACTGCGGCATATCTTTTTAAAAAAAAATTTTTTTTGTAGTTGTACATGGACAGCATGCCTTTATTTTATTTGCTTATTTTTGTATGCAGTGTGAAAGACTGAACCCAGTGGCTCATCCATGCTAGGCTCTGCCACTGAGCCACAGCCCCACCACTGTGGCATAATCTTGAACATACAAATAACTGTCTCTGAATTGGGGAACAGATAATTAATATTCAGTTTATCAAGAAAAAAACTGTTCTGATGTTAACATATCTAGACCATCAGAAAAGAAAGAATGAAAGAACAAAAGATCCTGAGAAAATTATAAACCTTGTCTCCTTAGTCTGACCCTTTACTTGTCCAGTGCAAGACGATTTCTGGGAGCCATTCCAGTCTCAAGGTTTTCTATTGGAATGGCTCCACTTGGGCTTTGCAAGTGGATTTTGATGTGTCAAACAGAAAAAGCTGTTTTAGAAAACCAGATCTGGGGCCATTTTCCATGGTGCACATCTGTAATCCCAGTGATTTAGGAGGCTGAGGCAGGAGGATAGCAAGTTCCAAACCAGCCTCAGCAATTTAGCAAGAACTGTTTCAAAATAAAAAATGAAAAAGGGGCTGGGATTGTAGCTCAGCTGTAGAGCGCTCGCCTAGCACAGGCGGAACCAGGGTTTGATCCTCAGCACCACATAAAAATAAAGGTATTATATTGTGTCCATCTACACCTAAAAAATAAATATTTTTTAAAAAATGAAAAAGGTTTGAAGAACAGCTCAGTGCTAAAGCACCCCTTGGGTTCAATCCCCATTACAAAAAAATAAAATAAGATAAATCAGACCTCAACTTTCTGCTTTAAAATCTCAAGTTTGGGGGTTCATCATCTGCTTGTCTCAATACTAATCACCATTAGATACTTTAATTTTTGAATGATGAACAAGTAGTGTAGGGGAAGGAAGAATAGGAGAGGACTTGTGTATTATGTACTATACCACATATCATATAAGTGACTTAGATGATTATTTAAAGAGAATGAACCCCCAGATGCACAAGTCAGAACACAGATTACCAAAGACTAACTTCAGAACTGAATATGAATACAGTTATGTGTGACAAAGCTACCTAGTGAGCTCTTCCCCCTTCCCCCTGCACAAAAAAAAAAAAAAGAAAATTCACTTTTTCATAGAACTAGTAACTCAAAATAGATAATAAAGCTAAATAGAAAACAAACAACAAAAAAACCCACAAAACCTTTAGAAGGAAACAGGAGAAAGTATTTGTGATCTCAGATTAGATGAAGTTTTGAGATATGACACTGAAAGCAAAAAAAAAAAAATCAATAAACTAGATGTCATCAAATTTTAAAACTTTTGCCCTATCCATGACCCTGTTAGGATGATGAAAAGATAAACCAGAAACTAGGATAAAATATTTGCAAATCACATAACTGGCAAAGGATTTGTGTGGCCAAAATATAAAGAACTCTTTAAACACAACAGTGAAAGGAGAGAATTCAGTTAGAAAATGGACAAAAGATTAGGACAAACAATTCAACAAAGAGGATATGCAAATGAAAAATAAGCACGTGAAAAGACATTCAAGACCATTATCCTTTAGAGAAATGCAAATTAAAGCCACTGGACCTCCCACCACACTTATATCAGAATGACTAACATGAAAACTATTGATAATGCCAAGGACTAACAAGGATGTAGAGTCACTGGATCTCTTATCCACTAAAAGGAAAATGTAAAATGGCACAACTACTCTGGAAAACCAGTTGAGTAGTTTATTGTATAGTCATATATGTGCTCAACATAAAACACAGCAAATGTATTGGCCAAATTATATTGTTATATTATGTGCATGCACAAATATGCAACAACAAATCCCACCATTATGTACAACTACAATGTTCCAATTAACAAATGTGGGGAAAAACACCCAACAAGTATACTCTTGGATATTTGTCATAAAGAAATGAAATGCCACATCACACCAAAAACTTGTATGCAAATATTCGTAGTAGCTTTGTTTGTAATATCTCTAACTGGAAACAACTCACATATCCTTCTGTGGGTGAACAGATAGTGCTCATACAATGGAAACTATTTAGCAATGAGAAACAAACTATTAATACAGTAGATGGATCTCAAGGGCATTGTGCTGAGTAAAAGAAGTCAGTCTCAAAAAATTACATACTATAGAATTCTATTTCTATAACACTCAATGACAAAATCAGAGTGACAAAGAGCAAACAAGTCAGTGGGTGTCAAAAGTTAGCATTAGGGAGAGAGTAGAACAATAAAGGGTCAGTGTTATGGTTTGAATATGATATTTCCCTCAAAAATTCCTGTTAATGCAAGAATAGTCACAGATAACAATGATTACATTATAAGAGCTATAACCTAATGAGTTCATTCTAGTTTGAATGGACTGACTGGGTGTTAACTGTAAGCAGATGGGATGTGACTGGAGGAGGTGGATCACTGGGGGTGTCCCTGGAAGGGGGCATCTTCCCTGCAGACCCTCTCCTCACTCTCTTTCCTCCACTGGACCTAGAACAATGCAGTAAGCCATCCATAGACTGATACTTTTGAAACCATGAGCCCCAAATAAACTTTTCCTCCTCTAAGTTGTTCTTATCAGGTATTTTAGTCACAGTGACACAAAGCTAACTAAAGCAGTCAACATGAGATACTTTCTTTATACTGATAGAACAGTAGTGAATCCTTATCATAAAGGTGATTCTATATGTTAATCTATGCATGTGAAAAAATTTTTTATAAGACTATGCACACACAAAAAAAAGAAAAGAAAAACAAAGAGCATGTAAAAGTTGAAATCTGAACTAGTGCTCTATTTTTCTTTTTTTTTTTTAATAACATCATACCGATAACAATTTCCTGGTTTGACAATCTAGTATGGTTATGCAACATGTTATTGGAGAAAGCTGGGTGAAGAATGCACAGGAAATCTTTGTGCTATTTTTACAACTTCTTGTCAGTCTTAAGTTATTTCAAAATAGATTTTAAAAAAAAATGTATGATGTTACTGGAATGTAAAGTTCCTTTCACCTGCTGCTTCAGGTCTGCATGAGTATCTATACTGCTTAAGAAAAGACAGGAACAGTTAAAACCTAGACATCTAAAACTTAAAACATTTAAGTCCATAGTACAACAGATCTGTAAAGGACCTAGATTAGATTTTTTTCAGTGGTTTACCCAGATTTCTCTCTAGAAACAATTTTCAAAAACAGGGAAGGGGGAACTAGAGACTTGTGGGAGAAATTAGGGTCTGGGAAGTGCTTTGAAAATCAAAGAAGGGAGTGAGAAGATTTGAAGCTTATGCTAGAGGCTACCATTGGAGATGAATTTAGGAAAATAGACTCACAAAAAAACAGACTTATCAGGAAAAGTTCAGTGACAAGCTTGACTAATCATTGAATTCCATTTAGTGAGGTTAAAGGTCCAGATTATAATTTTGAGTTAAAGTTGCTGTTTTTGTTGTCATTTTATGTAAATAGTTGAACTACTTTGGAATTTAAAGTTTTGTTGGTTTTGTTGGTTGGTTTGCTTGGTGCTGGGAATTGAACCCTAGGCCAGACACATACTGTACAACTGAGCTGTATCCTCAGCTCTCCCACCCTTACCTTACTTTCTAAGCATAAACTTCTTATTAATGTCATTGGGTAAATTGAGGCTTTAAATTATTCTATAATTCTTCTCTAACCAAAATTCAAGAAGTCCTTTTGCAATGGGAAATACTCTGTGGTCATTGTTGTAGTATCTTCATTCATGTGAAGTTGTTTACAAATTTCCTTAAGTTTTGGAAATACAATTGACCTTGGTACATGATTTTAAATGCTTTTCCTAGCTTAAAAAAAAAAAAGTAAACTACTCCAAAGTTGCAATAAGACCTAAGATTTAAATCTCTCTAGACCACTTTCCACTTTCCTTTTTTCCAGAAAAGTATTTGCTAAAATTCTACACCCTTGTTATAAATTAAAGATTAAGGCAATGACAAGAAAAATGGATATTTGTAATATGGAAGTAAGGATCAGTTCTTGGATGAATATTCAATGCACTAGATTATAGACACCAATGCAGCCACCATTGCAGCAAATGGACTGCAACTACATATTTTGAATTATTGAACCAGTGGCTTGAAACTATTCAGTAGATCAGATGTATTGCCTTCCTTCGTGAGATTGATGAGAATTCAGCTCTGCTTGCCACACTCCAGTGCAGAGAACTGGAGGGCATTTAGCATACTGAGAAAGGTCAAAGTGAGACTGTATCAGTTTCTGAACCTAAAAATTCCAAACTCCTTGCTACCCATTAAAATGAATGAAGAAAAGCTGCGTTTTGATGTGTAGCATCCCAAAGACTAGCTTGAGGCATAAAGGAAAGAAACTAGTATGCTGAGACCAAGAAACGCTTGTTTGCCACCTTCCAGAGCATATAAAGAGCACAATGCTGTGTGCTCTTTCATCCCTGAAAGCCCTGTCGTTTCAAAAGTTATATACAGCTTAAATAATGGAGATTCTGATATAAAAAAATGCATAACATACTAGGTCCTTCTTTTTGGTAGCTATTACAAAAACAAAACATCAAAATGATTTTGCTATTTAAATTGATTGTAAATGGATTTTTCATGTAGTAGACTAGAGTTAGATTTCACTATAGGCAAAAGTCTACTAGTTTAAGAAAAACACTGATTGTGCAAGATACTAGGCTTCTGTGGAAACATTCTAGTGATGAAATACACTTAACTCGTAAGTTAAACTTCACTCTCGGATGAGCCATGAGAGTTCCTAATTGTAGTGGTGAGGAATACTCCTGGTCAGACCTGCACAATGGCTATTCTCCAGCCTGAAGCAGGGTGAACTTGATAAAAAGTAGGATTTACTGCCCTTGCTTATTTGCTTGGTATTAGAATACCAGGTTGATTGGAACTACAGTTGTACTTCTCTCTCCCACAAAAGACACTTTTATCCAATCATTTTGCTTCCAGAGGAAGGAGAATTATGTACACACACGCACACACGTCTGCACATAACACAATTTCTTTTCTTAGAATTTATCTCTGACATTCTTTCTACTATTCTCAGCCAGATTAAATATAAAACTTAAAATAAAATCTTCCTTTGAGACCTCCATGACTGGCAATCTGCTAGAGAAAGGAAGAGCGATATCTCTATTTAGCAACTTCGAATGCCCATGGTAGCAAAGGAGGATGTTAGTCAATAGGTTTCTGTTCTACCTTTTTTATTGATTAATATTTAATACACACATAAGAATATGTGTAATATGAATTATTTAGGACATGCAATAAATAGAACATTTACAAACTTACCCCTCAACTTAAAAGTGTTACCAATAACATGGCATCTACCTTTGTGTCCCTTCTTGGTCTCCCATCTCCTAAGACAGAACCAGTAATTTGAACCTTTTGTTTCTCCTTCCTTTGATTTTTTTCCCCCTCATGGTTTTTAATCACAACTTTATTTAGGTGTAAACAATGTACTGATTGATTTTTTGGTTTGGAAATTTGTAAAAATGGTAACCTACTGTAGACAGTCTTCTATTATTTACTTGGTTCAAGCAATGTTTTATTTCAAGGCTACATCCATGTTGTTGCATATAATTGTAGGTCATTTGTTTTCAGTACTGCATGAAATCACACTGTATAAATATTTCCACAGTGTAATGATCCATTATCTTACCAACAGACATTTGGGACATTTTAACTGCCACCGGTTATCCAAGCTTTTTTCATCTCACATTTCAAGGTTCGGTAAATCTAACTACCAGTAAGTTAAAAAGCTCCTTCAGCTACAACAGGATTAGCCCTTGGTAAATTGTAGCCCTTTGTAAAGAGTAACTCAAGAAGACTCCTTAAGTCCTTCTGATCACAAGATGCTTAGCCTTTCAGTAAAACATGTGGTTGGTTCTAATAGTTATTCCTTCTTTCCCTCCCACCTCACTCCATATAGAGATTCTGTAACACTATGTTATGCCCTGTGTTTACTTTAAATGAATATGGTCTGAGTTTTGAAATCTTGAAAGGAGAAATAGTTTTAATAATGGAAAGAGTTTGCATTTGGGATTGAATCTCATGTGGATTTAAATTCTAAATCAACCTCCTCCCTTTTCTCTCTTCTCTTCTCTCTCTCTCTCTCTCTCTCTCTCTCTCTCTCTCTCTCTCTCTCTCTCTCCCCTCCACCCCTTTTTCATTTATTTATTTATTTTCCAGTACTAAGGATTCAACCCAGGGGAGCTCTACCACTGAGTTAAACCCCCAGCCCTTTTTTATTTTTTGATACAGGGTCTCACTAAATTGCTAAGGCTGGCCTTGGATTTACATTCATTTTGCCTCATTCTCCCAAGTAGCTGGGATTACAGGCATGAGACACTATACCTGGCTTCATTTTCCCATTTTCTATGAGATCCTGAATAATTAATTTGCTTCCCTGTGTTTCAGATTCTTCTTCAGTAAAATTAAAGCAGTGATACATACTCATAAGTCTAATGCCATTATAAAATAGAATGAGGTGTTAATGCATAGCCTAATGCTGGCACATAGAAGGCACTTAGAAAGTGTTCAGGGAATTAGATTGAAGAATGAATGAGTGAAGGGGTGAACAAGGAAGCAATGGAAACACCTGCAAAGAAGGTAACATAAATATGTGAATCAGATGCAAGAAAATTCTTGGGGATGGGTCCTATTACTATGATGGCACAATACCCCTTATTCACTGGCTGTCATGTTACACACAGGTGGCACCCTCCCCAGTTGTGTAACATGATTGCCTTGTTTTATACCAACTTCACCTGGGGACATAAGAATAACCTAGTATGTGACAAAAAATGAAGCTAATGTCTTTTGTGTGTCTATTACATGCCATGTGCTCCTCTAGGACCAAAAAAAATAGGAAAGCCCTGAAAGACAAGAATCTCATCTTTTTTATAAGGAACCTAAAAGTGATCCTTTCTGTCTTGGGACAGTTTCCTGATACTTCTTCTATCCTGGGTAACCCCTCCATGTCTCAGATACACATTGTGGAGTCAGTCCAGGACAAAGGGCTTTGGACATCTAAGATAACCTTCAAAACTGCAAAGTAAAGCAAGCTCGGCCTGCCAGCTTCTCCACAGCCAGAGCATACTTGATGCTCATTTGCGATATCCTTTTCATTCTTCTCATCCTCCAGTTCTCCCCTAGTTCATCCCATGGTGTGTGCTTTTTCACCCAATTTTCTTTTTCAAAGCTCTGCTCCCTAAAACAAAGATGTTCTGGGCAGCCTGTCTCTAAACTCTTTTTCCCCCCTTCTTCCCACTTCCTAGGAACAACCAGAAAGGATGAATCATTTTGCTCGACTCTCTTCCCAACCTGAGAAGTGAAGAGCAAATCCATCTAAGGGCTGTTTAATTCTAGATCAAATGCATTCAGCTAAAATAAAAAGGAAACATTCCCAGGAGTGGATTAAGCCAATAGAAGTTTATTTTTTTTATATAACCATAAATTCTGAGTTAGGAAATTATTATATTTCTGCAATACCATTAAAGTCCCAGATTCATTCTGTCTTCCTATCATGTGTGCTTAACATGGGGCTATTCTCATATTTACAAAATAACTACCTTGCCTCCCCACCTCACATCTTTCTAGGCAGGCAGAAAGAAAAGTCATGTCCCACCTTCTCAGAGGGTTTCTCCTCTGGGCCTTCCCTTACCTCAAAATCTCCACTTACATTATTATCTTTTTTAATCAAAATTGTGTCCTAGCCTACCCAGTCTGCAACCATGCTCAGGCACTCAAGCATTTTAACTTTCTAGACTTTATAATAGAAGAAACAAATTTAATAAATATGTTACCCATTCCATTGAAAGCTAAATCAGAATTTTTTTTCAAAGTTTAAGGAACCTTTATTCATAGAATGTAGACATCCCTATCTATATCTGTATCTAAATCTATATATTTGTCACATTTTATTATGATTTTGACTACAGTCCTTAAGGCACTATGAAACTCTCAAAAGATAAACATTGTGCAGATATCTAATTTCTTAAAGATCCTACTATAGAGCCAGAAATGTGCGGAGTGAATAGAAAAAAAATGAAAAATAGAACAAGAGAAAAATAAGCACATTAAGAAATGGAAGACAGGAGGGAAACTGAACCAAATATGATGACAATACGTTAACAGGCATTCTAAGTGCTTATTTCTCAACATCAAAGTCAACGTGCACTCAATCTTATCTTCCCAGGGTGTTGATGAGGATGCTGCAGGGAGAGGGAAAAAATCCAGATGTTTCCCTGCCTCCACAAAAACACGTATGTAATAATTTTTAAAGAGAGAAAATATTATTGATTTTTTTATACTATGTGAGAGTATTAGGCCACAGGCTAAAAAATAAAATAACCAATATTTTCTCTTTTTTCTTCTTTACCTGAGGAATTTAAAGCAATTAATTTACTTTAAAATATACTCTGAAGGAATTTTTAACAATATACTATGTATAGAAATTAGAATGAATCAAAGATGACCTACTCATTCTTTTTTCTCTCCAATACTTCATTTTTAGCATCTTTTCCCTTCCTCTTTTTTTTTCCTATAAAGACACAAGCAAAAATTAAACCCAAATATTTTATATTTCTGCCACATTTCAATAGAACACACATTTTAATAACAAATATGCATTTGTAAAAAAAAGTAAGATATTAAAATATTAAAGAAAGAAATATTTCAATTATTTGTTTTACTTCTTTCTTTGTTTTCAGTGAGACAATACAGTATGGCAATAATATACTCCAAGGTCTAGTTCTCTCCTTTGTCCTAGTTTATTTCTTTATGCATCCTTGAAATTATTACGAATAACTTTGTTTCTACTTAAGGTTTATGCGTCCAACATCTGAATTCTATCTTAATACCTTTTAATTTCAATAACTTTCAAATCCAATTTAAATATCTGTACATAAACCATGATTCCACAATTATAGATGTTTTTAAACTTAAAGTATTGATTATATTATAATTAATTCATTTAATATAAATATTATTAATAATATCTAGTATTTTATCATAGTGAGATAAATAGTCACATTTTAAATTTATTAACTACTCTGACTTTTTTTTTGAGCACCTGCTATACATGGGGTGTATAGCACATATAGCCTGCCTAGAGAGCCTGAGGAGAGGGTCTGTCTGATTGTCCACTCAACTGCTAGAGTCTAGCTTAGTATCTGACACATAGTTAGTGTTGAATGAACAGTTTTTTGAATGCATGAATTGGCTTTCATCTTAAAACCCCATTTCTGTTTTCTGGTCCACTTCTTGGTTGTTGTGAGTCTAAATTATTCCCATCAAAAGAGTAATCCTTTTCCTTTTGGCAGAAACTCAGGGTTGAAAAAATGCTTCCATTTATTTCCCAGCCATCTACACAGGTGCCAAAGTGCTTGAGACAGGGCTTGAGCAAATTTTTAAGGCACCTCTCTTATTCTTTACTTTTCCCATTTGCATTACCCGAATCTAAATAACCAGCCAGTAACTTCTCGGCTTTCTTCTCAGAGACATTCTGCTGTGAAAACCAAGATCTTTTAAATATGAGCCTAACTGGATTACTACTTAACCCTTATCATCCTCCCCACAAAGGGCAAAGCTTATGTAAATGTCCTTTTCAGGCTCATTTTCTTTCAAAAGGGTAAATTCCACAGATGGGAGTGGGGGGAATGTAACATCATTACAATACTTGATAAATTGGTTTATCAGATTGTTTTTCTTTCTGAGAGAAAACACCCAGGGCATATGACAATTCCACTTAGTTCTAAATGGATGTACAACAATCTGACTTGTAATTTTTTAAGAGAAAGCCACAATATTTTGTGTGAACTGTAAGATCTAGGTCATATAAAATAAGTCTAGTGAATATTTTATAAGAAAAAAAATTGTATATGAAAATACATTTACTGGATTATGAAAGTTATAATGGTGACTGATCACGAACTAGTTTCTGGTACACATTATACTTTGTTAAAGACTTCATGAATCATTTCAGAAAAGTATTACTGCTAGGTGTGGTGGTGCATGCTGGTAATCCCTGTGGCTCGGAAGCTGAGGCAGGAGGATCTTGAGTTCAAAGCCAGCCTCAGCACTTTAGTGAGTCCCTAAGCAATTTGGTGAGACTCTGTCTTTAATACTTGAATCTAATGTATGAAATATGATATGTCAAGAGCTTTGTAATGTTTTGAACAACCAATAAAAAAAAGATAGAAAAAAAAGAAAAGAAAAAGGACTGAGGATGTGGCTCAGTGATAAAGTACCCCTGGGTTGAATCCCCAGTACCAACAAGAAAGAAAGAAAGAAAGAAAGAAAGAAAGAAAGAAAGAAAGAAAGAAAGAAAGAAAGAAAGAAAGAAAGATAGATAGATTATTATTGAGTAAAAAGTTAAACATATATTCTAATTGTCTAACTCTCTATTTTGGACCAACTATCAGCCCATCATGATCTAGGTTTCTAATTTCATGATGAATTATAAAGTTGAAAGAAGTTGAATTTATCTCATCAAAAACATTCCAGATCAATTAACTTCCTAAAAGGTCCCTAGAGCTACCTTCTCCTTCATGCACTCCACAGGAACCCATATTTTTAAATGCCTATAAATGTTCTCAGAAGCTGTGAACTCTAATTGTGTTATATCACTAACTCACTTTGTCATCCTGGTTGCTTTTCTTCTCTAACTTTTCTCTCCACTATAAGAATGGATATTAACATAAGACTTTTCTCACAAGGACACTGAGATTTAGGTAATGTATGTATGTAGAACAATCTGGGAAACTCGGAAGAGAGATATCGTGTAAGAATAGAGCATTATACGAAAGTTTCAAAACTGACTTTAATGCAATGCACATTTTCTTTTTTTCTTTTTTTTTTTTTTAATTTTTTATTGTTGGCTGTTCAAAACATTACATAGTTCTTGATATATCATATTTCACACTTTGATTCAAGTGGGTTATGAGCTCCCATTTTTACCCCAAATGCAATGCACATTTTCAACATGGCTATTTTGGCTCTGTGTTCTCTGTGTTACTTTTCAAAAAGACATCTTTTTCTTCAAACTACCCCATGCCACTAGTTCTTTAGCTATTGTTAAAATTATAGTCTTAGTAATTTTCTATTGGGAACCTAAAGACATACATCACAAATTCAGTGACAGTGAAGAAAATGATGGCCACGGTTGGCTTGGGCGACGGCTGTTTGTAATGACATGCCTACTCCATTAGAAATGCTTTACTGTTCTTGAGGGGGTCAATCTCGTGATCTGCATTAAAAAAAAACAAATTTAAGTTTAAAGCAAAACTTAATAAAATAGTGTCTGTGGAGAAAAAAGGCAACAATTTTAAAGGGAGGGGGAAATCTCTGAATGTCACAATGACAACCCTAAATTTTCTTTTGTTTGTTCCACCAAATGAAAGCAATAACAAGCCATCATCCACCTATTATGTATTAAGTCCCATAACTTGTCAGCTGCTAAAATAATTGTCCAACCACTTGAATATTTCCAATACGTACCAGCAAGTGATGACGGTGTCAAATTTCCCCAAAGTATAGAATTCATGATCTTAGAATCCACTTCCTTTTCCTTCCGAATCCCTCATGCATATATACATTTAAAATCTTACTTCTAATAGAATTATTTGAACTCAGACTGCCTGTCATCTGTTATTCTCAAAGTACTTTACTAATAATAGATAATCTGTGAAATTTGTTTCTGCTCTGGGTATTACTACTTCTGTTGCTGCAGCTTGTCCCTGACGTTGGTCCTGTCTATTACTGCCAAGATAACTGATTAGAGGAATTAGATGTGAAGCCAGATTGCAAGGTGGGTGGCTGGTGGTTCTGCTGCTTCTTAGTCCTGTGCTTGTCAAAAACACACTCCCAGTGATGGCTCCACACAGGGATCAATTTCAGAGTGTTTCTTCATAGTGAGACAGCAGCAACAATGAAGCCCAACACAGCAGCAGCTGGCTCAGGGAAAAACACTGCCCTAATCCATGCCTGTTCGTAGCTCCCTACCTGAACTCAATTGACTTCTTGCTCTGGTGTGTTTTAGTTCCCCTCATGTAAGAGCTGAAAGAAGTCCAGATGACCATTTACTTTATCCAAGATGGTCAAAGTGGAAATCATAATACTCTTAGAGCATTGGCATTAAGGGTAGTAGTATGTTCGTTAGTTTATGTTACTATGCCAAATACCTTGGATAAGCAACTTATAAAGAGAAAAGGTTTATTTTTGCTCATAATTTTGAGGGATCCAGACCATGATTGATTGGCTTCACTGATTTGTGGCAAGTTGGTAGATTACGGTGGGAGACTTTTTTTTTTTAATTCCTGTTTCCTTAACATCTTAAACAGTAGCTAGTAGAGTGAATACATTGCCAAGAATGTCACAACACATAATATGCACAGGAAAGAGCTTAAACCAGGTGAAAGTTAATTCCTCCTAGAAGTGTACATGAAAAGTATGTGGAATAGAAAAAACTTTAAGGGGAAGTAAAATTATTTATAAAACAATCATCTATAGAATACTTGATAGTGGATCCCTTCATTTTAGTGCTCCGTACAAAATGATTTTTACCTTTTTTGTTTCCATAACTAAAATCAGATAGTTACTGTGCAAAGTGAGTACTTCTCTTGGAAACCTCTAGAATTCTTAATGTATCTGTATCCGAAAGAGAGGGAAAGCAGAGACTAGGGTAAATATGGAGCTTTATGACAATTTTGGATAAAAGATGGTGATTCCACTCAAGGAAAATGCCATACCTGAATCCTGCCTGTTCCTTCCAACATGAACATCTCCACCTTGCTGCTCCTCCACCCTCATTTCCCTAAATTAAATTAAAGTTTTGTTTATCTGTCATCCATGATTATTTACACAAAGCAAGAAATCAGTTATTAAGTGCAAGGAAGAAACCTGGATATAGATCTGCCAATAGTAATCTAGAGTTAACACATGCATAGTACTTGTCAGGTTCCAGACACTAAGTGCTTTAAATGCTTAAATTCATTTAATTCTTCCAACTACTCCATGAGGAGTAGTTAGAGTCATCCTACCGTCCAAAAGCACAAAATGCTTGAGTACAGTTACATAATGATCCAACTCCTTGTCATGTGAAAGAAATAACAAAAAATGACAGAAATTGAAAGACAACATGAAGACAAGGAGGGATGATAAATAATGAAGCTAATTTTTCATAGGGTATGAAAGTTACCAGAAGATTCTAAAGTTAGTGAATAAAAATTATAGCTAATGAATGAATTAAAAGAATATTAATATTTAAAATTATAACAATAACCACTAGAGTGATTAATATAGTAAATGGAGTGGGGAGGAAATGTGACGAAGAATATGGTGGTAGTCTAACTGTGGTCACTTGAAATTTGCAACATGGATTTGATCAAATTGTCTAAATTAAAAAAGTAATGGTGTACCATGTTATTTAGAAACATCATGAAACCCACAGAACAATCAACTTTTACAAAAACTAAATAAATAGACACGAAAATTATGAAATTTTTGGTACCAGGGTAACACCATGGCTATAATATTGATCAGAGAAGTTAATTATTCCTCACGTCATCAGGCTGAAAAATATTAAATTGTTATTACAAATTAAAAGCATATAGTCTTAAAAGAATGAAGTGTGTGAGCTGTGTAAATTAATTTCTAATGTGATTGATAACTATTCCTTACTTAAACTAAAGGACAATGAATTTCTGATAAACAAAGATGAAAAACATATTTAAACAAATGCTTATTAATTTTTGCAGCAGAATAAAAATATTTTAGTGGTATTCGATAATAAGTCTCATCATCATTATCATTATTATTATTTTGTGTACAGGTCTGCAGGTCAGCTGAGACAACTTCTTCAAGTTGTGGACCTGGTATAGTGAGTGGCTCAGCTTTCTAGTGAAAGTTAGGAGCTCAAGCCATTGGGGGCAGCAGCCATCTAGAAAAAAAAAATGTTTCTCATGATGAAATTTGGAAGTTTCTGCAGTGATGGGTGAAAACACATGCTGCCTCTTAATATCTTGGTCTGATCTCAACGTTAATAAGACCAAGAACATCCTTTTACCACAGAGGAAGGGAAAGAGAATAAATATTTGCTAAAATATAATCAAATATAATCAAAGCCACCACAGACACGTAGATGAAAATCATTTCTATTGACTATGGCTGATTTCATCCAGAAAAATATTTTAGGAAATGATTATCTCAACTACGGACTTTACCTGTATTAATTTATCAAATATAAAAAAGAGCCCCTAAAAGGCTTACATGTTAAGCTACCAGTAACACTAAGCTAATAAAGCTATTATAACCTACCCATAATCTGTTACTATAAGCAGACACTAAAAAAATGCATGAAAAATTATCCTCAAAATTGAAGATTATCATGTGTCCATCATCTCAACATACACATTCATATGTACATTCTATTTATTCTAGGAAATGGTTTATTCACCATTTGTGTGCATTCGAATATGTATAGCACTAACGGGAAATACTCAGTTTGTTCTACTGAGTATCAATATCATCTAGAATATTAAAAACAAATTGGCACGTTTAACAAAATATAATCTAGTGAAAGTTTCAAAGTCACCCTAGTTTTCACAAAATTAATTTCTTAGTACATATTTGCAAATTCTCTTAATATGGGAAATAAAACTTATAGAAATTCTAAACCCCCACAATTATACGGTAACTAATCTTATTTTCTTTGACTTTTACTAAAAGGGAAAATATTAGAATTTGTATTTATTTTTTAGGATTTTGTGTTTTAGAACAGTTTTAAGTTCACAATAAAACTGAGGTAGACATAAAAATTTCCCAAATACCTCCTCCTGCAATTCATGCATAGCTTCCCCTATTATCAACATCCCACCCGAATGGTGGATTGGCTTCAACAGGTGAACTTAAAACTGATACGTCATAATCACCCAAAGTCCGTAGTTTGCTTTAGGGTTCCCCCTTGGTGTTGTACACACTGGGTTAGGACAAATATATGGGAAAAAATAGATAGATATAAAATACAGAATATTTTCACTGCCCTAAAATTACACTGTGCTCTACCCACTGATATCTCCTCCCACCCACAAACCCTAACAACCACTGATTTTTTTTTTTTTACTATCACCATGGTTTTGCCTTTTCTATAGTGCCATATAGTTGGCATCACATAATATCTAGGCTTTTCAGATTTTTTTTATTTTGTAATATGCATTTAAGTTTCCTCCATATCATTTCATGACTTGGTAACTCATTTCCATTTACTGCTGAATAATACTCTTTTGTCTGGATGTACTACAGTTATTTTTCCATTCACCTACTGAAGAACATCATGATTTGCAAGATTTGTCAATTATAAATGAAGCTACTATAAACATCTATGTGTAGATTTTTGTGTGGATATAAGTTTTCAGTTCCTTTGGATAAATATCAAGGAGCATACTTGCTGAATAATATGCTAAGAGCATATTTAGTTTTGTTAGAAACAACTGTCATTTTGCATTCCTGCTAGTAAAGAATGAAGACTTCTGTTGTTCCATATCCTCCCCAACATTTGGTACTGTCAACTTTTCAGATTTGGGCAATTCTAAGAGAAATTTAGTGGTATCTTTTTTTATATAATTTGCATTTCCCTCGTGATATATAATGTGCAGTATCTTTTCAGACATGTATTTGTTTTTCAAGTTGTTTGTTTTGTGATTGTTGGGTTTTAAGAGCTCTTGGTATACATTGGCTAGTAGTCTTTTACGAGACACTTTTTTTTTTTTATTTTTTATTGTGGGTTGTTCAAAACATTACAAATTTCTTGACATATCATATTCCACACTTTGATTCAAGTGGGTTATGAACTCCCACCTTCACCCCATACACAGATTGCAGAATCACATCAGTTACACATCCATTGATTTACA
>NW_026000076.1:2855153-2860660 GCF_001458135.2 Marmota marmota marmota | reverse complement strand
AATTTTTTTTTTTTTTTTTTTTTTTTGGTGGAGGGGGAACTATGCTTGAAGAAAGTTTTCCTTTGTTTTATTTTGTTTTTTTGTTATTTATTTATTTATTTATTTTGCATTACAATTCTTAATACACCATTATACAATAATTTATCATATCTCTGATTATATATAAGGTATGTTGACACCAAATTCACACCTTCATACATGTATTTTGTATAATGATGAGGGTCTCCTTTCACCATCCAGGCTACAAGTAGAATTCTTGAGAGGCTTCTGAGATCCAGACTCCTGATAAAAATCTGCAAATGCCATATGCTAGGGTTGAGTTGATCTTATCTCTCTAGAGCAGACACCACCCAGCAAAGCCCCTGAGGCCTGACTAGACCTAAACCCCTTGGCCTGAGCTCTGCTCCTAGAACTCTGCAGCAGCCCCACCCTAGGAGTGCTTGATCTGGTCTGTGCAGACAAAATTCCCACTGTCAGTACTTCCCATCCCATCCTACCTCATACTGGTGAGAAGGGAAGCTGGGATCTGTTTGGACCATCTTCAATCTTAGGTCACTCCCATGGGCAGCTCAGAGAGCAACACAAAAAGAAGAAAAGGTAAACACCGCCCCCCCCCCACCTTGCTCTCACTGTCAGTACATAACTCAAGAAGAAATGGAAAGAAAGACAGATTCAGGCATGGATGGTGACCATCCATTCTTTGACTGCCCCAGGAAACTCTTCCTTCATTTTTCATTGAGAATCATTTTTCTTTTTCTTTGTGGTACATATATAGAATGGAGTTTTATTCAGGCTTGAAGAAAAAGAAAATTGTCATTTGTATGAAAATGGATGTAACTAGAGATCGGTATGTTAAGCAAAATAAGTCAAACTCAGAAGGTTAAAGGTTGCATGTTTTCTCTCTTATTTGGAAGCTAGAGAGGAAAAGGGGGGCGGGGAGTGAGGATGGATCTCATGAAAATCAAAGAGAGATCAGTAGAAAAAAAGGATCCCAAGATGTGACAGATGGAGATGGAGAGGGGAAGTGCTGGGGAGTGATACTAACCAAATTATGTTGTTATATTGTATATTGCTTGCATGTTCTAATATGTAACAACAAATCCCATCATTATGTACAACTTTAATGCACATTAAAAAACAATAAAAAATGTGGGGAAAAAAACATAATTTGGACTCAGCTAATTCAGGTTGGTCCATGTCTTCCACAACCAGGGACAATTGGTAAAATTAATGCATGAATAAGTAAAGTAGAACAAATGGCACATAGTAAGTAGTCAATAAATCTTTCTTTAATGATTCAATGAATAGATTCTATAAAGTCAATTTATATAAAAGATAAATATGACTCATTTTTCTTAATTTCACAAAAATTTCAACTCAAAAACAGGAAAGACCACATGATAAAATAGAAAGCACAGAAATGCCCAAAAAGTTAAATACAAACTTTCAAGATGAATTTGTCCTGGAGGTATTTCTTGAATCCTCTTTCCCCACTATCACTCTGGTTTAAATTATTGATTTAACATTAGTGTATACATCAGGAATACATTTAAAGTCCTGTTAGTGAGAGGCATTTACATGGGAACACTATAAAATAGAATTTTCTATAACTTATACATTTTCATAGACATATAAATAAATACATAATATCTTTATTTTTAAAATAGTCTGTGGAATACTTTTTGCCGGTGTGATCATGGAAATGTGCTGCACAGATCTTTTGCTATAAAGAGCAAAAGTCACCAACAGCCCAGGCTACCGGTGTCTGATCATGCCCAGGCCATGCTCCAATGACTGGCTGTGTGGAGACTGACCTGAATCCTACTCTCTAAATGAGTTACTATGGGAGGGACAAGCTGAGTACACTGCCTAAATGAGTGGCTTTGACCCAAGATCTCTGTTGGCCTGATGAAAACTTTCTGAAAACTGGGCATCATCCTGATGGTTCCTATCAAACCCTTCCCACCACCTCTCCCTCACAGATACCAGATCCACATCTCACACTGAGTACTCTTTTCATTTTCTTTGGCTCCTTTCCCTTTTCCTTTCACAGACCTTTTCCTCAATAAATTTCTTGTACTTCCAATCCCACTTTAATGTGTTTTTCAAACCAATCTAAAGAACATAATTGAATAATTCAATTGAGTTGAAATTTTGCATATTTCTTTTTAAAATCTTCTCTAGAGTTGAAGGATGACTGTAGATCTTTGTAGAATTCTTATTCTATTCAGTATAGTTATAAATGTTAGTATTAATAATTTATATTTTTATATTTATATTTATGTAAATCATTAATACTAACATTTATAACATACACACACATATATCATATAATGTGTGTGTATGTGTGTTTTATTTATATTTGTCTTAGTCAACTTTTACACCACTGTGACCAAAAGATCTGATAAGAACAACTTTAGAGGAGGAAAAGTTCATCGGGCACTCAAAGTTTCAGAAGTCTCAGTCCATAGATGGCCAACTCCATTGTTCTAAGCCAGAAGTGAAGCAGAATATCATGATGGAAGGACATTGCTGCAGAAAACAGAGAGAGAGAGAGAGAGAGCGCTTCCCTCACAAGGACAGAATAAAAACCCAAGGGCATGCCCCCAATGATCCACCTCCTCCCCCCACACCCTACCTGCCTTCAGCTACCACCCAATTATATAAATACTCTGATTAATTAAAGCTTTCATAATCCAGTCATTTCACCTCTGAACTTTCTTGCATTGTCTCACACAGAGCTTTTTGGAGACACCTCATATCTATACCATAACAATATCATATATACATATAAATATACATGTAGATCCTATACATATAAGTTCAACTTAACAGTTTGGAACCTTATTAGGACTGGAAGGACAGCAGAACAAGGTGAGCCTAAAATAGCTATTCAACTAGGTTTGCATGAGATTCTAGGTTCCTGGTTGGGAAAGAGTGAAAGTTGCTGAAAAAGAGAAAGAGGGAAACATCAAGAGGAAGGTGGCCTACTTCTTATTTAGCCTGTTGTTGTTCCTACATTTTAAGACTTCTAAAAGTGAATTCAGGTTATTAAACATGAAGGTCAGTCAACCAGATCCAGGATATGTTTCATTATGTCTTAGAACCTAAGAATAATCTTTTAGTAGATTTAAAGAATGGTTCAGGATGTCTTAATGGTGTGTCATTGTTGATTTGTGAAATTTAAAACAAATTTTATGTTAAAAGATTATTTAGCATTACTCTGTTTTAGTAAGCATGAAAGAAAATTAAACTCTTCAATGTATGATCTTTTTTTGCCAAAGAAAGTAATATTTTATAAGTCTAAATATATGCTTATCTGTCAGTTAATTTCAAAAAGTGGAGTCTACTCCAACTTAACCTTCATTTATCTGGCAGCAACCATTTAGATGCATTTTGTTTATCTAATATAGCATTTCTTTTTTAAGTATATAGTTTTATATCAAGCAGTTTTCATAAGTGATCTTATTATTATTTTCTTTTTATAAACATGAAAATAATTTTTAAAGGATGCCTGCAAGAGAAGAGTAATAAGTTGTATGAATTGTAAAACATTAAAACATAACATAAAAATCATAATAAATAAATATTATGAATTGGTTGACAAAATAGAGAAAACATTATTTGAAGTATTACATACACACAAAAAAGCGAGAACATCAAAGAATAAAAATCTCTCAGTATGAGCTATCCAGGGACACTACTGTAAGACATACCAGAAAAAGAATAAAATGTTGCAGAGAATTTTGAAAGATGTGAATAAATGGAGAGGCCAGCTGGTATTGGAGGAAGCTACCGCAAAGACCCTCTGAGGTCACAAGTTCCCAGGCTTCAGTCACATCACAGTTTCCCTTAATACGTAAACTGAGTTTCTACATCCCAACACGATTGTCTTTGGAGATATTATAATCAGAACACTGTCACATTGTGCCTACTCATTTCAACATCTTTGCTTGACCATGTAGGAGGAGAAGTTAGAATAATGGAACTACAGCTTTTGAAGGGGAGTTATGATGTAGACCAGTTAACACTCCCTTCCAAAGGCTACTGGCAAAGATAAACCCTCAGTTTAAATAAAAAAAGACCCATAGTTTACTAATTTATTTCCCTCAATGTGAAAGATTGTCTCCTTAAAACCATTCCTGATAGACTATAAACTCCTCAAGAACAGATGGTTTTGCAGATTTTGTTCATTGTCATATCCCAAGTACCAAGAATTGTGCCTTGCACAGAGTAAGTACTCACAAAATAACTGTGTATCTGACAAATAGACCCCATTCCCAAGGAGAATGTGAGAGTTTCAGGAGCTACAACTGTGTTGAAGTGATCTTCATAAATCCAGTATCTAGTTTACTGATTGAGATGTCCTTGGCTTTAGTGAATACTTGTTGAATTAGTTAATTTTTTAGAATTAGACCTAATAGAGAAAACCAGTTTCCTTCCAATCCAAAGAGTACATTGATAGCTAGCTATCTTTGGGTCATGCCGCAGTCTGGCTGGGCACAATTCAGGAGCCACTTGTCAAAAGAAACGAACTTTATTTATAGAACACACACACCAAACCACACAGCTCTTCAGGAAAACCTTCAGAGCCCAACTGCCACCACCAACTTCCCACAAGCCTCTCAACCTCCCCCACTCCTCCTGCTCTTGAGGCCGATTGGCTGGGTCACGTGGGAGGAGCCAAAAAAGTCCCCCAATGAGCAGCTCCGTGGTCTGAAAGGGCGGGGAAACAACCCAATGAGCATCTGCAGAGGAGCCAATCGCATTACCGCAGAGGAGCCAATCAGTTGGCAGCTAGAAGTTTGCTGGGGCTGCTGTGAGCCAATCATCAGCTGACAGCTGGAAGTTTGCTGGCAGCTGGAAGTTTGCTGGGGCCTCTTCGGCTGTGGCTCTCAACATCTCTCCCTCTCTGTTTAAACAACAAGCATGTGGCTTAGGGACCGTGCCTGCCTTAGGTTGTCCAATACTACATATGGTTCTTACCCGTCGTCGGATGAGCTGACCTCAAGGTGTCAGCCTCCTGTCTTAGGTTGGTACCATTGCAATTGGATCTTACCCGTCATTGACTACTGGTCCAGCATACAGCCACACCTGCTGGATAGGTCTTTGTACCAGCGGGGGGGTGTGGGGGGGTGAGGTTCTTTGCCTCACCTCTGTTGGCCCCCAAATTTTAGCTGAACAACCATCACAAGCAGAAGGGAGGAGGATACACCAAGCCAATTGATGGCTCCTTTTGGAAAAATTGTACCATTGATGACACCATCAGCAAAAATACCCCAACACTACCACAAGTTGCTGCACCAACGGATAGTTCACAATGCATACAAGTGATACATAGTCGAGGCAATTTCTGCAAGCAGTTCAGTGATGGCTCTTGCAGAAGCTGTAGATTGGTTTTATCTTTGACTTCACCAGCACTGGGATGAAGATAGGAATTCTGGCAATAATGGCTAAAGAAAAAATTATGTAACATTACAGAAGGCACTAAAAGAAAACAATTTTCT
>NW_026000076.1:2836768-2854442 GCF_001458135.2 Marmota marmota marmota | reverse complement strand
TATTTCTACTATAATACAACCCAACAAGATAACACCAAACAAAACCGAGACAGAATGAAACAAAAATGGAACAACACAAAATCATTATATCAGCCTTTCTATCCTCCTGAAATGTCCATCCATCCTTTCTCCCTATCTGTTCCTCAGACGCAAATAGTTTTTCCTCAGATGTGAGTGGTTTTTCTTCCATCTCACTCATCTCCAGGGACAGGCAACTTAAAACAAAAGCGAAACAAAACAAAAGAAGAATCTTAAAATGGCTACTCATCCTCTCGCCCTGCCCTCAGGGGCAAGCAGTTTACCTTATCACTTACCCTCAGTCGTTCCCCATACGGGCCACAAAATGCTGCAGTCTGGCTGGGCACAATTCAGGAGCCACTTGTCAAAAGAAACGAACTTTATTTTTAGAACACACACGCCAAACCACACAGCTCTTCAGGAAAACCTTCAGAGCCCAACTGCCACCACCAGCTTCCCACAAGCGTCTCAACCTCCCCCACTCCTCCTGCTCTTGAGGCTGATTGGCTGGGTCGCGTGGGCGGAGCCAAAAGAAAGTCCCCCAATGAGCATCTCCGTAGTCTGAAAGGGCGGGGAAACAACCCAATGAGCATTACTGCAGAGGAGCCAATCAGTTGGCAGCTAGAAGTTTGCTGGGGCTGCTGTGAGCCAATCATTAGCTGGCAGCTGGAAGTTTGCTGGCAGCTAGAAGTTTGCTGGGGCCCCTTTGGCTGTGGCTCTCAACAGGGTCACACATACGTGGCTTTTGTTTATCAAGTTTCCTGCAAACTCTTCTAGCCACCTATGAGGTTCCAGGACAAGAATGAGAATGTAATTCATTTTTTTCATGGGATCCACACAGAAGCTAATGGAATTCTCAAGACAGTGCATGACATAGGACAACACTTTCCAGACCTCAGGATTGAAGTATCACTTTGATTTGCTGCTTGAACTATACCTGTGGCACTATTATGCAATATATTTTTTCTACCATTAGGGAATAATTTTAGATTCACAGAAGAGTTTTAAAGACAGTACAGAGAGTTTCCGAGTACTCTTCACCAGCTTCCCCAAGTGTTGACATCTTGTATAACCACGATAGATTTATAAAAACTATGAAATTAACACTAGAACAATACTAGAAGTTATAAACTACATCTATATTTCATCATTTTTTCCATTAATATCCTTTTTAAAAAAATTTTTATTCCAGAATCCAACCCAGGATAACATGTTACATTTAATTATAAAGTCTTGTTAGTCCCCTCTAACTTGTGAGTTTCTCAGTCTTGTTTTTCTTGATCTTGACTGAGAAACACTTTTGAAGATTTATGGTATTTGGCTACTTTCTAAAATACCCATTAATTTGGGTATGTCTTCTGTGCTATAATTAAAGTAAGGTTATAAAATCGTTGGGAAATACACACAAAGGTGATCTGTACTTGTTCATTTGCTTAATATTTCAAACAATAATATTATTTTATAAAGCAATATGTGCATTTTATATCACATGCCATGCATATCAAAACTTATGCCAGGGTTTGGTTGCTTTAATTTTAGAAATTCTTGTAGATAGTCTTTTGTTTACCAAAACAATCAAATATGTATTCTAGATATATGAAGGTAGGTTGTGAACCTAGACTGAAGTAAGGGGATCAAGTTCTAAATTAAAAAGTTGGGTGAAAACATCTCCTGTTTTGTTCCTTTAGTTACTGATCCCTGCAGCTGCTAGAGAAAAGAGAAGCAGAATATTTGGTGGGCATATATCCAAGTTTGTTATAATGATGTCATGGGGAATGGCACATGGTATGGTACTTGGCACATAATAATGGTAATAAATATTTGTTAAGTGATCATTTAAATAAATAACTGGATAACCCAGCCACAAGGTATATTTGCTAGTACCAGTAACAGAATTGGGGGCTCTGAGGAAAATGTATCTGACTTCGTATGTCTAGCAGTTTTTCTCTTTAGATGTCAAAGTAACCTGTCAAAATTAGTGTTAACACAGACTGTTGAAGAAAAACTGCCCATGAGATCTCATCAGACGTTAAATATAAAACCCAGAAATTAAATTGAGCCATATATAAGTTCATTCTTTCTTTTTGTACCAAAAGGAGAATCCTAGGAAAAAAACTTGTTTTCTTTATTTTAATTAAATATATGTATTTAACAACCTTAAGTGAAGGCATTAATAGTTTTTATAACATTAGCATGAAATGTGTTGTGGGCAGCACTGACAAATATTTTCTTTCTGTTGCCAAACTTCAGTGTAATATGCATTACTGGATTTTTTTTCATTATTTTTAAGGATTTTACTTGGAGAAATAAAAAAATGCACATATTACCAAAAAGGCAGCTTTTTATTTCTGAGATAATTCCTCCTTAAAAATGTCCCTGGCTTAAAGAAAATTTGGAAAAGATTTTCTCTTTGAAAAAACTTGTATGATTGAAGAGATTTCACCTTCAAAGAGTTTTACTCCAGAAGGAGCCCCCTTTGAGAATTTTAAGCATTGCATGGGAAATGTATTCTTTGAAGATTTTCATGTTAAAAAACAGCTGTATGACTTGGGTATCCTCTTTGAAGTTCTTCAAAAAACAATATTTAAAGGATTTCCCCCTTTGAATGGTTTCACGATACTGAATGCCTCTTTTCTGAAAAAAAGTTACTGTCTCTTCAAGTGATTTGCTTTGCTTTTTATTTTCTCCCTTTATTACTATACCATTAATTATGTTGTTCTGGTAAGAGAGATTAAGGCTGCTACTATGTCAGGGCTTCTTCTATATTCTATAAAACTAGAATTAGATTTCCCAGCCCCTGCCTGCATCAGATCAGATTCAGAAATACTTAGAAGATTACTAACTCATATAAGTAACCAATGTACAAATGTAACAGAACATAGGGATTTTTCTAAGAATTGGTATCATATATAAGAGCATCATAAGTTGTTAACAGGTAATAGAGAACACCTCCATGAATATTTGCATAATCATATCTCTAAATCAGACACAACCAAAGAAAAGAGGAAGAAATTTTTCAGGATAGTTTGGATGAAGAATATATGGACTAATATCAGGTTTCTTTCATTTGATTAACTTCTGATGAGACTCTGTTGTGTCCTAGATACTAAATAGGACTCAATTCAATCCCCAGCACCACAATAAATAAATAAATAGGACTCAAAATAAAATGCTAGCACTACTTGAAGAGTTTGTAATCTTAGGAAGAACCTAAAATGCACACAAATAACTATAACATAAGGTTATAACATAACACATTGCTAGTGAAAATCCCTTATAAGTGTTACAAGGTCCACAATTGGGACAAGAAATAATTTGATGGGATGAGACCGGCACTGTTTTTTTTTTTTAATGAAATAGAATTGTAGAGAATACAATACAAAGAAAAAGAACATAGGAATATCACACAAGTAAAAACAAGTAAGAGGAAGTATGTTTTCTTTAAAATTTTGTTTTATCTTTAATTTATGTGTATGCATGTGTCAGGCTGCAATGCAAAATATATTTCTCACAGTGGGTTCAGTAAAACAAAACCCAACAAAAATCATTTTGAAGCCACCATGTTAAATGATGAAAAAGAGTTCAAAGAGAAAAAGGGCTAAGAGAATAGACACATTTTTGACAAAGGGGTCAAAAGATGAAAACGTGTTGAAGGACAAAAGAACTCACTATATGAAAGACAGGGTTCACTAAAGAAGTGAGATAAGAGTAGGAAAACCAAATAAAGTGAGGAAAGGGATGAACTATAGAGGACTCGACATCCAAGCCAAAGATTTCAAGTATAATTCTGAAGTACAGGGGAGTCACTGAAGATTTTTGGACAAGGAAGTAACAATATCTGAGTTATGCACCAGGAAAATTAACTCAGTTATGAGAGATTGCATGAACAAATTATAATTGCTGGAGAGATTAAAGATATGCTATAATACCAACTGTAAAGCATGATGTTTATTACTTGAAAATTAAAAATATAGATAGATATAAATATATAGATATATGTGAAAATTACTTTGTAAGTTTTAAAATAGTAGCATAGGGCAAAGCATCATAACTACAGTCCCGAATAGGGATGTTTTCTCATTAAAAAAATAAGGTACAGAAACTTATTTCCTCTTGTTATTTCAAATTAAAAGAATCAATAAAATATCCTATTGCACCTCTATACCAACACTTAAAATTTGGAATCAAAATTCATAGTCCTTTTTCTGTTTCTGAATATTAGCATTTTTCTTAGTCATTTAAAAATTATAACTCAGAGACTGCTTTTGAAACTATATCACTCTCATGTTTAAGAATTTATATATAGAGAGAAAATCTGTATTACTAATACAACTGTCATGGTTCGGACATGAGGTATCCCCCAAATGCTCCTGTTAATGCATGAATATTCAGATATAAAATGATTAGAGTAAGGAAACTGTAACCCAATCAGTGCATCCTAGTTTGAATGGATTAATAGGGTAGTATCTGTAGGCAGGTGGGTCATGGCTGGAAGAGGGAGGCTACTGGGGGTTCATCTTTCCTCAGCCCCTTCCCATTTTTTTCTCCCTCTCTCTGCTTCCTGGCTGCGATGAGGTGAGCAGCTTTCTTCCACTCCATCATGCCACCATGATGTTCTGCTTTACCTCAGACCCAAAGTGATGGATTCAGTTGACCATGGACTGAACCTCTGAAATTATAAGCCCCAAATGAACTTTTCCTCCTGTAAGTTGGCTTGTTGAGTATTTTTGTCACAGTAATGTAAAGCTGACTAACACAATATGACCATAATCCAAGAAAAAACCTCAAGGATCAGGATATATCTGCATCTCGTTATATTTCTGTCCTTAGAGCAGCACCTAGGTAAAGATGTCATACATGACAAATAATACTGCAATATTCTCAGTGAAATTTGAATTTCAAAGAAACAATGCATAACTTTTCTGATATAAATGCATTCCATCTCATAAAAACTACAATTGTTTATAGGTATGCCCCCCAATACTGCATGGGACTTAATTACCCTAAAAATATTTATTGTTTATCTGAAATTCAAATCTCACTGAGTGTCCTATATTTTATGTCATCCTAATCAAAGATGTTCACTAATGTTGAATGAGTAAATGGTTATATGTGCTTATATGCTTTTTTTAATATTGTGGCAAAATATGTATAACAAAATTTGCCACTTTAATTAGTTTTAAGTGTTCAATTCATTAGCATTTAGTGCATCCACAATGCTTTGCTGCCATCACTGCAGTCCATTTCCAGACTTCTTCACCATAGCAAACTCAAACTCGGCACCCATTCAAAAATAACCCCATTCATTGTCCCCTCCCACTAGGACTCAGTTACCACACTATACTTACTGTTTCTGTCACTTGTCCTATTCATCTCACACAAGTAGAATCACATAATATTTGCCCTTTTTGTATAAAAATTATTTCACTTAGCTTAATATTTTCAATACACACTATATTTGTCAGCATTTCATTCCCTTTTAAGGCTATACCAATGTGTTTTTATTACAGCATCTTAAGAATACTAGCTAAGGACTCCTTGAAAGCCTCGTATACCTTTTGTTTTCTTTTTCTTTTCTTTCCTTTTGTGTGTGGGGTAGAGTAAGTAGTGGGGAATGAAGCTGGGAGCACTTTACCTCTCAGCTCTATCTCCAGTTCATTTTTTATTTTTTTAATTTCAAGTCAAGTTATTCCTAAGTTGCCCAGACTGGACTTGAATCTGGGAGCCTCCTGCCTCAGTCTCCTGAGTACCTGGGATTATAGGTGAATGCCACCGTGCTTGGCCCTTTGAAGCTTTACCTCAATTCCAGCGCTTTGCAGGCTAGAGTTGTGATTCTTCCTCCTGCCTGTGTACAGTCTGACAGTTTTCCAACCCCTCTAAGAAACAGGTGGGGCTGGAAGGCCACATTACCTGCAATAGAATCATTCAACACACTTGGTCCCATTTTCTGTCCCTGAGTGTTGTGGCCTGTGGACATCCCAGCTTTTTCAATTTCTGGGCTGAGGAGCTTATCATGAACACAAACCTTCAATAAACTCCTGATTCTTCTGGCTTTGACAAATTTCCTGAACTTTAACATTCCACCCAACCATAGGTCCCTTCCAAAGCATTTTTCCTAACTATTGTTATGTGCTGGGGTGAAAACCCATTGCAATACATTTAGTAAACAATTACAGTAAATATTGCTGAGTTGAATGTTTATCATTTGGAAAAATTTATGCTCATTGAAACATCATTGGCTATTTTAAAGTGATATTTGATGATTGTACATTTAATTCCACAGTAAAACTTTTAAAGATATTTTGAAATATGTTTATGTAATAATATATTTATATAGCTGAGGTTTGTTTAATTTCCAGGTACTGTTAAAACAATTTTGCACCATTCTTCCCTATAACTGAGATGGTTGCTAAGGAACTAATCAATGTAAATATCAAGTAATTCAGGTTTGGGCGTCAAAGGGCAAAATGCTAAATTTGAGAGATCAGAGGAAGATAATAGTTGTCCGTTTTCTTTCTTTTTTCACTTGTGAATGTGCAGGCAAATTCTAAAGTTTCCTCTGTTCCTGTACAAGATGAATAGGATGAATAGACTATGACACACTGTACCTTGTTCGTCACAACAGTCAGCACTTCTTATGGTGATCACTTAGCGCATCTCCTCCATGCTACGCTATGTACTGAATGAGGACTGCCTGTGTTCCCTCATGTTCCTCCTCAATTCCCTAATATGAATTCAGGCCAAAGACAAATCCAGATCTATTTTAGGCTCTGAATAAATGTTTGTTGTTGAAATGAATAAGGAATAAATTGGCTAGACATAAATAGCAGCTTCTTTTATTTTTCCCACCTTTGCCTCTGTTTCTCCCCCAGAAACAACTAGGTGTTTAGCTTACCTAGTGCTGGCCAGTCCACCTAATCCACTCTTCCAACTCACCTTAACAGTGATTAGCTCAGTAGTGAAAGTGTGATCCAAACTTGGCCAAATCAAAATCAGTTTGGGATTCTTCCTGGAGCTTATTTTTAAAAAAGGAATCGTTGGTGTGGGGTTGCTAAACTCAAGGGCTGTAAGCCGAGGGGTTTGAAGAATCTTATGGTTGGATTTGAAATGTTCCCCACAGGCCAAGTGTTAAAGTTTGGTTGCCAGTGTGTAGCCCTATCTGGAAGTGGTGGAAACTTTGGAAGGTGAAGCCTACTTGGAGGAAGTAGGTTACCAAGATTGTGCTTGCTCTTTAAAGCTCTTTCTTTCCCTCTCCCTCCCCCCTCTTCCTGCTTCCCAGCTGCCATAAAGTAAGCAGCTCTGCTTTACCACATACTCCCACCATGATGTTCAGCCTCACCAAGGGTACCCAGCAATTGGGCCAAATGACTCTAAATTGAAACCAGGACCCCAAATAAATTTTTCTTCCTTTTTTTTTTTCTCAGATATTTTGTCATAGCAACAGAAAGCTGACTCATACAAAGGGCCTCCCAGTGAATAGGGACAATTCATAAGAGAGCAAAGCTGACAAACAGGAAGACTGAGTACTCCTGGAAAATTTTTGAATTCCTGAATACAACTCTACCTGACCTTTCTGTACCTACCTGTTTCATGAGCCAGTTTTTTCCTTTTCACTATTCAAGAGTTGAATTTTCTGTTATTTGTAAATAAGAGTCTTGCCTGAAATAGCAAGTTTTAAAGTAGACGACCCACTGGAAAAACCACAGTTAATTATGAGTAAAATTTTTCATTACTAACTCAAATTTAACTCTTTAGTGTTTTCCTTTTCTTATTTGTTTGTTTATTTATTTATTTTTGTTGTCATCATTGTTATTAACTGTACATTAGGCATTGCTGTTCTCTCCAGAAAATATTGCATGGCTTTACAATGTTGATTAATTTTCAGTAAGAACAATCTCACTCCCATTTCTGTGTAGTCACATAAGCATATGGGAATCTTTGGTTACAGGGAATAGTTTATGAAAGGGCACATGACATTAGTTGGTTGAATCAGAGCAAAAAAAACAGAACTTTGATTCAATGATTGGGGGAAGAAATTCTCTTTTTCTTTCTGAATGATGTGGTATGCAAATATAAAGCCTGATATTTAGTATCACTTTAATTCTAGGAAAATAGAGAAAAATAATCTCTTGTTTGTATGAATGATAATTTGCTTACAAAATGAGAATGTCATTTAACTATGACTTATTAATTATAGTTTTTTATTGTTTCATTACCACTTTAAAAAGCAATTTTACTTGGAATATAAAATTGATCTTAAAAGATAAAATCTCATTTTAATGGCACTTCAATCAATGTTAACTACTTCCTTTACTTTTCATCCTGAGCTTACCTGTGTGTTGGTATAAAGAGTATTTCTGGTGGTCAATATGGAGTTGGTTCTGCTTTTTATTCAAGCAGATCATATTTGTCTTTTATTTGGACTTTTTAGACATTAATATTTAATATAATTGTTAATAAAATTGGGTTTAGATCTGCTAATCTGCCTTATTTTTTTCTTAATTATCACATCTACTTCTTCACACACTTGTTTTTTATTTTCTTGCCTTCTTTTAAATTAGTTGGGTTTTTGGTTACTATTATTATTTGGCATTGGGATTGAATTCAGCTGCACTTTATCAATGAGATACCTCCCCAGGCCTTTTATTTTATTTTTTTATTTTGAGACAGAGTCTCACTAAGTAGCTTAAGCTGGCTTCAGACTTGCAATCCTATTGCCTCAGCCTCATGAGTCACTAGGATTACAGGTGTGCACCATGCAACCAGCTGATTAATTAGTCTTTTTATGACACCATTGTATATTTCTTTAACTTTTTGGCTATAATTCCATCATTATGGTGGTGGCTAATTATAACTTCCCTTTAAATAATATAACATTCCCCCTATAAGAACCTTGACATTTCTGTTTCCTTTGTGCCCTTATACTCCCTTACTTATGCTACTATTGTCATACATTTATTTCTACACGTGCTATATAGTTTTTTTTCACTATGACAATAGAAAACAGTTTTTCTTTGAAATTAAAGGGACATGAAAAAAATACGTTGTTTTCTTTTTTTTTTGATTCCTGGAGTAATTTATTTAAAATAATATAGATCCTCTCTCCAAAGGAAGTGACAGGAAACACTCTAAAATTACAAAGTCAAACTAAATCAATTGTGACTAACTTTTAAAGTTTCCATGTTATCCTATACCCTGTGCTCATGATGAAGTCAAAGGGAATTCCAGCTCCAAGGCCTGCAAGTGACTTTTTCAACTTCATTTCCACCCTCACAACTTCTCTGTTCCTTCCTTAAACCATTTCTCCTTCACAGAGAATATTCCCTCATTTCTTTTTTTGTTTTTTTATGTAATTTTTTTATTTATATATGACAGCAGAACGCATTACAATTCTTATTACATATATAGAGCACAATTTTTCATATCTCTGGTTGTAACCATAGTACATTCATACCAATTCGTGTCTTCATGCATGTACTTTGGATAGTAATGATCATCACATTCCACCATCATTTATAACCCCATGCCCCCTCCCTTCCCCTTCAACCCCTCTGCCCAATTTGCTTTGGAAAATGAAAAAAAAAATGTTTTTAAATATGCCTGTATATTTGCTTTTCCAGTGCTCTTCATTTCTTTTTGAAGATTCAATTTCTCATCCAGTATAATTTTCTGGAAGAATATTTCTTTTAGCGCAGATATGCTGATAAATTTTTACAGCAAAAAAAAATTTTATTTTTTTTAATTTTTGAAAGATATTTTCTTCAAATAAACAATTCTGGTTAATTTATCATCTGGATTGCTTTTTTTTCCCCTCCCTTATGAGAAGTCTGTGATCATTCTTATCTTTAGTTCCTTTGGCTGCTTTTTTTAAGATTTTTCTCTTTATTACTGGTTTTCAGCAATTTGATTATAATGTGGCTTCACATGTTTTTTTTTTTGTGTGTGTGTTTATCATGCTTGATGTTAGTTGAGTTTTGGGATCTTCGGATTTATAGTTTCATTAAATTTAATGAAGCTTAGATGCTTCTTTTTCTGCAATGTCTAAATTTCACTAAGACCACCCAGGAAATTTTTCATTTCAAATATTGCCTTTCTCAGCTCAAGAAATTTCATGCTACTTAAAAAAAATTAGTTACATATATTACATAATAGTATGTAGTATAACAGTATAATAATCTTTTATATCTTGTATTCCTACTTTTATTATGTTTTTATTTAAATTCTTTAGCATATTAATATCTGCTTTAAAGTATCCATTAAAATTCACCATCTCTATAATTTCTGAGCATGTTTCTATTGATTGATTACTTGTTGGAATGTTTTATGTCTTGCAACTTTATATTGAGTTCAGGATAGGGAAAGGTTTGTGTGTATGTTTGTGTGGTGGTTGTTTTTGTTTTTGGTGCTGGGGATTGAACTTAGGTCCTAAAACATTCTAAGTTTGGGCTCTACTACTGAACTACATTCCCTGTCTTCTCATCTTTTAAAAAAATGAAAGTTTGTTGGGTCAGCATTTAATTTATTTTGAATCAGTTTGAATCTTTCAAGATTGCTTCTGCAGTTCGGTCAGGGTTTGATCAACAGCAATCTTAACACTAGGACTAATTTAACCCTACTATTAAGGTGTGATCTTTCTCTATTAAATATTCAGGTAGTTCAAAGAGGACTCCATGGTAGGGCTTGTTGAAAATAAAATATCTTTCAGTCCTGTGTGAGTAATGGGAATTTTTCTGTTCTGAGCTCCTAAATCATTGCAGGTGCAGCTTGCTATTCCACAACAGACTCTCAGTGGTAACTCTTGCAGGTGTTTGGAGTACTTGTCTGCTCTCTCTCCCTTCCAGTTCTTAGCACTTCAAATGTCAGGTGACTAGGCTTCCCCTAATTCTGGTATCTGTCACCCCTTCTCTAATTTGTTTAACTCTTTCCTCACCATGGTCCTGAAAATGCCTTCAGGTGCAAAGCTGGAAAGATCCCAGGCATCACCTCAATTTTTCTCTGTTCTCAGTCCTGCAGTGCTTGTTGTCCAATGTATGAAAACAGTTGTTTCCTTAAATTTTGTCAAGTTTTCTAATGTCTTTATGTTTTAATATGCAGAGGGTGCTAAGAGCCATAGCCAAGTAGTAATGATGCATGGCATTTTTGGTTAAAATGATATGATTATGTTAAGATCTGCATTCAAATGGATATTAGACCCCTGCTGTCCACCTCGGCCACGGGACTCCTGGAGAATTCCCATTGGTTGGGGAAGTGTGGTAAGAGGGAATTCCGGAGGAGGGAGAACGCCGTCCGGGAGAACGCCGCGTGTGTGGGTCGGCATATTTCCCGGGAGCTTACAGGGCATTGGCGGGAGTTTCAAAAATAAAATTTGTTCCTGTTTGAGTGGCTCGTGATTTTTGTGCCCAGCCAGACTGCGGCAAGAGGGTAATCAGGTTTGATTTACTTTAATGACTAAAGACAGAGTGCACATTAGAGAAAATAGATTTCTCACAGTGCCAACTGTTGAACCCTGACACAAAGAAAAGACCACCAACTCCAATTTTAAATCAAATTAAAGTAAGCTTGAATTTGTGTACACAAGGAGAGTTGATCAGCGGCTGTCTCTTCTAACATGGGTTAGAGACCAGCACCCCAGCTTTCCAGGAATGAGGTTTTAGAGCACAAAAAGTTGTAAACGGGAGTGTCTTGAGAACTTATAGATAACAGGGTTTTGACAAGCATAATACAGAGGCAGATAGTAGGTTAATGATCTACATGGCATGATATTTCAAGATAGAAAGTAAATTCAGATCCCAACATCAGAATTTATGAGGCACCACTAAGGTTTTAGAGAGGGTTGTTATCTGGTCAGGGAAAGCCAGGCATGGGTGAATAGAAGGCATGGACAGAAATTCCAAACAAGTTTAGAAATCGCAGTAATTTATAATAAAACAGAAATTAACTTTTCATGACTTTGTGATGAGATGGCTTCCAATCTTAAGCTGGAATTAGGCTGGGTTCATCACCCAGGCCAAATTCGTGATTGTGGTCAACTTGTCTTGAATATTTACTATTGAAGTTTCTGTTTCCCCTCCATCCACTGCAGCTGTACTAGCTGAGAACCCAGATTTCACCATGTAGAAGTGCTTTCAGTTTCAGAGTCAGAGATAGAAATTAGGAAAACAAAGAAAGTAGAGCTACCTGGTCCCTCAGGCCATTATTTTTGTTATTGCTGAAGTACCTCATCCTCACTCCAACTGGGCCAAATGCCCAGATTGTGGTGAACTTCACAGCTGACAGGGATTCACTTGTGGCCATTATTTCTTAACCTAGGTAATATAAATTTAATTAATATTCTTTAAACTATTTATGAACACTTATGTCCTGTAGGTTTGAGATATTTCACAATAAAAATTAAGAGTTCTGCTTACAGTAAGGTTGAAACTTAATAACTATGAAATTCACATTTCATATTTCAACATTTGTGAGGTGAGCATATTCCCATGGATTCATTGTTACCAGAAAACAATAAGCAAAGCAAACAAATAAACCAAGAAACAAAAAACCTACCTGCCAATGAACTATCAACTCCAAAGACAAGGCATCTAGAGAAAATTATTAATGTTTATGAGGAACCTGATTAAGCATATTTCACTATTTCAGTACAATTTTAAAATGGTTTTATCAATATGATAAAATGTAGTTTCTACTTTCAAGGAACTACAAGGTATATGTGACAGTGAGGTGGGGGAAGCATAGGTTTAAAGGAATAATTAGAAAATAATAGATGAGTATAGGTGAAAGAGAGCAGATGGATATTTTTGCAGCACAAAGGGAAAGATTTTTACATAAAAGTGGCACATTAACTGACTCCAGTAAAGTAAGCAGAAATTAATTAGGCAAAAGGCATATATGTATGATGTGATGTGGCATAGCATAGTGTGGCAAAGTTAGGAAGATCTTAACCAGACATAAAGAAGGGCAGTAAATGCCGCAGTCTGGCTGGGCACAAATAACCGAGCCGCCACAAAGCCTTGTAGGTTCAAACAGCAATTCTTTATTCCCCAACTCTCACCAGCACTGCACACACACTCTTTGGGAACAACACACCTTCCACTGGGCTCCACGCGCCTCATCTCCCCGAACCCCACGGGAACTCCAAAGTAGCGGGCGCCCGAGGAAGATTCCCGGAGCCGCCCTATTCCCAGAGCAGGGTCCATATACAACTCAATCAATCAATCCAGCATCACAGCAATTATATACAGCTTAAATCATCATCTCAATGGTTCACTGGCATCACCTTTCAACCATTCCCTCTGGCAATATGCCAGGCGTCATTCTGACTTCGCTGTGGCTCTCAACAAGTAAATCAAGAAATGGTATGGTGGGTACAGAAACCGGGGGCATTCTGTTGGCTGAAACATAAAGTGGAAGTCTTGGAGGACCTGGTAATGAGACACCATGTTAGGAAGTTTGTACACCATGTTACAAGATTGGGCTTCGTTCTGCCATGAAGGAAAGTCAGCAAAGGATTTTAAGGTTTTGTCCCAGTTATGTGTTTTACATAGAGCAGAATGTGGAGTTAATAGAGAAAAGAACAGCAATTACAAGAGGCAAAAGGTTACTGCAGTAATTAAGAGATGCAGCCTGTCCCTAAATGAAGGATAATGATAGGCAAGAGGGAATAATTGATGGAATAAGGACATTGGTGATATAACACAAGGAACTGAAAGATGTACTTGTCATCCTCAAGACCAGAAGAAAGGAGTATAAATGGCTCATATAAATTATTTAAAAGGTAAGAGATTGGCAAGCTAAGAAAGTTTGTGTTCCATGGCTTTATTTTTCTCAATGAAAAGTCATGGGTAAAGAGTTGACAAGATGGGTGAAGATTTAGAATAGTAGTTGAGAAAAAGGAGTCTATGTGTAAATCAAAGGATTAAGAGGAGAAGGCAAGGATCCCACTCAGGTTTGGAAATATAGCATCACTAAGACTGGGAGATTTTTCACTAGCCACATACAACTTCTCAAGTATAGAAAAGGGAAGATGATGGATTGGAGCTCTGATTGGAGGTTTTATTGGGCTGTGTAGGGAGGATGGGATATCAGAATTTCTCTGAGTAGCAGTCAAAAATCTTCCTTGAGGTGACCGGAGCCTATATTTTCCCCAGCACTTGTAAAATCAAAACCAAAAGAAAAGGTCCCCTTTATTTTAAAACTTCTCTCCAATATACCCATAATGGGAGGGTTGTATTTATCAGTTTCTTTGGGGAAGAACAATGTACAGTCTTATTTAGAGTCATTTGGAGTTGAGGTTAAAGACTCATAAAGGGTGTCTCACTAAAATGTTCAACCAAGAAGAAAGAGATTACAAACATAAGAAAGACAGGAGCAGAAAGAGATCTCAGAAATCTGACCCCTGCACAGGAATACTCTTCATTGTCACCCCTAAGAATGTGAGAATAACTTCATGAATACTTGTTGGGAATTAATTTATCATGTAAACTAGACAAGGATGAAATTTCACATATGGATTAGTGCAAGGTATTCATATGTAGTATACACAGATACAGGAACTGAAGGCAGAATGGATCCGGAGGATTTGAGCCCCTAGATGTGGACATCCATATTGCACACCCAGTTTACCAAGTATCAGGATGATGCCTACTACAGATTTTCAAGGACAAAGATTCAAACCAGTCCCTCTGTGTCTCCTGACTGCCTGGCTATGCCTAATACATGGGAGGCATTCAGTTGATAAACTCTATTCTGAGGCATTCCTCTCAAGGACATCTTTTATAAGAGGAACTGAAAAGAAAGAGTGACTGGATCTCTGACCTTTCACTGAATCCAAATAAACAACTCAAAGCCCAGCTCAGTGCTGTCATTTTCATATAACAAGGGCATGACATTTTCAAACATCAGCGCACTATGATAGCTCATGAAAATTTTCTGAGAAAAACAGAATAACAAGAAACATATGTGTTTAGTAACTATTGTACAATTGTGTGGCTGGGCTACAAATGAAGTCACCTTAATAACAACCCCATGCCAAAACTGGCAGTCATCTGTTCCTAATGGTAAATCCTGGCTTTCAGATCTCTTCTGGCTGGTCCAGGATATTGTTTGGAAAGTTTGTCAGATTGGTCACTATTGTGGCTAATATTGGATTAACCAACAGTCATATCAAATCTGTGCTTAGGATGTCAGCCTAGCAGGGCTATTGCAACAATCATATAGGAAAATGTATTGGGCAAGGTTTAGATTTCCTTTGATTTGAGAGGAGACTGAAAGAAAGCAGGAGATTGAAAACATGCTTTTGTAGGCAATTATATCTTCGAAAAGTATTCTGTTGCCTCTGTGGATGGATATTGTCAGCAGATATCGTGCCATCTAGTCCTAAATGAAGAGGCAACAAACACATGAGATACTCACTGTGTTAATCATCCATTTGTTGCTGTGACAAAATACAAAGAATAAACAGCTTAAAATGAGGACTTTTTTTTTTTTTTTTTTTAGCTCAGAGTTTCAGAGGTTTCAGTTCACAGTTGTTTGACTCTATTGATTTGGGCCCATGGGAAGGCAGAATATCACTGTAGATAGGGGAGAGTGAAGCAAAATTCCTTGACTGGAATGATTAGAAAGGAGATGTTGGGGGAAGAACAAGGGTCATGCATGACCTAACTTCTTTTTACTTGACCACAACTCTTTAAAGTCCTACCACTTCCCAGTAGCATGACCCTGGTGACCAATCTTTCAACACATGAGCCTTTGGGGCTCCAGATCCAAAGTATAGCAGTCACCGAGGAGGAAAGGGAGCATGTCCAAGTTTATCTGACAAAGATAAAAGGCAGAATATGTTTCACAATATCACTTTATTCATGCAGCTACAGAGTATCAAGGAACTCAAACTCTAACTAAAAGCTAACAGCATTTTGACTAATAGAAGTCCTGAGGGGACTGATTTAATGGATAGACAATAATTATTCATAAATTAATTATAATTAGCATATCAATTGTATGTAAATCCATTACTTCTGAAGCACTTGAAGGTGTTGAAGGTGCATAGAAAAAGTAATTTATAATCTATTTTAAACATACGGCTTACAAGTAAACTGTACTGTCTTGTGAGCAAAGAATTACTTTGGCAAAGATTAACTTATTTTGAGTAACTTCTAAATTATCTGAATATTATGAAGTTAATAAAATATGAATGAATTTTCTATTTCTCCTTCTGATTCTCCTCCTCCTCCTCTCTTTCTCTTCATCATATTCTTTCCTCCTCTTCCTTTTTTTAGGGAAGGAAAGCCAGAAGATGTGCCTATATTTGACATGAATAAATTAAGATCTAAGGACAACTTAAAAAATTATAAATCATTAAAAATTTATCTTAAAATATACCATAATTGGTCATTTTGCATTCCAAACCACATATAACATCAGAGAGGCCAGTCCCATATCTTCTATTATACTGTAGCCATGTGACCAATGGGACAAAGTTTTTCTGTTGCTGCCAAAATCCAACAAATCTCTCTGTATTCATGGAAAATGGGAGAAAGGGATATCTTTGATGAGATAAAATAAGCTCTGTTTCTTTTTAATATCAAAATGGTATAATACATTATATTTATATTATATAAAATTATTATATTATTTATGTGAATCTCAGTGGGAAAATATACTATTGGCCTACAGAAGCTTCCAAATAAATTCCCAAGACATTGTAAGTATTGTTAGAGAGCAACTAACCTAAATATCTTAGAACTTACTTATCATGTATTCTTGTTAATATTAAATAGAAACTATATATTCATTGTTCTCTTCTTCTAAGATATTGAGTCTCAGTGGCCAACTGTTGAGAGCCACAGCCGAGTTGGAATGGCCCCTGGCATTTTGCCAGAAGTAATGGTTGAGAGGCGAGCCATTAAGATGATGCTGGATTGAAACAGGCTCTGTATTCAATTGTATATAGACCCCTGCTGTCCAACTCAGGCGCCCACCCGCTACTTTGGAGTTCTCCCAGGGATTCCTGGGGAGTTCGTGTTGGTTGGTGAAGTTCCGGTGGAGGGGGTTCCAGTTGGTGTGTGGTGTTCCTGGAAGGGCCGTGTGGGTGGCGTTCACTTGAGTTCGGAAATAAAGTTTGTTCTTGCTTGAGTGGCTTGTGATTTGTGCCCAGCCAGACTGCGGCAGCCAACTGTTTTATAAAATAGTCTTGTAACTTTAGAAAGGTTAAAATCTCAAATGCTTACTTTGAATTTCTACATAAATATCTCATATACCTCACGTCCTTCTGCTCCTTAAAGTCTTGCAATAACTCCCTATTACTTTATTTAAGATAAGGTTTAAATTCATTACATGGCAAATTCAGATATTTCAAGATAAGATTCATCATCATTCTCCATTCCTTATACTAAAATCCTCAATATTATTATTTTACCGCTTTTACCGGTTCTAAGCATTCTATTCACTTTTGTGGCTTCCTATCTTTGCACTTGTGGTTCTCTGTTTTTTTTTTACCCCATGTACCTATTGACAATTTGACAGCTGAAGCTTCAGTCACTCAAAAAAGTTGATCATGTATCCATAACTGCTATGGAGATATATATATATATATATTAGAGAGAGAGAGATAGAAAGGAGATGTTGGGGGAAGAGTGCCGCATTCCGGCTGAAGCAAAAT
>NW_026000076.1:2825106-2836757 GCF_001458135.2 Marmota marmota marmota | reverse complement strand
CTAAGAAAACAACCTTCTGAACAATTTAGTACATTATCTCAAGGTTTTTTACATTTGAAATAAGCCTTAATAGTGCTCATTACTCATTAGCTTCCAGGTGTGGGAGAACCATTGTAGTTACTGGCCTTGGAAATGATCAAACTTCAGGGATGCGGGACCTCTTCCGCCTGCAGCATCCTGGGCAGCCCCAGATGGCCCCGGGAGAGTCCGGGGAGTGTTCTGGACTCAAACTGCCACTGGGCACAGGGAGCAAGAGCCTGCGAGACTATGCCTCAGGGTCAGGTCTGGATTTGGGCTCTCGCAGTGGCGTCCTGCTCCCCGGGCAGGGGGGCAGGGAAGGGCTGGCTGCCACTGCTTGGAAAGTCCTTGCTGCACCATAACCGGCTCGCGCTCCTGGCAGCCGCCGCGCTGATTCACACACCCTCCGGTAACGATAAGTATTCAGTAATAGCCTTCTGCTGCAACTTTTTTCCTAGTAATCCTTCTACTGAACTTTCTTTTTCTTTCTGACTAGAGTTCCTGGGCTCTTATCAACACATGCCCTAACTATTCTTGGTTCCACTGGGGTGCCTCTTTCCCTTATCAATTTACTTCTCACCCCTTCCATATTTTCGTCACAAAGACAATACAATACACCGAGACAAAACAAGACACAAACATACTGCATCAATCTTCTCCATTTTCTCAAAATGGCCATTTTTCCTCTCGCCCTATCTAGGGACGAGCAGATTTGCTCCCGTCCTATCTATGGACGGGCAGC
Source organism: Marmota marmota marmota (assembly GCF_001458135.2). NCBI lineage: Eukaryota > Metazoa > Chordata > Mammalia > Rodentia > Sciuridae > Marmota > Marmota marmota. The sequence goes on along the minus strand of NW_026000076.1, from coordinate 2,835,997 downwards.
TTTTTTTTTTTTTTTTTCACTTACCCCTGAGTGTCCCGGGGCTCCCCGGACAGGCCACCATCTGCCACAGTCCAGCTGCACCAAAATTACCCCGGGGGGTGATGAGCAACTTGTGTACATTGATACAGCAGGAGTGGGCGCCCTTTATTGTAGGACAGGAGGGGTATATGTACATTACACACAGCTTATCTTAATTAACATAAACTAGATACAGCAGTCAACCAATAAGGAATTTCCACACTTGATGGCTTGCTGGTGTTACTTCACAAACCACTCCCTCTGGCAAAATGCCAGGCGCCATCTTGACTTGTTTACAGACCCTAACAGAAGAACAAGGTTCATGCATGACCTAACTTCTTTTTACTTGGCCACAACTTCGCAGTAGTGGTATATATATATATCCATATCAAAATTCACAGGTTGGCAACAATCCCCAAATTCATGTGTTCATGGTATTTGGAGTTGGGGCCTTTCAGGTCATGAAGGTGGGGCTCCCATTATTGAGGTTGATGGTTTCATAAGAAGAGAGTGATAGAGCTTGTATCTGGCAAGGAAGGCCCTCACTAGATGTTGGCTAGATATTGGACTTCCCAGACTCCAGAACTAAAGAAACAAATTTCTTTATAAATTACCAGAATGTGGTACTCTGCTATAATAACAGAAAAAAATGGACCAAAATACTAACTTTCAATTCACATCATGAAAAAATTACATAGAAACTCTCTTTTGGGTTTCTCCTGGATATCCTGATGCTCAACTGAATTATAATCATTGATTTACTTGTCTATCTTCTGCATCAGAAGTCAAGTTACTTGAGATTGAAGACAGTTAAATTTGTTGTTTCATCTTTATGATCCCAGAAAAACCTACCTAATTTTTTTCAATTTGCAATCTTTACATACTGCTTTTTTAATTATCCTTTTCCTTGGCTTAGATGCCACCTTAACAGAATAGCCTTCCCTAATTTCCTTACTGAAAGACAGCATGCAGTTCTCACTGTGTTACACTTTTCCTATCTGGACTTGTTATTTTTCCACATAGTAGTTTCTTTGTGTATTCTTAATGGCACTTAAGGTAACATTTGTAGTTATTACTTCTGGGGGGAGGGGTACTAGGGATTGAACTCATGGGCATTCAACCACTAAGCCACATCCCCTGCTCTATTTATATTTTATTTAGAGACAGGGTCTCACTAAGTTGCTTAGTGCCTCTCTTTTGCTGAGGCTGACTTTGAACTCAAGATCCTCCTGTCTCAGCCTCCCGAGCTGCTGGGATTACAGGTGTGGGCCACTGCACCTGACACTATTTCTTATAATTAGCAAATGGTTCAATCAAAAATCCCTTCTTCCCCATTGTTATGTTTTGGCTATGAGATGTCTCCCAAATGCTCCTGTGTTATTATGCAGAAATATTCAGATGTGAAATTATTAAATATGAGAGCTGTGATCTAATCAGTCCATCCTACTTTGAATGAACTGACTGATGGTAACTGTGGGCAGGTGGGGCATAGAGGAGATGGGTCACTGGGGGACATGCCCTGAAAGGATTCATGTTCCCTGTGGCCCGTTCCCCTTCTCTCTCTGCTTCCTGGCAGCCATCAAGTGAGCAGTGCTCCTCCACCTTGCCCTTCCACCATGATGTCTTTGGCCCAGAGCAAAGGAGTTGGGCCACCATAGACCAACCCTCTGAAACCATCAGCCAAAATAAACTTTTCATCTTTTAACTTGTTCTTGTTGGGTACTTTGGTCACAGCAATGAAAATCTGACTTACACACATACCCTGGAACTTATTGCAATTCCTGCTTTATAAAAATGATTAGAATTTCACTTTGATCCATAACACCTGTTTTATCAAACTCACAATAATACCAGCACCTAAACCTAAAAGAACAAAAGAATTAGAGAAAGGCCAGGAATAAAAAATACTAATAACCTTCCAAAGTGAGTGGGACATAATGATGGCTTTAAGGTACCCAAATAGAAATACATAGTATATCTGTGAAGTCCCAAAATACTCAGCATCATAGAGCTATAGCATAATATCTTTAGAAGTTTGTATTAGAAACTAATATAATTGTGGGCTGGGGTTGTGGCTCAGAGTAGAGCGCTCATGTAGCATGTGTGAGGCCCTGAGTTTGTTACCCAGCACCAGATAAAAATAAATAAATAAAACAAAGGTATTGTGTCCAATTACAACTAAAAAATGAATATTATAAAAAGAAACTAATATAATTGTAATGATGGCAAAGCAGAAATGTCATTGTAAGTAGTGTCATAGGACTTATTTTTTTTTCAATTAATTTAGTGTATGCCATTGGTGCATACAGAAAATTTTATTTTTACCCTCTTTACATTATTGATAGAAAACTTTATTTATCCACTTAGATTTTAAACATATATAAACTAAGGTTATAATTAAAATAAGATGATTATTGGTCATGACTCTTAAGTTGCAAGTAATAGAAATGACCAGCTTAAGAGAAAGAGGAGGGAAAGAGGAGGGAGAGGGACAGAGACAAAAGAAAAAACAGAAATTCAAGGATAAGAATGCCATTGGGCCTTAGGAGAGACTGGGATTATGATCTGGGAACCCATTGTAGGTAGCTAGACAGTACAGTCCCTGTCTCTTCAGTCCCTGCCACTTAGTTTTGTTCTCTTTTTGTATCAGCTTTATCTTTTTACTCCTTCTTTCAACCAAGTGTCTCCCATCTGCTTCACATGGTGGAAAATGGCTGTCCATTTACTTCTGTATTAACATGTTACCTTTCTAATCCCCTAAGAAGACCACTGGAGTCTTTTCTCCTCTCTAAATTTGTTAGTGGAAGAAACTGACTGGCACTCTTTGATAAGCTGCCTATTCCTGATCTAATCAGCTATGGCCAAAGGGATTTCTCCCACACAGCACAAATAGGGTGGCCAAAAGCCCATCCATGTGAAGAGGGTCAAGGAATTAGGAAAGAGATAAATCATAGAGCAAGAGGATTTCGTTCATGGGATAAACAGATATCCCATAAGTGCCCACATCAAAATACTTCATAACAAATTCTAGAGCAAAAAGGGACCACTCTCTAAAAAAAAAAAAAAAATCACCAAGTTCAATCCATTCCCAGTGCAGGAATCCCTTCTCTAACAGATGCATTCAGCCTCTGCTTCCACACTCATAATAGAGATCTGACTAAAGCAGGAGGCAGCTCATTCCAGTGTGAGACAGCGTTATTGTTAGAAGCTTCATTCTTATGCTGAGCTGAAATTGGCCTCTCTGTAACTTTAATTCATTCTGCTTTGTAGAACAAAAAATAATATGCCTAATTCCTCTTTTTATATGACAGCCCTTTATTTATTTGAAGATAACTAACATGTTCACTGGTTTTCCCCAAGGTAAATATCTCCAACTCCTTCAAATATTCTTTCTTTGATATGGATGACTTATCCTTCATTATTTTAGTAGTTAGTTTGTTTTCAATTGTTTAGAAAAGGTATTCCTACTAAAAATGTATAAAGCAATGAGGAATGACCTTAGCTCACATCAGATTCAGTCTTCAGAAGATCTATGATCCAGCAGCCTGGCTACTCATTCATCTTTCCACACATATTTAGGGAACATGTACTATACGCCAAGCATTTGTACTAGGCATTTGAAATATTTCAGGGACTAAATAAACTGTCATTCTAGAGTTTACATTCCATTGGAGGGAGACGGATAAATGCAAAATAAAATTAAATAGTATTTTAGAATATGATATGTGTTTTGAACAAAGAGTAGAACATGGAAAGAGGGACTGAGCTTGTTGGGGAGGTATCAAAGGGGCAGTATTAATAGTGTGATCTGAGTACATTTCACTAAGAATGGGAGATTTGATCAAAGACTTAAAAATGAAGGAATGGTCTGGGTGGAGGCAGGGAATATTTAAGGGAAGACCAAAGAAACATCTTAAGCAAAGGCCCTAAGAGGAGACAGTATATGACATGCTTTAGGAACACTAAAGTAGGTCAGTACTTTGGTGAGGAATGAGTTAAGAGGAGAGTTATTAAGGACAAGGTCAGAGAGAGGACCGAAGACCAGATGATGTTGAGCTTATAAACTTTATAAGAATCTTAGCTTTTACTCCGAATGAAATCATGTTTCATTTCAGGATTCTGAGCAGAGAAGTGACGTGATCTTATGTTTTATAAGGATCTCCCTGGTTTCTGTTAATAGACTGTTCAGATGCAGGATTTCTGTCAGTCTTTCTGTAGGTTTTAGATTTAGGTAAGCTTCTTTTGTGTTTAGTGTAGACACAAGCATTGCTCAGAGCTACATGCATCCATTAAATACCTTTGTGCCCATCCACAAACATAAATTACAAACATAAATTCCATACTTATTGACTCACCTGTGAACCAGTCCCTGGATTCAATGGAGTGCCAAGCTTTTATTGACTTTAGGTCTATATTACCAGAAATTATTGTGATAGAAGGCAAAAGATTACATGAATTAGTCCCCCCAGGGAGGGGGGAAAGAGAGTCATACCTACCCAAATCCCATGGCTACTCAACAAGGGAAGAATAGAATGAACATTTAGCTGCCAATCACAATACCCTCCACGATTGTCCCTAGTATTATTATTTTCCTAACTGTTATTCTAACTCAACATAATCAGTGGGCAAAATTTGAATAGAGCTCAGTGGGCCTATGGCATCTTTAAATAAATATTTTAATATCATTGACAAACTCTAATATTTTAATTGTTTTGGATCGGTTGCTCATGACTTCTTCATAGGGACTGCAACCAAGGCAAGCATCTCCTTACATGTAGGGTATTTTTGCTGCTGAAGTTTTTAAACTAAATGAGTCTTTATATTTATATTCCTTTTTAATAGCATTTTGACTGCTGATTCTATCTTCTCAGTATGTTATCCATCATTTGCAAAATTCGTTAAGCATATTTTATTGTAAATATTAAATAAGAACAAAATCACATTCCCTTCTGTCTTAAAAGGATATTTTATTTCTGTAGTTGAAAATGGATTTAGAGGATGAGGAGATCATATATTGAAGGGAATCTATTGATGTCTTGAATAGAGACATCTATTACAAAACAAGAGACAACCAAATCAGAACTATTTCATATCTCATTTCTCAGTTCATCATTGCCATTACTAAGGATTTGAACTTCTTTGAAGACTCCAATATATTTAAAGACTTTCAAAAGGCTAATGGCTTCCATTTGTTATGTGGTTCCTTCATTTCTAAAGTTGTCAAAGAACTTAGCTTGGAAGAGTTACTCATGCCAGGTATGTGTTTAAACTTATATGGTGACTGAAATTGCAGTACTTTTGTTTACAAATCACATGTCCTTAGTTTTCACTTATATGGCTATTTGCATAAAGCCACAGACATTATGATGTGGATTTTTGTAATATTTTTATTTCACAATGTTTAATATTATGAAGCAAAATGATGTTGTTTCTTTTGTATTAACCTTTTCCCCCCCATCTTTTACTTTTCTGTGTCTCTTTACTTTTCTCATTCTCTCCCCACTATAAGTCTTTATGTATGATCATTCTAAAAAACTGCTGATCTACTCAAAACTATTGTGTTCTCCTCCAAGAATAATCTTCATTATGTGCGCAGTATAGAAAGGACAGCCAGCTATGCTGAGCTTTTTTCAGTAAACATGTAGATAAGCAGTCACTATTGCTGAATACAAAAGAGGCGATGTTTGTGCTAAAAATGTCCTTTGCTCCCTGCCATCTAATCCCATCTCTTTTTTAATGTAAAATTTATTTTTATCAAAGGAAAACATGCACAGTTTAAAAAGTAAAGAATTCTGCAAGATTTATCACGAAATAAAATCCCAGACTACACTCTTCTATCTCATTCTTTCTCATCCACAAGTCTCATGTCCCAGAAGCAACCACTTTTAATTCTCCTTTGATTCTCAGGCCACTGAATAATAGGTTCATCTGTTATCTTCTCATCTATCAATTATAGGCCCTATCTGCTGACTTCCTACTCTGGAAGATAAAGATGTATAACCCCATTTCACATACATATACACACATTCATACTTCCCTTCTATCCTACTAAATGATTCACAATCTTAATTTTATTAATATTTAGTGGTTATAGTATTATAAAGACATAGCTTTTAAACAACTGAATCACAGGTATGACTATGATTATGACTATATTTCCAACTACTTTTTATTTGTTCTAGAGTTATTATTTTTTAAAAAAAATCTAAATATTTTTAATTAATGCTTTTCCTAAGCTTACCAATAGCCCTATAAACCTCTGCTCAATATATTTAGTGTTTTTTTTTTTTAATCTATATGTTCCATGTTTTTCCTGAAGATATCTTTCATGGAGACCTCTAGCCCCACATTCCACTGGAACACAGGGCCTGCTATATGGCTCTTGGCATAGGGCTTCTTTTACCAACATCCAATTTCCTTTTCCTCTCCTACATGTTGGATCTCAGATTTTCTTGGATCCTGTGTTTGATAACCTTTTTTAAAATTTAAATGTATTTTACCTAGTAATTTTGTTTATAGTATTTATCCAGCAGATCTTTATGTGGGAAATGACTTAGAAATGAGATTATTCATTACAAAATTATTTGTAAAAAACAAGATTGGAGGCAACCTAAATTTCCATCAATATCATCTAGTTAAACAAATTCTGACTGACTAACTCAGTGGAATATTATGCAGCCATATATTAAAAAATAGGGTAGTTCTAAATATACAGATAAGGAAAAATCTCCAAGATACTTATTTCAAGATTACAAAATATATTGCAGAACAGTGTGCATAGCAGTGACCACTTTTTAATGAAAAGAATATATATGTTTATGAACTATATAAGTGGTAGAATATCTCCAAAAGGATAAGCAGTAAGCTGATAAAATGGATTACTTCAGGAATAAGAAACTCAGTAGTTGGAGGGCAGGAGTACAAAGCATATGCCTTTACTTTTTGTAACAACTTTATTAATATATAATTTATATACTTTAAAATTTACAAATATTATGTGCTTAATTCAATGAATTTGAATATATTTAAGTTATATAACTTCACTAGAATCTAGGTTTGGGTCATTTACATCATCCTATAAAAAAATCTTTATGTAAATTTACTTTTATTTCCACTCCCATTCCAAGTCCTAGGCAATCACTTAATCTACTTTCTGTCTCTACATTTTTACTTTTTTAGGATATTTTGTACACATTTATATTTTTTAATTTTTTTTCTCAATTTTGAACTTATACCACCTATTTGAAAATAAAACATTTAATTGACCCTGTTATTATTCCTTCTACTCATAAGAAGAAACTGACTCATGAAAAAAGTGATATATTTAGTACTATAAGCAGACAAGAGGCGGGGCTAGGAATTAAATTAGAGCATTATGAACATGATCCCATTTCCTATTTTTACTGCCTCAATATTAGACTTCATTTTGGCTTAGCATAAACTGAAATTTAGATTTAATCATTGTTCACATAAGTGTAAATCTCTGTAAAAGGTCAAAACATTTACCATTTAGATGGGAAAGAACAAATCATTGTACTGAAAAAAGATATGGGTATGAAAATAATACTGCTTAAGCACTTCACTTTTTATTGCCTTATTTTGTTAGGAATCCATAAACACTAATATAATCTTGTCATCTATTAAAAAAGGTTGGCCATCTGCTAATGTTGAGATTAATAATCTACCCCATAGTTAACTCATAAAATCATACAAATTTAGATTCAAATGGGACTTTAGAAATTTATCTATGACATTTCCCCAGATTTATTCCTCTAGATACCAGCCAATCTAATTACTTTAGTGACATGTTTAACCTTTTTGAAAATCTTTATATAGATTTATTTATATGAATATTACTGGCTGTTAAAATCTAAGAACCAAATTTGTGGCTCATTCCTTCTCCAGTGAATAGTAATAGCAATAACAAAATAATAAGGATGATGATAGCATCCTATATTAAGTAATTACTGTGGCCAGTCATTGAGCTTTGGGAGGTGCTTTACATACATTAAGTCATGTAGACCTTGAAACCATCTAGGATGAAGAACTTATTTTTTAACCCCATTTTCAGTAAGGATACTTTTTCCTATGGAGGTTAAAGAAGATGCCTAACGTGACATAGCCACTAAATGAAAGATCTCAAATGTGAATCCAGGATTTAATTAACCAGTTTTTGTAGTGCCCCTGTCCATAGGGAATGTGTTCCAAGACCCTCAGCAAATGCCTGAAACTGTAGATGGTATCAACCTCTCTATGTGTTGTTTCTCCTGGTACACCCACACCTATGTTAAAATTTAGCCTACATATTAGGCACAATAAGAGATTAACAGCAATATTTTTAAAAGAACATTGGTCACAACATGAAAGTTATGTAAATGTTGTATCTCTCAAAATACCTCAACTATACTTTCATCTTTTTTATTCAAAGAAGCACTTTTTGGCTTCTCTTCGGCATCTGAATTGCCAGCTTTACTACTCTTGGATTTGGGGGCCATTATTGAATAAAACAAGTATGACTCAAATACAAAAGAACTGAGATTACATGATGATCAAATTGATTAGAGAGACAATTGCTAAGTGATTGTTGGAGGGTAGAATGTATAACTTGTATACATTGAACAAAGGGATGATTCACATCCTAGGTGAGACAGAGGCATGGTAGAGATTTCATCATTCCTTACTCGGAATGGGCACAATTTAAAACTTATAAATTGTTTATTTCTAAATTTTCCATTTAAAATTTCAAAATGTTTGTTAACCATCAAAACTGAAACCTTGGATAAGAGAGGGAAGGGATAATACTGCTGTATGTTGCTGAATTAGCCTCATTCCTGATTCATGTTTGTTTTGTCTTAATTCTTAGTTCATTTTTTTAACCTAGTACTTTATGTTAGCTCAACTTGTAAACTACCTTAAATCCTTTCTAGAAAATGTTTGCTTAAATAATTAAGCCTATTGACTATTGTTTATTTGCCATATTGTACTTTATTAGGAAGAAAAAGAAATTCTGTACCCCCTCATGGAAGAGTTTGTCTTTGCCAATATAAAGCAAGAACAAATTAATCAATATTGATTGAGCCAATGTGGGGAACTTAGAGAACTAATGTGATAGGTCTTGTCCCTTGGGAGCATATGTATTTAATTGTTAAGTGAAAATGCATGTATAAAACCACAAATGTATGAAAAGTGATTATGAATCGCACTGATAATAGGTCCTTAATCATAAGTCAATGATTAAGGAGAAGAGGAGAAGATTGAAGAAATTAAATTCTAAGAAATTAAGAAATTAATTAAATAATAAATTCTAATAAATTAAAAATAATTCTAATAAATAAGGTTAATTTCTAAGGAATTAAATTTTATTTTGTTTGGAAATGAAAATTCCTTAATGAAATCAAGACTATTTAAACATTCGAGTATTCTGAAGAGTTCTATGACAATAATTTTGTTTCTGTTTTGAAGCAGAGTCTAAGTTGCCCAGGCTGGTTTGGAACTCCTGGGCTTGAGTGATCTTCCTGCTCAAACTAACTCTCTGGTAGGTGAAACTACAGGCATGAACTGCGCCATGACCAGTTCATGGTATTTGGATAAGATGCTCTATAAGGTTCTGTCCTATTTAAATAGTAATAGTAATATTATTATTATTACTAAGTAGTAATAAAAATAATACAGAAATTACCATTTACTTAATATAGTGAAAGAAATTCCAGTTAGTAAATGACATGAGGTTTTCTTGAAGGAGATATGGGAAAACCTAGAGTGAGTATTTACAGTAATTGGTGAAATGTAGGGAATATTTGTTATTCCCCAAGATGGTTGGTGTGTGTTGGGAGTTGGGGTGAATGGTGAGAGAAGACGGCTGGCAAAGGAGTCACCATTGACCAAATTTTCCAAATATGGGTGCCTTTTCAAACTCTGTTGGTTGTCTGATAAGAGTATGTTAAATGAAATTGCCCACTGTGCCTTTTACAATTAAAATTTGAGACCATCCTGCAAATCTGGAGGCTGAAGCAGGAAGATTGCAAGGTCCAAGCCAACCAAGGCAACTTAGCAAGGGCTAAGTCGTTAAAAAAAGCTAGGGAAGTAGCACAGTGGTAAAGTTGCCCTGGATTCAGTCACCAGTAGTTGTGCGTAATACGTACGTTGTATATACCATACATAATAAGTATGTATAATTAAAAATAAGATTGAGAGTGTGAGACACATGGAAAACAATGTTTCTATCCTCTCTAACCAAAAGTGAATGAAGACTCATTTGTCCCTACTTTCATCCCTACTTTCCCGTTTACACCCCCAAACGTTAGACCCTAAGGATTGGTGGCATTTTTATACAAACACTAAGACTTGGCTCAACCTGTGTTTTCTACTCAGGACACTGTGATCATTTTCCACAGGTGCACGCTAATTATCAACTGAAATGAGAATCACTTGATGTGATTGATGCCAGTTTTGCAAGTAACAGCTTCTAATGAGTTACTTGCTTTCGAAGTATTGCTTTTACTAAACAATGGTCTTGGTTCAGTCGAGTGAATTTTTGTTTCAGAGGATGAAGAGAGTCTGTAAATAAAAGATGGCATAGGAGGCAAGCGATAACATATTTTCCCGTTGGCCCGCAAAGGTAGAGGGTAGCCCAGTTGGAACTGGGATCAGAGGAAACATTGGAGGTAGTCCTGCAGCCCAGGGCCATCCTAGGGCAGATGGTATCGAGGGCCGGGAGGTGGCCGGTTCATACCGCCCAGGGAAGAAGCCAAGACGCTAAGCCCCGCAGCAGCAGCAGCAGAAGCAGCAGCAGGCCAGGTCCCGGTGGGCGGAGGGAGCCCGGCGCGCGGCGTCGCGAAGGAGGCGACGGCTGCAGCGCCCACTCCCCCTTGTC
>NW_026000076.1:2808590-2824926 GCF_001458135.2 Marmota marmota marmota | reverse complement strand
GGGGAGGGCAGATGTCATACTCCTTTGTTTTCATCCGAGTCTGGGAACGGGGCAGGAGGCATTAAAAAAAATGCCTTTTTGTGGGGCCTAAGAACATTCAAGGCTTGGCAAAAGGGCCTAGAAATTAAATCATGCAAAAAAAACCCCGAAGTGTTTGAGGTCGACATCAGTCACATGGGCAAAGGCCAACAGCCATGGCAGAAACAAGAGCAGGTAGTCAACATTGGGCCACCTTTTTAGCTACTTTGGGTAGTTTGCGGAAAAAAAAACCAGAAACTACCAAAAGCTAGAACCGCGTTGCATCTTTGAGAGCCTAAGAGTGAAGATAGAATGGTGAGAGGTGAGAAACGGGCGGGCTTTGGGAAATGATATGGACCACTGTCTCTCTGGTACTAATAAGGCTCCACATCTGAAATGACTCAGTTTAATTCATTGTTAAAAGGGGGGCACAGGTTAGGGCAAAAATATAGCAGTCCACAGCCCCTTTGGCTGTGAAAAACCAGTGTCAATTAGCAGGTACATTTATTAAAGTTAGTGACAGTGTCTGAAGAGTCAAAAGTAAAAATCTTAATTTATTTTGGTTAAGTGTAAGTGTCTAGAGTTTCATGTTTTTAAAGATACTAAATGAAAATCATGAGAGCTAACAGGCCCTAGAGCTTAATTCATCCAAGAAGTTATTTTAAAGATGATTTTCCAGATCAAACAGATGCAAAGAAGTACAGTATTCACCCCCCTCTCCCCCAATCACCATGGGAAATTGATGGCAAAACTTGTGCTGGAATTCATGTTTTACAATTCCCAGATTCTACCTAGTATACTAAAAAGTTTTAAGTGTTAAATTATTAATATAGGACTGGCATTATAGTGTTTTTTTTTTTTTTTGGATTTTTATCTTTGCTATTGAAAGTGTTGTTAAAAAATACCTTATGTTTACTGAAGTGTGTCTTATGTTTGAAAGTTATTTGTAGATAACAGCTTAATAATATTATAAAGAAGTTTCATTGACCATCAGTCTATTTGTTTTCCATCTATATTATAAACTGTCTTGAGGAATTATGAATGATGAATTACTCTGAAAAGTTTGAGAGTCAAATGATGATCATTAGAAGAATAACAAGAAGTTGAAATTATTTATTTTTTTCTTACAGAATTGTCACTGAGGTTGCTGTTGGTGTGAAGGTAGGAGAAGATTGTTTGAAACTAACTTGAAAAATAGAGGATTTTTGGATCTACTATTATTGCAATTAATGGAGAATTTCATTTAGCTTTGAAAACTAAGACACAGCTAAAAAAAAAAAAAAACCCAAGCGTAAAATTAATTTGTAAAGTCAGATTGTATGAATAATCAACCACCATAAAGTTGGTTAATCTTAATAAATAACCATATGTTTTTGTTGAACTGGAAGTTTGTAAGAATACAAACTTTCTTTTGTCTTATGAAAATATTTTTTATCAATAGTAAGACACACTAGAAATGAGTTGTCCTGACCCTTAAAAAGAAAGTGTTTTAGGCAATTAGCTTTAAATTTGAGTCACATAAATTTGTCTATTAAAGGAAATTGACCTTCCTCACTTTTTGGCTAAAAATAATACTCATCTTTTATGCTTTGGTACTAATGGTTAGGTCTTTTTATTCTTTCAGTAATTAGACTTTCAAATATCTTGGTGTTTTTGTTTCTAAACCTGTTAGGGCATGATTCTTGTCTTTTATTTATTTATTTATTTATTTTTCCTTTGGTCTTGGGGATTGAACCCAGGGCCTTGTACACACTAGTGTTCTTACTACTGAGATGTTCCCCTAGCCTAATCCTTGTTTTTTAACTTTATTTTCCCAAGCCTGGCACAATAATGAGATTCCCCCTACCCCTTCAACCACTGCCCTTGCCAGTGTGAGTAGTCTTGGGAATGCTGTTTAGTCCTTTGAAACTGACTGTTTATTATGTTTTTTGGAATTCTTAGAATTGCATCCACAAGAGTGTGTTTTTTTTGTAGTTGTAAGTAGACAGCATGTCTTTAATTTATTTATTTTTATGTGGTGCTGAAGATCGAACCCAGTGCCTCACATGTGCTAGGCAACTTTTAACTCTGCCACTGAGCTACAGCCCCAGTCCAGTGTGATAATTCTTTAGAATATTTTTGCAGATGTTGCTCTTGTTTTTTAGTGAACTAGATATTTGTCCATGCCTTAATATTTAGGCTTATTTCTTGAGTTCATATTATATAGATTGGGGGAGAAATAATGAACTTGCATATTTAATTTGGATATTGATTTTTTCAAAATTGAAAGTTATGGGATTTAAAATAGGGAATAACTCAAAGAGTTCAAAATGTAGTTGTTGGAGTTAATATTCAACTAAATTTCTAATGTGAATTTTGTAAAATAATAAATGACACAAGTTTCTTTTGTAAAATAAATTAATACAAGTATGAGTTTTTCATCATTAGTGAAAGAGAAAAGAAAATTATAGACAAGACCTAGAATGAAAAGGAAGAAAAAAGTGATATTTGGAATAGGATGTTCATATATGATGTATTGGTTATGTCAGTTTTTTATATTAGTGATTTGAGGAAGAAACATTACAAAATGATATAAAAATAGTTACCAACAATTTAGAAAACAGTTTTATATGAAAGTTGGAATAACTAAAGTTAGTTTTCTAGGATTATGGTTAAAAGACTTTTTGCTTTGATGTCAGACTGTACAATTAGGTTTCTTTAAAAAAAGTTATTTAAAAAATTTTTTTGGTAGTTGTAGATGGACAGCATACCTTTATTATTTATTTTTATGTGGTGCTAAGGATTGAACCTAGTGCCTCCTGGGTGTGAGGCAAGCACTCTGCTACCAAGCTATAGTTCCAGCCCTAAAAAAGTTATTTTTAAAGAAAGTAACACGTGCTTATTTTTTAAAAATGTAAAGTGAAACATTTCTTCCTGATTGAGTTCTTTTCTTTCGTTAGGTAATTATTTTAATTTTTTCCTGAAATTATTGATTTATATATTACTATGGCTATCTTTGTTTACACAGATGGATTAAAAGTAGTATGTGTTTTGGTCCACATCTTGCCTTTAAAAAAAATAACTTTATTGAGATGTAATTTAACAGAAACCAACCCGTAACTACAGTCTATAATGCTTTCACATGTATATGTCAAATCAGCAAGATAGTATCTATTGCTTTGAGAAATATCTTGCCCAGAAATACCATCTTGCCCCTTTTTAATCCTCCCTTCTTCCTTTCTTCTCCCAAATAGCCACTATTTTGCTGTCACTATAGTTTGCAGTTTTTAGACTTAAATAAATGGAATCATGCAATATGTATCTTTTTTTTATGTGTGTGACTATTCCACACATCATAAATAATTTGAGATTTACTTGTGTATCAGTAGTCCATTTTTTTCTGTTGCTTAGTGGCATCCTGTATGGCTATATGGCAGTTTATTTATTTAACTTTTTTTTTTTTTTGGCGGTTCTTGGGCTTGAACCCAGGGATGCTCTACTACTAAGCAACATCACCTACATCTCTACCCCTTTTTATTTTGGGATAGGTTCTTGCTTAGTTGTCCAGTCTGGCCTCAAACTGGGGACCCTTCTACCTCAGCCTGCTGTGTGGCTAGGATTGCAGGCATGCACCTCTGCTATTGATTAATTTCTGAGTGGACATTTGTGTTTCAAGTTTGGGACTACTATAAATAAAGTTGTAAGCTTTCCTGCATGTCTTTGTGTGACTATATGCTCCCCCCTATTGGAGTCCATAATCAAAATGGATAGATCATATGATAGGCATATCTTTAAGAAAATGCATACTGTTTTCCATGGTGGTTGTACCATTTTATAGGCCATCTGTAGGGTATGAGATTTCCAGTTTCTCTATATCTTTTCCAATGTCTGTTATTATCTGTATTTTTTGATCATAGATATCCTAATGTCTACGAAGTGATAGTTACAGTTTAGTTTGTATTCCATAGTATGATGCTGAACATCTTTTCGTCGGCTATTATGATCTTCTGTGAAGTGTCTGTTTAAATCTTTTGCCCAACTTTTAAAATTTTGATTATTTATTTTATGAGTTTTGAGAAGCCTTTATTCTAGATGAAAGTCCTTTATCAATTAATATGGTTCACAAACATTTTCTGTTACTTTTCATTCTCTAAACGTATTTTGAAGAGCAGCAGTTACTAACTGAGGAATTCCATTCAGTTTACTAGTTTATTCTTTTATGGACAATGCTTTTTTGCTTTTACGAATCAGTCATCCTTTTTTTCTTTTTTGTACTGTAGATTGAATCCAGAGGACACTTAACCACTGAGCCATATCACAGCTCTTTATTTTTTATTTTGAGACAGGGTCTTGCTAAGTTGCTTAGGACCTCACTAAGTTGTTGAGGCTTACTTTGTACTTGGAGGATCCTCCTTCCTCAGCCTCCCAAGCCACTGGGATTACAGGTGTGCACTACTTTGTCCATCTATCAGTCAAATCTTTACCTAACTTAAAAATACTTTATTTACTAATGGATATTTTATATTTTGGTTTAAAACTGATAATTTGAGTTAATTTTTTGTATATAGTACAAAGTATGGGTCAAGTTTTTGGATTTGGATGTGCACATCCAGTTTTTCTGTTGCAAGTTGTTGAAAAGACTTTTTTTCTCCATTGAATTGGCTTTGTAGCTTTGTCAAAAATCAATTATCTATGTATGTGTGATTCTATTTCTGTACTCTGCTCTTTTCCATTGACCCATTTTTGTCTATCCAGATGCCAAAAACGTTGTCTTAATCGCTAGCTATGTATTGAGACTTGAAATCAGGTAGTCTTGGTCCTCCAACTTTGTTCCTTTTGAAACTTGTTTTGGCTCTTCTGGATCACAGAAAATATGCTGAGATTTTACTGAATTTGAGTTGAATTTGTAGAGCAGTTCAGAGAAAATTGACATCTTAAGGTTTCGTCCTTTGTACCCTCTTTGTTTACATAATATTTATAATTCAGTATTGTTTTTAGTTTTGAGTTTGCAGGATTTCTACATCTTTTGTTAGAATCATCCTTAAATATTTCATATCTTTTGATGTTATTATAAATGATGTTTTTAAAAATGCAACTTCCAGGTGTTTGGTGCTAGTGTTTAGATACACAAATGATTTTTGCATGATGCTCTTGTATCCAACACCTTGTTAAACTAATATCATTGATCTGATAGATTAAAAAAATTTTTTTTTAGTTGAGGGTGGACACAATACCTTTGTTTTACTTATTTATCTTTATGTGGTGCTGAGGATCGAACCCAGTGCCTCAGGTGCTAGGCAAGTACTCTACCACTGAGCCACAACCCTAGCCTTTTATGTACATTTTGTTGGATGTTCTGTACAGACTATTTACATCCAATTGTTGGTAGACAGTTTTCTCCCTTTCCTATCTGGGTGTTCCTGCCTCCTTTTTCCCTTATGACGGCTTGTACAGTGTTCAAAAAAAGCAATGAGAGTGGGCATTTACTCACTTTACCTTGTTCATCATATTAGGGTGAATGCTCCACTTTGTATTCTTTCTTTCTTATCTTTCCTAACCATGCCTGTGAAATGTGCAAACAGTTAAGGAAGGAATAATACCATTTTTAGTAATGTAAAAGTGAAGCTACATGGGCTTCTTTGTGGGGAAATTTTAAAATTATGTATTCAGGGCTCTTCAGGTTACCTAGTTTTTCTTGGGTGAGCTTTGGTAAATTGTGTATATAATTAGTCCATTTCCTCTAAGTTGCTGAATGATTATTTGCATAGAGTTGTTTATTATTTTGTGTAGAATTATATATATGATTGGATGCCTTTTGAATCTGTAGTGATATCAACATTCTCATTCCTATTAGTGAATATTTAGTAGGCTTTTTCCCCCCTTATCAGTCTTTATAGAAGTTTATTGGTTTTTATTAATCTTCTCCAAAAGATCAGCTATTGGTTTCCTTGGGGTTTTTGTTGTTGTTGTTTCCTATTTTATTGATTTCTGTTTCTATTTTTTGTTTTATGTTTTTGCTGTTTTTTCTACTTAATTTTAACTTTGAAGCTAATGTCATTGTCATGATATCTTTTCTAATGTTGGGGTTCAGTGCTGTATACTTTTAGATAGTGCTTTCATAGCATTCCTCAAATTTTGATATGTATATATTTTTCATTCATTTCAATTTTCTAAGAATTTAAAAAATTTCTTTGCTTTATGGCTACTCAGTATAATCAAATGTTGACTTTTTAGAGAAAGATTTTAAGTATGGTGAAATTTGTAGCAGTTCTTTTAATAAGTTGACTAAATCAAGATGTTGTAATTGGATAACTAATGAAGTATACCTATTTCTTAAAATAAGTTGGGTTTTTACTAGTATTTTGAAAGCACTGATTTTAAATTGCTCAACTTGCAATTTAAGTTGTAGTATTGGTTTGCTTAGATACTTGCAGCTAAGTAATACTGAATAATAATAATATTAAATAATATTTAACATGATTTTTTTATAATAGTTGAATATAACTGCTTTTTATAATATGGTTTTCAAAACTTTGTTGTTTGTTTTTTTTTTAGATTTTTCTTAAAATGCTTTTCTTAAATGCTCCATAAGTCGTGCTAATTATTTTTTCAAATTTCAGTATCTGAATATTAGTAATGTGTCTACTAAATGACAGCACTGTGTTAGTAACTAGTTTATTAAAATTGGAGCTAGAATATATGTTCCTTGAGGGCAGAGACCTTAAGTTTATTGTTCCTCCATTATTTATTGTGCTATTTGAATAGTTTATTCTATTTAATGACTCTAGAAGTGTCTGGACTTCAATATGAATATAATCTGTGAGCCATTTATCAATAGGAAGGTAAATACTAATTGTGTTGCACTATATTCCTTTCATTGGAGATCCAAAAGAGACTCTCTCTTTTAGGAGGACCTCCTCTAGTTGGAGAGATAAATACCCAGGGTTTTAAGTAAGTGCCCTATAGCTACAGTAAGAGAGATTACTTTTGGTTGAGGGTTTTAGAGGAGGTTTCATTTATTAGGCTATGACCTGTACCTTGTAGATAGGTTGAAATAGGGGAGGGAGTAGAGATCAAAACATGTTGTGCCTGTAGGCTGTCATAAATTTACAGCCATTGAATAGTGAGTTGAATAATTTGCCTTTGTTTTCTTTTGGGGGGATGAATATTAACACTTAAAAAATATGGAAAAAAGAATACTGATCAACATTTTTTTTTTTGCACAAAATCATGCTTAGCATAAATAAGGTGAAGCAGAAATACAAAAAATGTTCTTGGGAATAAACATTGCACATTTAACATCAGATACCAAGTTTTATAGTGTCAAAACGCACTACCCCTTATAAAGTAGTATTATCAAAAACAAAAACAAAAACGAAGAGTGTGATCAAGTCTTTAGGTCCAACTGAATTTACTGGGAGACTATGTTAAACTACATCATCAGAATACTCTCTGTGAGCAAATCTTTAAAACCGAAAACCAGTTCTTTGCAACAAATAAAAAGTAATGGAAAAATGGGGGAAGAGTGGAGAAAGAACTTGTAAGTTGAAAGGTATTGAAGAGACAAAATTGACCAGTCCAGTGTTTTGCATTAGATTCTAATCCTCTCCCCAACTAAAATACCCTGTAAAAATACTATGACTTTTATAAGAAGTAAGAAATTTTTACACAAATTTGATATTTGATGATAATAGTAAATAATTATTAAGATTTTTGGTTGCCTAATAGTATTATAGAAAGAGTTCTTATCTTTTAAGGATATCCACTGAAATATGAAACAATATGGATATCTGGAATTTGTCACAGTAACAGGAAGAGAAAATTTATGGGTGACTGTTAGAACTGATTGATAGATGCATAATGGTTTGATATTATTGTATCTAAATTTTGCTACAATAGTTATACAAAAAAGAATAGCTGCTCAAAAATATCTTGTGATAACTAGTGATACATAACTGCTTTAAAGTAAAAATATTACTTAACCACCTTATTTCCTAATGTAGTATGTCTAAAACTAAATTAAGAATGCTATTAGTTTAGCTACACAAATAGACCAACAGTTTTGTTCACATTAAATTGATCTTGAACTCTTTTTATGTTCTTGTTAAAAATGCATTAAAAGAATAATCTATTGATAGTTTTAAAAGAATAATATATTGATAGTTTTGGCAATAAATTTTGACTTTGAGAGTCTTTTATTTTTTTAAATTTCATTAGAAAAGCTGTAATATGTTTCAAAAATAGAGGGAATGTTGTAATACACTTCTTTTTCTTTTTTGTTGGAGAGAATGTTAAAGCATATCTCAGATCATTTCTTATCATCCCCAGATACTGAGTACATATCTTCCAGATATACTCTCTCTTAATGGTGACATTGATGCCAATACAATTCCTGGTAAAATGTAGAATAATTTCTTTAATTTCATCTAATTGCCAACAGTATTCAAAATACTTTTTCCACCTTTCATATCAGGAACCAAGGAAAGTTAATATGTTCATTTGGTTAATGTCTAAAATCTCTTAATCAGTAAATGACTTTACCTTACCCCTCCTCTTTTCTTGCTTATTTATTTATTTATTTATTTGTTATTGGTGTTAGAGAAATTGGGTCATCTGGACAATTTCAATTTTCTGAATTTTTCTGATTATACCTTGTTTCATGTCACATGTTCTTCATATTCTTTGCATTTCCTGTAAATTTATAGTTAGATGAACCTTGGTCAGATACAGGTTTAATTTTTAGCAGGAATATTTTGTAGATGTGCTTTATGTAATTCCTGTTGTATTATTGCAAGAGGAACAGAACAGAATGTCTGGTTATCTTTGTGACATTGACATTCATCAGTAGGTTGAGTTTCTGTAAGCTTGAGGCATCCAATGTAGAGTGTTCTCATTATCCTTTTATTTTTTATTTTAAGACAGAGCCTCAGGAAGTTGCTTAGGACCTGAGTTGCTGAGACTGGCCTCAAACTTTGAATCCTGCCTTAGCCTGCAAGCCACTTCACCTGTCAAAAACGATGAAATTCTTTTCTCTCCAAATACTAGATAGAATTCCGCCATTAAAAACTTTGTCCATGAACTAGTTGGTCACATTGAAGTACCTTTTTTATAAGAAAAGCAGGATAGATTTTGACTTAAAAAATATTTTTCCTGATGAGTTTGTACTCTTTTAACATGTAAAATTTTCCACTCTATTGCAGTCATCATTCTTTAAAATACTTAAATTATTTCATTTTGAGCCAGGTAGAGTTTATAATACCAAATGTTTTGATACTTGCTTGAAGTAGCATTTCTTGCTTCTGATCTTTAATCAGTCACTGATTTCTTTAAAAAATCCTGGTTCCTATGAATGGAAGATGATCCTTAGAAACCACAATAATGTGCCTGCCAGGGTGTGAATTGCTTTTAGATGTTAATGCTTAGGGCCCTTTCAGTGGACAAAGATAGCATTTTTTTTTTCCTTTCTGAGCAACATCAGTATTGCATTAACATTATTGAATGTAATTTTTTGTAATAATTTTTGTCTTTTTGAGTATATTCCACAGAGAATGTATAGTACAATCATAGAATGGTAAAGTTTATTGAACTAATTCTCTTTGTGGTTTTACCACCAGTTGGTTTTAATTTTTCGGAATTTTTTCCCCACTTTTAACTGAATTTCCAAAATCAAAACTAATATTACTTACATTGAGAGAAGGTTTTTTCTCTCCACTTTTAGGTATTTGTTTTAATCAGTTTTTCATTTATCACTTTTTTGATACTGTAAACAAATGTGAACTTTTTCCTACCTTCTTTATGCAGTAGATAAAAGGTAGCATAGTATACAATGTTTTATATTTTGACTTTTAAACTTAATGGTAAATACATCCTGGAGATCACTCCATGTTATATGTGGAAAAAAAATTTTTTTCTTTAGATTGTTTCATAGCTTTGTAGACTAATAGATATTTGGGTGTTTTCCTCCAGTCTTTTAGTATTACAGATTATGTTATGGTGAATAGCTTTATGTATATATACTCTTCCAGTATATTAAAGAAAAAAAAAAGCCAGAATGTTTTTTTTCAGAATAGCTCCTAGATGTGAAATTGCTGGGTCAGTGTGTAAATACAAATGTAATATTGCTAGATATTGCTGAATTTCTTTTAGTATAGAGTTGTATTTTGTTATACGATAAGTATGAGTGGCTGTTTCCCATAACTTGCCCAACAGAGTATATTGTCAAAAGTTGCGAGTTTTTCCATTCTAATAAGTGAAATGGCACCTAAATGTAGTATTAATTTGGATTTGTCTTACTGTAAGCAAGATTTTCAATCTAAGCATAATTTCTACTTCCTGTACTGAGAACTTGTCTTATTTCTGTTAACCCCTTTTCTGTAACTGGTTTTATAATTCTGAATTTGAAGTTTAGATTCCCTTTTTGATCCAGTTATTAAAAAAAGTTATTTCAAAATTTAATTTGATTAAACTTGATGTTTTTGACCCAATATGATGGATTTTGCTGAGGTATTCATTATATATGACCCGCTTTTGTGATTTTTATGAACATTTAAATAAAATGAGTTACCAAAATATACTGCAATACGTGATTTTAAAGACTGGCATAGCAATATTAGTAGAGTATTAGCTGGGCATGGTGGCGCTCGCCTGTAATCCCAGCAGCTCAGGAGACTGAGGCAGGAGGATCCCAAGTTCAAAGCTAGCTTTAGCAATTTAGCAAGACCCTCAAGCAATTTAGTGTGATTCTGTCTCAAAATAAATAAAGGGGTCTGGGGGTTTGGCTCCATGGTTAAGTGCCCCTGGGTTCATCCACCTCCCCCCCCAAAATAATATATGTATGTGCATGTATTAGTAAAATGTTGTTCAGCTGTTGAGAGAATAAAGCAGATTTTCATGTGCTGATTTTTTTGTTTGTTTTAAAAGAGAACAATGCTAGTCAGCTTGTGTGATGTGATCTGTTTTTGATTTCTTTTTGTCTGAATTTTTTAGAGAAAGAATTATAGAAAATTTACAGATAGTTGATTTTGAAGTAGGGGAAAACTTTCACTTGATATTTTCTATTTTTTTAAAATTTGAATTTCCTAAGTTAAAAAGTTTGAAAATTTAAAAAAGAATTTTTGTTTTTAACATCAACAGAGTTATCTGACCAGAAAATCATGGTCCATGTTTTCTTCCTGTGTATGTCTATATTTTAAAAATGCAGTGTATGTATTTTTAAAAGCTTTGCTTGGTATTGGAGAGATGGCCAAAATATGAGACAAAATTTTTTAATGAGTTTTTTAGGTCTCATATCTTGGTCAGTGAAGATTAGAAAGAGAAAGCACATTTAGGGGTGGCTTTACTTGTGGGAGATGTCATGTAGTCTTCCCTGGTTCAGTAAATATTAAGTCATTTTTATATACTTAGTGTCTTAAGTTTATTACTTTTATTCTCACTGTTTTTTGTTTACATTGCTTATAAAATAATTGTTATATTAATCTTCCATTCTGATTGTAGTTTAATTAAATTCTTCCACTATTTATATCTGATAGTGAGGCCTCATACTTATTAAATTTTGATAAATGTGAGTAATATAACACACATGTGATGTTTTACTTGAGGGTCTTATTTAAACGTTTTGATTGTTTGTTACTCTTTCTTGCTTACATTTCTTATTGTTTATATTTTCTTTCATCGAAGTGTCCCATTTAGGGTGATAAAATATATTGTCATCCTGTCCTAATTTGTTATTTTCTCCCTAGAATCTTTTATTATTCAAGATTTATTTATGAAAATATTATTAACAACATGAATATGCCACTTAAAAAAAAAAAAACAGCTTGAATGTTACCAGTATTGTTATACATATCCATGTGCTCCTTTTTTTATCCCCCTCCTTACCCTGACACAGATATGTACTACTGCAAATTTTTTTCTTCCTCTTTCCATTGTGGCCTTTGTGTGTGTGTGTGTGTGTGTGTGTGTGTGTGTGTGTGTAAGAGAGAGAGAGAGAGAGAGAGATACGCTTCAGCTCTCCCAATCCATCGGTTCTGCATCCAGTCAACCTCAGAATGAAACTATTTGTGAAAACAATTGCTTCTGTACTATGGGCAGACTTCCTTTTCTTACTATTCCCTAAACAATGCAATGTAACAGCTTTTTACATACCATTTACATTGTATTAGGTATTGTAAGTAATTTAGATGATTTAAAATATGGTGAAAGATGTTCCTAGTTTATATGCAAATATCCCATTTTATACAGGAGACTTAGTGATCATGCAGTTTTTGTTATCCCTTAGGAATTCTAAAACCAGCCCCCCTTATACTGAAGGAGTATTTTTTTTAAATTTTATGAAAATAATATACCCATGTAATGTTAAAATGTGTTTTAATTAAATAAGGATTTTAATAGCCATATTTTTGTGTGTATTTGTATAATACCCATTGCTGGGAACAACTCTTGGTAAAAATAATTTCTCTCTTTTTCTGGATATTTCAGTTGGTAGATGTTTGGGTTAAGGTTTTTGACTTTAAGAACAATGTTGCTCTGAACCTTTTTGTGTTTGTTTTCTAGTTCATTTATATTAAAGCTTTCGAGAGTATATATCTAAGGATATATATTGCTAGGGGGTAGAGTACAGTGAATTTGATAAGATATTACTATTATTTTCCCATACATTGTTCTAACTTATGCCTCACCAGTAGAGCATGTGTTCTTTTGTTAAAAATATTTTATTAGTTGTTGATGGGCCTTTATTTATTTATATGTGGTCCTGAGACTCGAACCCAGTGCTTTATACACGCTAGGCAAGTGCTCTACCATTGAGCCACAACCCCAGCCCTGAATGTGTTCTTATGTGTTCTTACTGTTTAAAATAGTTACCAGCTATTGGTTAAGTATTTAATTTCTTGATTTTTGACACTGTGGTATGTTAAATCTTTGGTCTTTGTATTTCCCTAATTATTAAAGAGGTATACATGTTTTTCATTTTATGGTCATTAGTGTTGCTTTTATGACATTGTATGAGATGCCTATGTATCTTTTACTTAATAAAATTTTGTATTTAATTTTATATATTTTAAAGAATACATTGTGGCTACTGATGGTTGATTGTGTGTGTTGCTAATATTTTTTCCCAGTTTGTAGCTAGCTAGCCTTGTCATTTGCTTATACTGTCTTGGTGAAGTTACTAATTTTATTAGTATGTCACAGGTTCCCTTAGAATTCTAAAAAAAACTATATGATCCTAATTCTTAGACGTTTTAAGTTTTTTCCTGTTTGTCTGGATGTCGTCTGTTGATAAGATAGAAACTTAAAAGAATTTTGTTGGGAAAAACAAACTGCTTTTCCTCTTTCTTACACATATCCCACAACTTTCAACAAGAAGACTTTCTGTGACCCTCCCCCAAAAAACAATTAAGGAGATTTCTTCCCACCAACAAGCAAGCAGTTAATTTGAGAGCAGCAGACACCAGCTAGGTGTCCTCTAATTCTGACACATTTACCTCCAGAGAGCTTCCTATCCCATAGTTTGAAGACTTAGTCTTCAAGACTTTCCCCAATTTCAGATCCCAGTCACAAGCTCCAGGTTGTTTAACTTGTGTTGCTGATGAATGGCTATAAATTGGAGTTACCACAATCCCCTCCTCAGGTTCAGTAAATTTTATAGCAAGGACTCTGAAAAACACATTTACTGGCTTATAAAGGATTTTACAAAGAATAGAATGAAGTAATGTGTAAGGCCAGTTACGAGAGAAGGGGTATTGAGATTGTGTGACCTCTCTGGGTGTGCTACCCTCCAGGAACCTCCACATGTTCAGCTATTTGGAAGGTTTGTGAACCCTACCCTTCGGAGTTTTATGTAGACTTCTTTATATAGGCACAATTGGTTATATCTTTGACCGTTAGTAATGAATTTAACTAACATCACCTCTCCCCTCCCTGAACATTATAGGAGGAGACAGAAAGTCCAGCCTTTTAATCCTACCTTAATTTTCTTCAATTGTTAACCACCACCCCCAAGTTACCAGAGGCTGCCAGCAATCAGTGAAATAATTTTGGAGATTCCAAGGATTTTAGGAGTTTGTATGCAAGACCAAATATACATTTTACAATACCATACAATCCTTAATTACAGTTTTTAGGGTTTTTTTAAATTATTATTTTTACCATATGGTTTCTTTTGTGTATCAGGAATTGAACCCCAGACGTTATTAACTTATGAGCTATATCCCCAGTCCTTTTTTACTTCTTATATTGAGACAGGATCTTGTTGAGCTGCTTAGGCTGGCTTTGAACTTGGGATGCTCCTGTGTCATCCCCACTAGCTGCTGGGATTACAGGTGTGTGCCACCACACTAGGCTCATACAGTTTCTTAATAGAGATTTTTGTGGCTACTTTATGGAAGAATTTATTAGTATTTCCTTTTATGTTTGTTTCCTTTCTGTTTGAAAGTCTTTACAAAGAGCTTCTAAAGATATATTCTAAATTTTTTGAAACTTCTCTTTTTACATTTGGTACTCAAATTATCTTTTGTTTGCATATTGGGTAGGGATCCATTCCTCACCTCTGCCCCGCCCCATAGTTGGGCAATTAACTTAAAATCCAGAATCCAGAGTGCAACCTCGACCCACCCCACACACATTATGTGTATGTGTGTATGTATATGTATATATATCTTAGGATAAAGGATAAGCTACAAAATAGCAGAATGTAGCAAGACATTTCTTTCGTGAGAAAAGATCTCATGTAGGAAGAGAGAGCAATCTACTCCATAATGTTATACGCCAGAGCAAATTTCTTTCATCTTCAAGCTTTTGTTTTTGGGTGCTTTTCTGATGATGTATTAATTGTGCTTTTTTTCCCCTTTTGGTTATTCTCCCTGGCAGTCCCTCTCTTTGTTGTTGTTGTTTTTAATCAGCTTTTGGTTACATTGATCCTCTTTAGTATATGATTGTTTTATGTATTTTTACCGGTTTTATGAGTTACTTCTTCCCTAGTCTCTAATAGTGTAGCATACTCCTACCTATTCATTACTTTGCCCTGTTTGAGAACACATATACTTGCTTGAACATGGACCTTCCTTCTCTGAAAATCTAGTTTGCCTCAGGAACTTGTTATTTCTGTCCTCTATCCATGTCTTTCTGCCATTATTCCCAGTCATCTCCAGAAGAGAAAGCTTTTGGCCAGATCTCAGTTCTGAATTCTGGCACAGCCAAGGGACTCTTACAAGCTTCAACCTACAGTTTTTAGCTTGCTTTCTTGCAGCCTGATGGCTCTGATACTTGGGAGTGGTAGATGGTAGTTGAATTGAGCTATTAGTATGAACAAAAATGTCCAGTAACCACGAGAAGAAAAATCAAATTTTTGTCATTGAAATTAATACCAAATAGTCTCTATTCTGTGTCTAGTTATGAAATTACCTTTTAAAAAACCTTCTAATTGACCAATGGATTTTTTTCTTCTGTGAACATTCTCCTAATTGTTTCTGTGGGATACTAATTTTTTTAAATTTTTACTTTTTTTTAAATGGTCATTGATATTACACAGGAAGATTACGTTTCTTTGTCAAGACATTTATTGCCAATCAACATTTATTTTTTTTTTTAGTTGAATCTAAAATCAATTGACTTCTTTCTTAGATGAATTAAAAATTTTCAAGAGTTACATATTCTTAGTAGGTATTTTTTATTCCAAGTTTAGTACTAATTTCATTTGTTCTACTAATATGGAACAGCTACCACTCATTACCATTTTATAAATTTTATGTATATTCCAAGGTAAACAACTAGGCTGAGAAATTTTATGTAAAATTTTCCATCAGTGTGGTAATGTTAATGTTTGCCAGTATTGCACATCACTTCTTTTGAGCATAGTGGTAGTAAACCCTTTGACTCAGTGGAAAGGCAAACATAATTGCTTTTTTAATGAAAATATAATTTTTTAAAATACTCAAATTTATAAGTTCTCAAAATTGCAAATAATTTGCTATTTATTCTTCTGATTCAGTTATGATGCCTATTAAATGTATTGTCTTAACAGCAGGTATGAAATCCTTTAATGAAGAGAAATGACCACACACAATTTTTAAAAAGTTAAAAAGACTTTGTCAGGCATAAAGATTCATTACAGAAAGGAAGAAGAGAGCATTCTGCATACCATAAGTTAGAATTATAAGCTTTCTTTACTCCCATAGACTTTAAGATTTCCTGAACCCATCATCTTCCAGAATTACTTGTGATGCACTGGGTTGGAATGTTTTCATTCACAACAGTTAAAGAACGATACAGTGAGGGAAGTACTATGGGTCTCTGCAGAATTTTTTTCTTTCTTTCTTTCTTTTTTTTTTTTTTTTTTTTA
>NW_026000076.1:2692091-2808565 GCF_001458135.2 Marmota marmota marmota | reverse complement strand
TTTTTTTTTTTTTTTTTTTTTTTTAAATATCTGGTGACACTGGGCTCTCTGTCAGCAACCTATAATCCCAGTGAGGCCCTAAGCAACAAAGCAAGACCCTGTCTCAAAATTACAAATAATTTTAAAAAAGGTCTGAGGATGTGGCTCAGTAGTTACGAGCCCTAGGTTTAATCCCTGGTACCAAAAACAAAACAAAACAAAACAAAAACTGATCTGCAATTTCATTGATTAATGGAAGGGCTGACTTTATTTGCTCTGTGTAAGATACCTCCTATGGTTGGAGGCCACCCTTTCTTTGTTTATGGTTAACATGTTTTCATTTCTTTGACCCAAGAAAAAAGGCCTTTCTAAAATACATTTATTCTCCTTTATCCATGGTTTCACTTTCTGTGTAGTTTCATTTACCTTCAGTTAGCCTCAGTTTGAAAATATTAAATGAATATTCCAGAAATAATCCATCAGTTTTAAATTGTGTGCTATTCTGAGCAGTGTGATAAAATCTCATGCTGCTTCATCTTGCCTGGGAACATGAATCATCCCTTTGTCTAGCCTATCCTCATTGTATATATTGCTCACCCATTAGTCCCTTAGTAACCAGCTTAGATGACAGATATCAGATGGACTGTTGTGGCATCACAGTGCTTGGGTTCAAGTAACTCTTATTTTACTTAATAATGGCTTCACAGTGCAAGAGTAGTGATGCAAAGGAAGCACTAGAGCATAAAGCTTGTAAGGACAGACTAACTGGTACCATGTGGCAGTGCTGTAGCACAAATAGGAAAAATCATAATATATGCAGGGTTCAGTACTGCCTGAAATTTCAGACATCCACTGGAGGTATCGGAACACTCCCCTTCCCTCAAATAAGGGGTACTGAAATATATACCAGGTTTTAATGATAATATTCCTTCACTATTTGTATTTTTCAGCTTTCTGATAACTGTGTATCAAATGCCTGAGGTAAATTAACTTAAAAATAAAAGATTTATTTTGGCTTACAGTTTTAGACATTTCAGAACATGACCAATTGATCCCCTTGGTTTGGGTCTGCGGTGATACAGTATATCATAGCAGGAGTACACAGTGGTAGTGGTCCATTCATCTCATGACTGGAAATTGAATGAGAGGAAGAAAAAGAATCTGGAGTCCTGGTATCCCCTTCAAGAGCATGTTCATAATGACCAGAATACCTCTCATTAGTCCCCATCTTCTAAAGGTTCAGCCACCTTCTAATAGTGCCATAGGCTGGGACCAAGTCTTTACTACAAGGGCCTTAGCGGGACAGTTATCCAAACCATAGCATTATCTGTGTGGACCTTGTCTATGGTTGATTCTTGGGAATGTTTAAGTGAACACTACTGATGGGGGTCAGGCATTTTTCCTGGTAATCACTGTGTGTGTATTATCATATTTAATTCTAAGGGCTCTGATGTAGATGTTGTAAATGAAGAATTTAAGGCTTAGCATGATTAACAGAGTTACATAGTTAATAAGTGGAACCTAAGGTCCAGAGTTGATTTTTTTAACACTATGTTGAATACTTGTCATGAAAACGTAAAGAAATATAGGCAGCATTTTTAAATTTTTGGTAATGAACCAGGCTGCATAAAGAAATAAAACAAAGAAATATATGTAACATTTTAAAATTTTTGGTAATATAACCATATTTTATTACAATATGAATATATGTTCAATATGAATATATGCTTATAAAATATTTTTATCTTTGTAGCAGAAACACCTAGAGATTTTGTTATATTTGGGTTGCTGGGTCCCACCCTCAGAGTTTATTTAGTAGGTCTGGATTAGACTTGGGATATACACATTGCCAGGAAGCTTCTGAGTCTACTGCTGGTCTTAGGGACCATACTTTGAAAATTTCTATCCTATCTATTTCTGCTCATCATGTTCTTGTAGATACTAACTATAACTATGCCATGACAGATCTTCCATACCTTGATTAGAAATTAGAGTTGGTATAAAGATGGCATTAATGTGGCCTGAAATCATATTTTTATTTTTCTCCTACTTGTCTTTTTATGAGCAATTTGAGGCTATGTAGAAGGTTTTGAAAACATTTAAGAAACATGATTTAAGTATTTTTTTTAAACATTTTTATATCCTGATACAGCTTATGAGTTTAAATACAAATTTGCAGAAATTTCTGGGTTAGTTTGATTTTCTTTTTGAACTTTTAAAAATGCTTTAATAAATTATCTTTTAAACATTTTTTTTTCATTATCACGGTACCATTCAGCTTCTTTATGCTGATTATTTAAATCAGCCAGTATTTAGTTATTATTAATACCCTTGTGTGTAATATACACATACTTAAAATAGGCACAACAGTTGATTTAACTATTTTAAATATTCTGTTCATGCATGTTTCTGTAAATGCAAGGATTTTCAAAATAGTTAAAACATTGCTGGCAGTTTCTGAACATAAAAATGTATAACCTTTTCATTAAAGGATTTAAGAACATGATTCAGTTTCTTTTTAATTTTCACAGAAAGAAATTTCTTATTTCAAAGATTTTGCTTTTGTTTTCAGTGTTTTAGTCATGATGTTTATACGTAAGTATTTATTTTGCTGTTGAAGATTATGTTCAGAAGACTAGATGTGTGAATAGAGGGATGAAGTTAATTTTTAATTTTTTAAAAGGGATTAAAAATTTTAAACTATTGCCATAGTGTAATATTTGTAATATTTTTAAAGTGAATATTTGAAGAATTGCAGGTAAGTGATATTTTCATATTAATATTTTAAAATTTAAAGATGTCTCATGTTAATTTTTTTTGTTTGTTTTTATAGAGAGGATCTGACGAACTACTCTCAGGCAGTGTTCTGAGTAGTCCAAACTCTAATATGAGTGGCATGGTTGTTACAGGTAACTGTTATTCTCTTAATAAGCCTGTCATTTACTATTTTATGGAGTAGAATGTTAAAACTAATATTTACTCTGTACTCTTAGTCTTTATTTTTAAATGCTGTGTTAAAACATTTTAAAGGAAATTTTATTGGAGTATTTATGTTCTTTTAATTTTTAAATGCCTTATTGAAATGTTTTAGAGAAAATTTTATTAGAGTATTTATGTTTCAAGTCAGAAATTCTGAAGTTGGTGACTTTATGGGCAAGTAACTTTAAGTCTTTTTTAAAAATTAAGTCTCCTTTTTCCCTGTGGTCCTGGAACTTAAACATAAGTCCTTGCACATGCTAGGCAAGCATTCTACCACATAGTCATACCTAAAGTCTTAAATAAATTTATTGGTTTTGATTATATCATGATTTAATTTTTTTAAAATTTAAATTTACATATAGTAATTTAAATATGTACTGTATGTAATTAGATTAGGGAATTAACCTTTCTATCATTCCAGACATTATTACATCGTTTATCATTTCAATGTGTTGAGATTACCTTGAAATCCTTGATTATTTATTTATTATTTATTGAGATGAGGTCTTGTTATGTTGCCCATGTTATCCTAGAACGCAGTAGCCTTCAGTGATCCTCCGTCCTGCCTCAGCTTCTCAGACTCCTGAATAGCTGGGATTAAAGACATTGTCACTGCTCCTGGTTCTTGATTGCTTTTTTTTTTTAAACCACCAACGTATAACCATTCCTCTTTCCTGTTATAATCTCAGATGCCCCTTTTATATTCTTCTTGTATTTTTATTTTTTTTGTTTGTGTCATCTGTTTTGAAGTATTTCTTCTTTATTCCATGAATCCTAAAGCCTAAAGTATAAGTAAAGACCAAACAATTAAGGTACATCATTTTCTTTTTGTGGCATCATCCTTTTTTTATTTGCTGTGCCAATATTTTAATTCTTTGAATTGATTTTCCTTAGGTTATCTAGTTGGAAATTTAACATGATTTACTTAGTCTTGTTTTTCCTGAATTCTGTATATCTGAAATAATATTGTTTTTTAATGTCCATCTGTAAATAAATTTGAGACCTTAGTTTTATGGCTAAAAGACCAAATTTTTAATCTATTATTGAATGAATTTATTCTATAGCCCTATATCTCACTTTGTATACCTAAAAGCAAAGTTTCTTTCTTTTTTTTTTTTTTTTCTGTATTCTTTCCTGAATTAGTTTCTTAAGGAACTAATTACATTATGCAGTAACATTTTAATTTCCTTCAGGTAGCCTGTATATATGTATACCTTGACATATACATGCCCATTCCTGACAGTTCAGGTTACTAAAAGTTATAATGAAATACTGATTCAAATATAGATATAGTGGTATGAAGATGAATTTGTCAATACATATTTTTACTAATTTTTCTGTGCAGTGATTACACAGCAAAACCACAAGGCCATGGTTTTGTTAACCAAAGTGTCATGTGCAGATAATTGAAAATCAAGTTTCAATTGTCTGTAACTCTTGCTTTGTCTTTTTTTTTGACACAATACATAATACTGTTTGAATGGTTTTATTTATTTATTTATTTTAGTTGTCAGTGGACCTTTATTTAATTTATTTATATGCAGAGATTTGGACCCAGGCCCTCACACATGCCAGGCAAGTGCTCTACCACTGAGCCACAACCCCAGCCCCTCTGTTTGAATGTTTTAAAAGTTAATATTCAGGATCATGAGAGAGTAAATGATAGCAGCCTTGGCCTCTTTATTTCTAGTGTACCCCCCAAACCAAAAGCTGTGTAACAGAATAAAACACGTAGGACAGCTGCTGTCTGGAATTGATGAACAGAAGTACAAGATCACTATCTTGAGTGAAAGGATACACATGAGGAGAATCTCTTAACTTTCAACTTTGGAGTACCTTTCTGCTTTAGCACAGGGAAATAGAGCCTGAGTATAGCACAGAGGTCTCACTGAAGAGACTGAGATTGGAATTTAGAGGAGCTCAAACATCTGAGATTTGTGGGAAAGCGTTCTGAAGAAAAGAAATTGTTAAGAGGTTTAAGTATTGGGCAGTGGGCAGAATTTGGTTAGGAGTTCACTTCATTTATAATTTTGGATTATGGCTAGGTTTTATATGTGCGGGCTGAGACTTCACTAAGTCTATCAGAAATTGCCTGCTATAGGCCTGGCAGCTGCATGGTGATTCTGTAGGTTGAACAGTGCTCAGAAACATTGGCGTTTTGGAAAGTTAGAATGCAGATACCTTGCAGAGTATCTTAAGCACCCACTTTAGAATACAGAAAGCCCATGACATAAGAGAATCATATTCTAGGAAGTGCCACGCATCAAAGAAACTTGAAAGTCTAATCTGACAGGATGTGAAGGATTCATCAGTAATTTAATTGCCTGCCAAAATAAAACAGCAGTCTTTATGGAAGACAACAAGATTCAGGCTTACAACTGTTGTCCATTGGTAGCATGCCATCAAAAAATACAAGTTGTACTTGAGTGTGGTGGCACTCGCCTGTCATCCTAGCGACTCAGGAGGCTGAGGCAGGAGGATCGCAAATTCAGAGAGAACCTCAGTGAGCTAAACAACTCAGTGAAACTCTGTCTCTAAATAAAATACAAAAAATAGGGCTGGGGATGTGACTCAGTAGTCAGGTGCTCCACAGTTCAATCCCTGGTACTGCCCCACCTCCACCCCCCAAAATACAAGTTGTGAAAAAGCAGAAAAGCAAAACCCATAAACCAGAGAAGAAACATTCAATAGGAGCAGATTCTTATAATGACCTAATTATTAGAATTAGCAGACAAGGACTCTAAATATTTTCAAACTATAAAGGAAAAATTTGACATAATGAGTGAACAGATGGAGTAATGTGTTGAGAACTATAAAGAAAGCATATAAAAAAAGTCTGATGGAAAACTAGAAAATTTACTGGTTAGGATTAATAGAATGGAGACAACAGAAGAAAGGTTGGAACTTGAATTCTGATGGATATAATTCATTCAGTGTTCACCCAAAGAAGACAAAATATACCTGTGGGACATTCATGCAGTCTTAACATTTATATAATTGGAATTCCAGAGAATAAACAGACAAAATAGGCCAAAAAAAAAAAAATGTGTCTTTTGCGTATATGTGTGTATATTGTGTTCAGAAAATGGGGCAAAAAATGTATTCTATAAAAAGTATATTTTATATATGTGTGCATGGAACTAGAATGACCAAAAACTTGTAAAATATTAGAAGAAATATCAACAACATAGTTCTAAGAAACTCAGTAAACCTCACATGTAGATGTATGCTTAGATACATAATATTGAAAACTAAGTATTATAATAGTTATAATATTAATAACTAATCATAAAGAATAACTCTTAAAAACAGCTAGGAAAAAGACATTTAACAGGAAA
The DNA here is from genome assembly GCF_001458135.2 of Marmota marmota marmota. NCBI lineage: Eukaryota > Metazoa > Chordata > Mammalia > Rodentia > Sciuridae > Marmota > Marmota marmota. Next base: position 2,802,269 of record NW_026000076.1, on the reverse strand, counting down.
TCAACACCTGTACTAAAATAACAGCTCACATCTTTAGACTGTGTGGCATTGTAGAGCTGCAGGAAGGTAGAGAGGAGTATTGATAATGGTAAAGATGTTAGAAAACAAAACCCGGTCTCAATTTTGTTGAAATTCCATGTACTGTCTCTTAAAAATAACAAAAGAAGTATAGATAGCGAAAAGCTATAGTGAAAAAATTGGAACATTGACTGCCTATCAAGAATTACTGTTAAACTACAGTAATTACAACAGTATTTTGTTGGTGCAAAGAAAGATGAATAGATCAGTGGAATAGAATCGAGAGTTCAGAAGTAAACTCATGCAATTATGGACAACTGATTTTTGATAAAAGTGCAAAGTCAATTCAGTAGAGAAACAGTTTATTTGAGTGCTGAAAAAATTGGGTATAGCCATATGCAAAAAAAAAAAAAAACAACAACAACAAAAAACCCTAACTGGATCTGTATCTTACAGTTCATATGAAAGTTAGCTTCAGATGGACCATGACCTAAATGTAAAACCTAAAATAAAACTGCTGTATGAAAAATAGAAGATGTGACTTAAGGTTAAGCAGAAATTTCTTAGACATGACTCTAAAAGGACAGTCTATTAAAAAAACAAATGGAACTCGACATCAAAATTAAACATTTCTGTTCTTCAAAAGATACTTTTTTTAAAAAATTTTTTTTTAGTTGTTTGTGGACCTTTATTTTACTCATTTATTTGTGGTGCTGAGAATCGAACCCAGTGTCTCACACATGTGAGGCAAATGTTCTACCACTTAGCCATGACCCCAGCCCAAAAGACACTGTATTAATTTTTTTTTTGTAGTTGTAGATGAACAGCATGCCTTTATTTTGTTTGTTTATATGTGTTTCTAAGGCTCAAACCCAGTGCTGCACCCGTGCTAGGCAAGTGTTCTGCTACTGAGCTATAGCCCCAGCCCCAAAAGACAGTAAGAGAATGAAAAGATAAGCCGTCAGGTGGCAGTACATCTCTACAAAGAAGTAGTTGACAAAGGACTTATATCCAGAATGTATAAGTAAATTGAGAGTAAGTAAACTCAATAATGTGACTATTTTAACCAGTTGGCCAAAATATTTGAACAGGTAGTTCAGCAAAAAGATATTATGTTGAGACATAAACACGTGCACAATATCTTATTACTCTTTAGATAAATGTAGATTAAAGCTACAGTCAGATAACATTACATACCTGTCAGAATGACTAAACTTTAAAAAGACTGACCTTACCAAATGTTGGAAAGAATGTGGAGGAACTGTGACACTCATAAGTTGATACAAGTTTAAAATTATAGAACTATTTTGGATAACAATTTGTCAGTTTCTTAAAAAGTTAAATATTATTACTTTCTCTGTGATCCTCCTGTTTGCTAGGCATTTACCTAAGAAAAATGATGAAGATATATGTTCATTACAAAACTTGTATGTGAATGTTCATAGCAGCTTCATTTGTAATAACCCCAAACTAAAACTATACAATTGTCCATCAGCAGAGGATGGATAGAATGGGTTGTTCTGGCATTATGTGTTGTTTCATACTATGGAAAATTGCTCAACCATGTTGAGTGAGTTATTGATTGTAACAGTAGGGTGAGTTTCCAAATTACATTGTGGGAAATATGGGAGAAAATCATCCTGTGTGATTATATTAATTTGAAATTCTACAAGATTTAAACTAAAGCAAATTGGTGTTTGCAAGGAGTATTGAGGATGGTAAAGGTGGTAGGAATAGGGTGGCAAGGGGACACAAGGAAACTTGGGAGTGATAGATATATACACAGTCATATCTTGGTGTCTGTGAGATTAGTTATAGACACCCCATACCAAAATCCAAGAATTCTCAAATCCTGTTATGTAAAATGTCAGAGTATTTGTATATAACCTACACGCATCTTCCTGTATGTTTAAGTTATGTCCAGATTAATAATATCTAATTCATTGGCTATACATTATTTCTTTTGCGTGGATATAGTAGAGTTATCAGTGCATAGCAAATTCAAGCTTTGTTTTTCAGAATTTTCTCAAATTTTTCACTTATTTTAAATCACAGTTGATTTAATCATTAGATGAGGAACTTTTGATCCAGAGAGCCAGCTATATTCTGTTGTTATGTATGAATGCTTATGCATGGATCCATATGTATGTCAAAATTTGTCAAGTTATACACTTTAAATATATACATACATATTAGAATGGCTAAAGTTCAGAATATTTTCAGCACCAGATGTTGGTGATGATTTGGCCAACAGGAACCGTCATTACTGGTAGAAATGCCTAGTGGAATAATTTGGAAAATTTTGTGATCTCTTACAAAACTGAACATACTCTTACAAAACTGAACTACCATACCATGTAGAGATTATGCCCCTGAGTATTTATTCAAGAAATTGAAATCTGCACACTGATGTTTACAGCAACTTTCTTCATAATTGTCAAAATGTGAAACCAACTGAGATATCTTTAATTAGGTAAATGGATAAAAAGTATGGTACAGACAGTGGAATCATATTCAGTGCTAAAAGGAAATAGGCTATCAAGCCATGAAAAGATGTGGAGAAAATGCAACCATATCTGTGTTTATCCATGTCCAACAAGTTTTTGTTACATTTTTGGACAATCAAGGAGACATTGATTAAAAACTTACATATAGGTTAAAAAAGACATGGAGAAACCTTAAGTACATATTACCAAGTGAAAGAAACTAATATGAAAAGTCTATATACCATGTAATTCTAACTATATGACATTCCGGAAAAGGCGTATCTATGGAAATAGTAAGAAAAGAACAGTAGTTGGGTTTCAGATTTGGCGGGGGGATAGGTGAAGCACAGAGAGCATTTTTAAGACAGTGATGAAATATTTGATACTTAGATGATGGTGGCATGTCATGCATTTGTCCAGAATCAAGATTTATGGGGGAGGGGGCTGGGGTTGTGGCTCAGTGATAGAGCACTTGCCTCACATGTGTGAGGTACTGGGTTTAATTCTCAGCACCACATGTAAATAAATGAATAAAATAAAGGTCCATCAACAACTAAAAAATATTTATAAAAAAGAAAGAAAGAAAAGAACATATGGCCCCGAGAGTGAACTCTAAACTCCATTGTGGGCTTTGTGTGATTATGATGTGTCAGTGTAGGCCTATCACTGGTAACAAATGTACCACACTGGTAAGAAAATTGAGGTTGTTAAAGGTTTTGCCTTTTTGATTTTGCTGTGAATCTTAAAATTGCCTTAAAAACTGAAGTCTTAAAAATTACTTTTGTGTGTTGCATTACACTTCTTGGATAATACTAGTATAAGCAGTCTAATTAAAAAGCAGAGATTGTCAGACTGGACTAAAAAACAAGACATAACTATGCTGTCTAGAGACAGGTTGAAATGCAAGGACATAGGCTAGTAATAAGGAAAGTTATATTCCTTGCAAATAACACAAGAAAGTTGTGCTTTTATTGAGGTGAGACAATGAAATTCAGATCAGGGAGCATCACTAAGTATAAAAATAACATTTCATACTGCTTAAAGTTTCAGTTTATCAAAAATCCTAACATTCCCGAATTTGTATGCTAGTAATAACAGAACTTCAAAAACTAGAAAGAGAAACTAAGAAATCCACAATCTTAGATGCTTGAGCATTCTTCATAGTAGTTGATAACAATTAGATATGCCTTGCCTAAATAAAAAGACACAGTAGAGAGAATTTGAACAATGCTTTACTTAACTCACATTTATAAAACTATACACAGTAACTGCAAAATAATTTTTCAAGTATATTCACCACAATAGAACATATATTGGATCATAAGGTAACAATGAAGTTCAAATTATTGAAAAAGCTTATATAGTTACTGATTATCGTGGAATTAAATTAGAAATGAAAAAGTTAATAAAAGTACCAAATATTTAGAAATTACATAATTTCAAGCAATCCATGGATCAAAGAAGATATAAAAGGGTTTATTTTTGATTGGATGAAAATGAAAATCATCAAAATTTATTTGTTGTAACCTAAGAAGTGTATATGTAGGAAATATGTTTTGAAATACCTTTTCTAGAAAAAAGTACAGATGAAGTAAAGTTTTGAAGTGTTTTATTTCATATTTTTGTGCAATTGAAAGCATGTTGGTGAGTGAGGCTAAAATAATAAATATACAAATTAAATGAGAAGATAATTTTTGAAGATTAAGTGCTAAAGTATTTATAATAAGTAGGTAAAAATAGGAAGACCTTGGGACTAATAGTTTTGAAAACCGCAACAGTCTTTGGGATATTCAGCAAGAAGTTCTAAGCAGATATGAAATGAGTTAGGGAAGTAAGAAAATGAGAAGTAGAAATTATTAAGAGGTGCTATGAGAAGAGAGACTCAGTAAGGAAGAAAGAGAGAGAGAGAGTTTAACAGTTTCTTGGTCACTGATGGGTGTGGTGATTTAAATTCTTGGCAGTACCAGTTGATGTGAAACTGAAGGTAAAAGCCAGTGGAAAATAAAGGTCAGTCCAGAAACGAGTGATGGACTGACAAAGGCAAAGATGTTCATTTGAGGATTTGAAGTCCATAAATATCCTCCTTAAGCTTGAGTCTTTAAAATAACTGAGTAGTATATGGAAAATGTTATTGCTTTGTATCTCCAACTTATGTGCATGAGTAAAAGCATTGCTATATTCTTTGTTAATTGAATATAAAATTTTACTTTCCTATTACTATTTACTATTCTGGGTTTACCAGAATGGAAGAGAAAGGATCATGCGTAGAGGTCTAAATTATTCTCTGTTTCTAAGGAATCATAGATCTGAAGTCCAGACAGACCTAATTGTTTCTCTCTCATAGGGTAGATGTAGATGTTTCATAAGCTGAGGCCCTGCATTTTCTTTTGCTTTTTTATTAAGAATTCTCATTTCCCATTTTCACATTGTTACAGTAGAAGTTACTTAAAACAAAGACTTTCATAGCACCAACATATGAATACTAGGTGGCTACTCTCTTGATACTGTTAACTGAGAATATCAGATAGTGGGAAGAGAGAGTAAATTTTGATGACTACCTAATAGCTGGCTTGGTCTTTGGGAAAAAAGGGAAAGATCTTTTTAGGTCATCATCTGTAATGTGAAATTTGTCTTTGGGATTGTCTTGTAGCATAGTAGTTAGAACACAGGCCATAGAACCCATACTCTGGTTTTTAATACTTTTTCTACTACATCTGTCTTTACCACTTAGTACCCATTTTAGTAATTGAGCATTTAACTAGCTTTTACCTATAAATAGAATTGATGGGTCATAATAACAGCAATCTTAAGAGTTTTAAATTGCACAACCTGTTAACTTTTTGAATGTTATTATTGATGTAAAGGACAATCGCATCTTTCTATATTTTTTCCAAGAAACCAAGATTTTTATCTTATTCTTTGTCAGTAGTATTCTACCTTCATCTGCTGCCACTGTCCAGAAAATGTGCAACACAAATCCAAAGCAATAAATTATTCTCTTAGTAGATTTAGGCAGGCTTTTGTATTGTGGGGATTATATTCTGAAAATCATTTGAAAGAAAAAGCCTTTTTTCCTTATAGGAATAACGATAGGTAGAATCTTTATTGTTAGTTTTCTCCCCTTGACATACTCTCAGAAGGAAAAGGACACACAAAGTAAGCGAAACTGAAATTTGCTGGTTTGAGTATCCTGAAACCATAACTCTTGGGGTTCAGCTTATGAAATTTTTGCCCTTGCTATTCAAACTAGTGAAGAAGAATAAACTACAGATTTTCTATTCTTGAGACTGTTTTATCAGGAAAAGGCCTTAGTCCTACATCAGAGGAATATGTGTATGTGCTAATTATATGTTTTAAGATACCTGTGTCCAATTCCCTGCTTTAACTTACACAGACCTAATGATAATTTGTTAGATAAAATGATATAAAATAGAAAGTTGGGGAGCCTGTGTGTGCACAAATCTTCCTGAGTAATGAAAGGAGGTGTGAATAGCTTCCTTTAGTTGCTCATATTTTTGGAGTGTAGAAGAGCTAGCAAGCCAAGATTTTCAGAATAATATATTCAGAAGCCTGAGCTCACTACTTTTCCTGTACAAAGGAAGCATAGGGTAATTATTAAATACATTGGCCAGCCATTCAAGTATATATGCCTAGGTGAAACTCTTAGTAAAATGATGGCTTTAAGTATAGCTTGACATTATAATGAGTTCACATCTTATCTCATAGAGATACTTTCTATGGTTATACAATAAAGTCATTACTACCATCCTCTACCAGTCCTCAGATAAATCACTTTTAATCATATCACTCTGTTTTAGTTGATTTATAGCATTTATTATTACACAAGAAATTACTTGGTTTATGTACTAGTTAGTCTACCTCTCCTTCTATAGGAATTGTATTCATCTTTTATACAGCTGTATTTCCATAGCTTAAAGCAGTTCTAAACACATTTTTATACTTGGCAAATGTTTGAAGAATCAGTATGTAAATGAATTTTGAGGACAGATCAAGGTAATCTCAGAATTTTATTGTTAACTTCTGAATGTACATTATATTGTTTTAGATGGTATTGCAAGTTTGGGGAGAGTTTGATTACATAAAATTTGATACAAAATAGAGTATGCATGTATGTTTCTGAATGGAAACAGTTTCTCAAAAAATAAAAAGGGGTAGGGATGTGGCATTGATCCTGGGTTCAATGCCAAAAACAAACAACAACAAAAAAATGCTAGGGGGTTGTGTCCTAATTTTGGTTAGAGTCTCAAATGTCAATTATTCTTGATTCTTGAGTACCTAGAAGATGATTAATGATTGATCTGGTTTAGTGGGTAAAGTGCACATCTTTTCAGATGATTTTGCATAAAACCTAGCCTATTTTATAGGCATCTTAATTAGAGATTTTTACTTTTTGTGAGCTTTAGAATGAAGGCAAGGAAATAATTTATTGATTGAAATATTAGTTTACTTTAAAGTTTAGTTACTGAGTTCATGAGTGATTTATAGTATGTTGATATTTGAGTTCATGAGTAATTTACAGTATGTTGATATTAATAGTCACAAAATATTTAAATACATAGATTGTATGGTGATAATAACAAATTAGGAGAGTCTCATGGTATGGATTGATTACATAATCATTTTTATTTTATTCTCTCCTTTCATCCTGTTGTTTAGTAGGACATTTTCTAAGTTTAACAATGTATAATTTCTCAGGTAAAATTATGAACTTCCTGATTTTTATTAACCCAATTTTTTCCATTTTTTTTCCACATTTATCCGTACCCCATGCAGAGTTTTGCTTTGTATAGCTTTATTTACCGGCTTCAGCCTCAGCTGAAAATATTGAATAGAAAATTCCAGAAATAAAAAATTCATAGGTTATTAGTGTTGTACTATTCTGAGTTCTGTGGTGAAATCTCTTGTCCTACTCCCCCAAAATGTGAATCATCCCTTTGTTCAGTGTATCTACATGGTATGAGCTAATCCCCTGACACTTAGTAGCCATCTTGGACATAAGATTGTCTAGGTACCCAGTGTTTGTGTTGTAGTAACAATTTACTTGGCCCTAAAGTTCAAACTTTCATTTCAGTTTGTTACAATTGTTCTCTTTTATCTCTTATCATGTCTAATTTATAAATGAAATTTCATCATAGGTTAGTATGCATAGGAAAAAAAACCATGATATATGTAGAATTTGGTATTATCCATGATTTCAGACATACACTGGGAATCTGGGAATGTATTCAGGTAAGGGGGACCTGATATATTTGTGTTGGTCTGCAAAAGGATGGCTAAATTGCAATAATTGTTTTTTAGTTATTGCATGGTTTCTTTATGAAATTGTATTTTTATATTTTGGCTAATCACTTTATTACTGTGTATATCAGAAATATTACTTAATAGCAATCATAACTTAATGGCTAACGTAATTTTATTTAATAATAATTGATGGATATGGTTTTCTCCATTTTATTGAAAGCCCAATTTTTGAATTTTTAGGAAATCGCTTAAGTGTAAAGACTGTGTTTTTAATTTCTTTCAGCCAATGGTAATGATAGTAAGAAATTTAAAGGAGAAGATAAAATGGATGGTGCTCCTTCTCGTGTACTTCATATTCGAAAATTACCTGGTGAAGTGACAGAAACTGAAGTTATTGCTTTAGGCTTACCTTTTGGTAAGGTAACCAACATCCTTATGCTGAAAGGAAAAAACCAGGTATATTTCTTTCAAGGTTTATGAAGTGTAAAACCACAAACTATTCAGCAAACTAGTTTACTTAACAGTGGCCCTACAGTTCAAATTTTTATTTCATTATATTGTTATAATTTTGATTAACTGTCACTTAGTAAAAGGAGTAGTTTTCTGAAAAAAAAAATATTTTAAATGTATTCCTCTAACTTTTCCTGGTAGTTGCATATGGGAAACTACTGCTAGATAGAAAAAAATGAATGAGTCACAGCAGTTTTCAGATTTTATCTTTTGAACTCATTTTATCACTTTGGTTTTGAGGAAGAGTCAGAATGACGTTGTGGCAAATACAAATGAAGTATTTCTTTTATTGTATTTATTGTATTGTATTTTTTTCTTTGTGATTTCAGAAATCAGTAGGGATGCTGGTAGCATTTTAACCTTAAGTTTATCCAATGAAAATATTTATCTGGTAGCATTTAGCGGAAATTAGTCATTAAATCTGGATATTCTTCATTTAGCATGTGTAACAGCATTAGGGGTCAGGTATAATAAATAGGAAATCTTGTCTTAAAATTTCTAATAATACTATTTAGATGAATTTATAAAATTAATATTCTCCTGTCTATAGCTGATGTTAATCTAACCTTCAATATTTAATGACTTTGAGACCTCTTATATTTTCTAGGTTAGGAGCATTAGAATTCTGATGCTGGGAAATGTTTATATTTTCTTTAGTTTTTAGTTGATAGAAATAGATTTGTGAGCTATGGAAAGTAGAATGCAGCAGCAGAGTGTATGCAAATGCTTTCTTAGGTTAGCTTTAATTGTATACCGAAACTTCAGTAAGACACTTCTAATTTTTCTTCTTAGCGCATGTAAATTAACATCAAGGTTATATTTTAGATTGCATAGATATTTGAATTATAATTTATTATTTATTTGAGTTTAATTCATAGTATTTTATATATATATATTTTTAATTTTTTTTACTTTTTGCTATTTAAATTATCAGGCATTTTTGGAACTGGCAACAGAGGAAGCAGCTATTACTATGGTTAATTACTATTCTGCTGTGACACCTCATCTTCGTAACCAACCAATTTATATCCAGTACTCCAATCACAAAGAACTAAAGACAGATAATACATTAAACCAAGTGAGTATGTGTGGGTACATAAATAAAATGGCTTCAAATGTATTAAAAATCTCATAAGTAAAAGAAGATAAAATGTTTAGCCATTCAGAAGATATTTCTGTAGGCATTTTCTTATTATTTTTAAGGTGTTTTTATGCATAATATTCCTAAGTATTAAATATCATATTCTTATTTAAATTCCTCTAATGCCCTGGTTAGAAGTTTGTTTTGTTTTTTTTTTCTTGTTGCAAGTTAAAATTTTGTGTAGATACAAATATTCTGTTTATGATGTAGAACTTACTATTAGCATATGTACTGCTACTTAGATTTTAAGTTGGATGTTCAGTGCCTTTGGTAATTTGATTCTTTATAGTAGACCTTCATTTCTTATAGAAAAAATTCGTTTGAAGATGTGTTAATAATTTTCCTAGAATATAAAACCTAAGAAGCAAAAATATATGAATGTATTATTGATTTTATAAAAATATGGTACAGAAAATGTTATTTAAAATTATGTTCAAAAATAGCATACAAATGTGTTTAGAGCTAAATATGTAGGATTGCTGTAAAAACTTTCTTTTTTAATATTTTTCAGCCAATTATACCTTTGTGTTGAGTAATATAAATATAGTAATATAAACTATATCTTATTTTATTGAAAATTTAACAGGAAATAATTCCTGATAAATTTTCATCACTTTATAAAAAGTGACCTGAGATCCCCTTGATAGTTTTCAAAAAATAAGCTTGTAATGTTTTTGCCTAAAAGGGCTAATATTTCAGCTGTTTTTGTTGGTTTAATTTTCAAAATAAACTCTTAATTCCTTCTGATGAAGTGAACTTCTAAAATACCACGAAATATACCAAAAAGAATATCTGTTCTTTATTTTTTAACTTAGTTTTTACATTTGTTTTTACTATTTATTTTAAATTGATAAATAATAATTATGTAGTGTTTATGGAGTATAATGTGAGATTCAATACATGTATACATTTTAGGATGATCAAATCAGACTAACTTATCTACCATCTCAAATATTTTCAATTTTTTTGGGTTGAAAACATTTAAAATTCATTCTTTTAGCTATTCTGAAACATAAAATATGTTATTATTAACTGTAGTTTTCAAGCTGTACAGTAGATCACCAGAACCTGTTCCTTCTGAGACTTTGTATTTTTAGACGAACCTCCCCACACCCTACCATACCATTGCTGTCTTGGTAGCACTGTTGGCTCTACATTTGTGAATTGTTTTTTCAGAGTCTACATTTAAGTAAGATCATGTGGTATTTGTGTCTCTGTGTCTGTTTTATTTCATTTAATATACTCTGAAAATGGAATTAATTATCCTAATTTATTTATTAGTATTTTTATTGAAGTAATTTGTGAACACATTTTTATTTTATTTTTCTTTTGCTGTGCTGGGTATCATATTTAGGACCTTGCACATGCTATCCAAGCTATCTATCTACCCCTTAGTTATACCACCAGCACCACATTCTTGCTTTAAAAAAAAAATAAAAAATCGAAAGAAAGCAATGAACAAAGAATAAAAATAAAGAGTCTGTAGAAGGATGTATGTGGGAGAGAGGAAATTGTAATTTAAAATAGGATGACCACTGAAAGCCCATTGAGAAGGAACATTGGAATACTGAATTACAAAGTGGTTAAGGAGTAAGCCACTTATTCCAGTCAGAGTTATTTTAGACTGAACAAAGAATGCAAAGTTCCTTCTGTTCAGGGGAGTGGGGAAAAAAAAAAAAAAAACTGTTTTGAAGTCATAGTTTTAATTTTAAATGTCATTCAATCTTTTTTATATTGTAGTTGTCACATCTTAGGACTTAATTCTTTGAGAATTTCAATTACAATATTTTTTAAAAACCTTAGTATACACTGAATTGTCTTTCTTGTTCAGTGTTAGCTGTTTATTTTGTTCTAACTCTCCTTCTAAACCTTTTGTTTGTTCATATTTCAGAATGCATAATTAGATTTTGTTGTACTTTCATGCTTTCCCCATAGGGTAAAGTAATGAGGAGTTGAATACTAAGCTGGTTCCCCCATCCCCACCACCATTAGTGCTAAAGAGGCATTTAATCTGAGCCAACAAAACTTCCTTTAGAACTTCTGATGACTTTAAGGGAGGGTGTGTTATTATTTTTGTATTTAGGTTGTAGGGGCTGTCAAAGGAGGAAAGAGGAGTTTAGTTGTTTGTACATTGGCTAGATGTTCCATTAATCCTTTTGTATTCATTCTCTTCCCTTCTCCTGCAAACCTGTCTGGTTTTAATCTGATTTCTATAATTGTCATCCCTTCATTGCTATGTTTTTACTATGTCTTCTGTTCCTTTTGGTTCCATTCCTTTTTCCTTTTCTGGGGAATTTAATTTTCAGCTAATGATGACCTTCTTTGCCTTTAGTGATTGCATTTGTTTCATTTGCTATACACTTATAGGAATTAGAGCTTCCTGGTAGAAGAGAGACAAAATGAAATATGTTTTAACCATAAATTCTCCTACAATCCTTCATTAATTACCAAATCCTATCAATTAATTATTAATTTTCTACCTACTGTATTTCACTGCATAATCATTGCCGATTTTATGCCAAATTATTTTCGCATAAGAGAGGGGTGTGAGGATTAGGTGAAGCCTTTTTAAAATTGTGCCAGTATTACTTCAGAATTATTTATTACTAAACTGGCTTTGCAAGATAGGGTGTACGCAGTATTCATGAATATATGTCCAAACTGGTGCACATCATTTCTTTGTGATAGTTCAGCAAACATTTTTCCAATGTGGGAAAAAGAAAGTTAACACACAGTTGTTACTGATTTGTGCATTACAGTCTAAATATTACACTTGATAAAATTTACTACTGTGTTGCAAAGTATGTACTTAACGAAATTTAATCTCTTGTGTTTGAAGATTCTGCACTGCTGATTGGTTTCATTATCTGATATGCTGTTCTCAATGCCACTTATATAAAATTTATTTACTGTTAGTAGTGCAGCATTGTAAACAAACCACACAAGTCAGCTTTCAGAATATACTGACAACGTGTGTGCATTGAGAATTTTGGGCTTGTGGCTCACAGTGCGCAAGAAGACAAATGCACATCCATATGCCACTGGTGAATACGTTGCTGCTCTATTTACGTTTTAATCAGAGTGACCAACAGAGTTATACCATGAAACGAGTATGCAATGAAAGGTTATAGTGGCAACAATTGGGCCGTAAAATATGGTAGTTTTTGCCATCTGTCCTGCTACATATATTGCTCAGACACTATTGTCTCTTGGCTATATTACAACAGTTTCTTTACCAATCTACTTTCTTTTCCTCCTTGAATTTTTTTTTTCTAGTACAACCAAGTCCATATCTTTCTAAAGCACACAAGCCAAACTAAGTTATTCCCCTGAAGCAGGTCCTTTTCATGAATAAAGATCTATTCCAAGGTGACTACTATATATATTTTTTGTCTTGTGGCCATCTGTTTTCCTATACTTCTGTCTTGAAAGTAATGATAGGTCCTCTAACATGACATGGTTTCTCTTCATTTTAGTCTTTTACTACCACTGTGCTGTCAACTATACATGGAATATGGTGCTCTGCTTGCCTTTGCACCAATTTTTCACTCCATACTTTACATGGCCTAAATCTAGCTGTTTCTTTTTTTAGAAAGCTGTCCCTGATCCATAAATAGTGGATTGGGTTTGAGGGCTTTTAATGCAGATTAAAATCACAGTAAGATGCTACCATAAACATACCAGATTGGCTAAAATTTTTTAAATATGTATTATCAAGTGTTTGGTGTTAATGTAGAGAAGCTAATATACAAGAGGTGGGAGTATAAATTGATAGAAAACCTGGAGTACCCACTAAAGTTGGACATAGGCATGTCTTTGACTTAGTAAATCTAATCCTAGTTATGTATTTGAGAGAACATATTATATATGTGAAACAAAAGATTCATTCAAGAAAGTTCATATAACTATATATAATACCCCAAAGGTGGAAGTGATCCAAGTATCCAGCAACAATAGAATAAATTTTGGTGTATTTATTCTTTGGAATACTGTGTGGCAATAAGAATGATAAGCTATTGGTACCTGCAAAACATAGGTGTTTATCATAAAATAATGTTTTTTGAAAGAGACCAGATGAAAACAGAATATATATGGTATTATTCCATTTATATAACTGTGACCAGGCATGAGTTGGACTTCTAAAGCATTAATAATGTCCCTTTTTAAAAATAGGGGTAATTATTTTACAGAGATGTGCAGTTTGTGATATTTTATTGAGCACCATTCGTAGGATTGGTGTCCTTATCTCTGTATATGATTTTTCCCCCCTCCACTACTGGGAACTGGAGCAAGGGGTACTTTCCCACTGAGCTATATCCTCAGCCCTTTTAATTTTTAATTTCAAGACAGAGTCTCTAAGTTGCTAAGGCAAGTCTCAAACTTGGAAACCTCTTGCTCAGCCTTCTGTGTTGCTGGGATTATAGGCATGTGCCATCACACCTAGTTTCTGTGTATATGTAGTGTTTTGATAAATTCATTTAAATCTAGATTAGCCATCTTAATTGCATGAATAGAAAAATAAACATCTAATAATTCATTTGTTACTGATAGAAGAGAACACAGTTGTTAGGCTAAAAAAGGAAGATGGAGAACAATGAATAATATTAGGGGAAAAAGTATGAAATAGTTGCATGCATATATGTCTATATATGTAGATAGCCATCTCTGGAGTAATACCCAAGATCATTTTGGTATTGGGATGATAAGGGAAAACAGACTTGTGAGTCACAAGAGAAACGTCACCTTTTATTTTAGTTCAATTGTATATTATGAGCATTTGATTCCTATTTTTTAAAAAGCATTTCATTATTTGTAACAGTATATGTTAGTGCTTTTCTAAGTTGTGATATTTTGTGCTCATTATTGTAGATAAATATGTTAACATGATCACTAAAGAGGAAAATAATATTGCAGTGAACTACTTAAAATAATTAGAAAAATTACGTACTCTAGAAACCTTTTAAAATATATTTTCCACAGTAGCATTAGGGTGTCTATTATAAATATTCACCATGTCTCAAAATAACAGGTTTTAATTGAGTTACTTGAGCTAATATATATAAGTTCACAGTTCATTATTTAATTTAAATGATGAGGCTTGTCTAGATGAGATTTTGTACTTCTTAAGTCTCAAGCAACATGATCCCTGGTAGTATTTCAGTGATTCTTACTTATTTTTATTAGTGAACATTCTTATTTATTCTTATTGGTGTCCTAATTCTTTTGTGTTCTCCTTCCATTTCATCTATCACTCTAGCGTGTTTATATTCTGGTTTATCTGCAAATGTAGATTTTTCAAACCATAAATTAATGTAAAGAGATTTGTCATTGTTATGTGTAATAATTATTTACTTTGGTGTATGTTTTCTAACATTGGATAAGGTAGGAAGAAATTATTTTCTTATCAGAAATCTGTCAGAGTAATAGAAAAAGGTATATTAGTGATAATATACAGTTTTTTTAGTGCATTGAACATTTGTTTGACAGATTTCCTAAAACTATATTTTTTCACTTTTATGTTAATCTTTCACACTTAAAGCTCAGAGTCTTATAATATTCTATCAGTTAGGACAATTTTTTTTGAATAATCCAGTAGTTTTCTTGTTGAGATTTGCTGTGTACCTATTTTATGGAATGAATAATGTTATATTAAAGTTTTATTGTTTCCTAAAGAAAAGTTTTTGTTAACCATTTCTGTTTTTTTATATATATATATATCAGATCACATCCTGTTATATTGCCTATTTTTGATTGTTTGTCCAATGTTGGTGCCAAAACTTAAGTAACATTTTTTAAATAATACCAGTAGAATATGTGAATTACAGACAGACCGTAGTATAACATGTAACAAAGTATGAGTGAAAATGATAGGTGTCTTTTTAAAACTACTTTGTTTTTACATTTTCAGCGTGCACAAGCAGTGCTTCAGGCTGTGACAGCTGTCCAGACAGCAAACACTCCTCTTAGTGGCACCACAGTTAGTGAGAGCGCAGTGACTCCAGCCCAGAGTCCAGTACTTAGAATAATTATTGACAATATGTACTACCCTGTAACACTTGATGTTCTTCACCAAGTAAGTTTAATTTACATACTTATCTGCAAAGAGAAGAAATAGTAATACAGTAGAGAAGAAATGTTTTGCTTTTACTGTTTTAACAGATATTTTCGAAGTTTGGTGCTGTATTGAAGATAATCACATTTACAAAAAACAACCAGTTTCAAGCTTTGCTCCAGTATGGTGATCCAGTAAATGCTCAACAAGCAAAACTAGTAAGTCTAGAGCTTCTTTTGAGTTAGTGGTATTTTTTAATTTATTTATATATATATAAAATATGTATATATTATATATATAATGTACCCCTATGTATATTTATTATTTACATATACATAAAATATGTATATGCTTTATATATATATATAATGTACCTATTAAAGTGTTATAAATCGATATTTGTGATATATACCTATGCATATATAACATAATATATTGATCCTTATGTAACTTAATAATGCATATTGCATTATAGGTAGTAAAAATATTAACATAATTTAGGATACCTTAATAATTATAAAAATGTATATTTTAAGGATAATCATGACTGTAGTTATATAGACTTGAATTATTTTACACTTTTTAAAAAATTTTTTTATTACATTTTTAAGTGCAAAGTTTTGTGCTATTGAGAAGATAGGAGTGTATTGTGTATGCACACCTTTAGCAAGATTTTTTGTAGTTTCCAATGGGAGTTTCAAAGTAATTTTGAGATAGTTTGGATTAAATATATAATGTAAATGTAGTTCAAATGCTGTGATAAGTTTTGATTTAAGATTATATCTTAATATTCTTTTAATCATTTCCTTTTTTAATAAAAACATTTCTTAAATAGATTCTGCTCTTTAATTCATATCTTTTTTTTTGTTTATTTGGCATTGTTAGATATGGAGGGGAAGAGATTTACTAATAGAAGTAAATTTCTGCATGTTACCTGCCATTGAAAACTACCATGCTAGTATATTTTGCTTCCAAATGGCTAAATCTTCTTTTTTGTGTATCTTACTTAATTCTATTTTATTGTCTGTTTAACTTCCTGTGCCATATTTTCTCATTATTATTATTCCATTAATTAAACCATTAAAAATACATTATGAAACCATGAAATCTTTATATACTTTTGTCTTAGCTCATTTTCTTTCTTTCCCTTATTTTTAAACTAATTATGGTTTCTAGTATTACAGTGCTTCTCTTGATCAAGGTTATTTATTTGGAACTCAGACCATTTTTGACTTTTGCTTCATTGTATTTTCATCCTCAGTCTCATTTGGGAAGTTGCTTTAGGTAGCAGAAACTCTGTACTACTACTAATAATAGCATAATTATAATAGTTTACCAAGTACTCTTATCCCATTTTTTTCTCACCATTAATCTGTGTTTTAAAGAGAATAGGGTTTTTTTCCCCTTCCTTTGTTACAGCATGATGCTAAGATGTAAAAAAGGTGAATTGCTTATAATACACACAATCTGTAAGGTAGACATTTTTCAGATAGTCTTTTTATTCAATATGTTGCTACTCGCTCAGTGGTTCCCAGGTTATGTGAACTCATCTTACTATGCTTTCCATTTAAGGCATAGGTTAACATTCTTTTTTCCCCAAAAATAATGGTTCTTGACATGCACTGACCCCGCCCCCAACATTGTATATTGTATATAAAAATATAATATTTTGTATACATCGAGTTACCAAAATCAGAGTTGTTTTTATTAAGAGACAATGTAGAAGCCATGGTTTTAACAGCATTTTTTGCACCTTTAATCATATTTTAAAATGGTATACATTTTTTTGATGTGGAATATTTTATTTGCCATTCTCTTCTGATCTTAGAGGAAAAGTATTTGGTAAAGAAACAGTGAAGAAGGGGATAGGAAGGGCAGCAGAATACAACAGACACTAGTATGACAGTATGTAAAAACGTGGATGTGTAACCGATGTGATTCTGCAATCTGTATATGGGGTAAAAATGGGAGTTCATAATCCACTTGAATCAAATGTATGAAATATGATATGTCAAGAGCTTTGTAATGTTTTGAATAACTAACAAAAAAATAAAATTCAAAAAAAAAAAGAAAACAAACAAAAAGAAACAGTGAAATAGGATTTGATTAGAAGTTTTAGTGCATTGGGCTGTAATTCTTACAGGAAAAATATGTGTGCATCTTGTCTGAAGTAATCTGTAGTTACATTTAATTTCATGATAAAAGAGTGCCTCAATTATGTATTTGAGATTTTCATTTAACCAGTCTTTGGTGTGCTGATAAGAAGCATTAAACCATAGGTGTTTGTGTATGTTTATCTTCACTCACTTATATCTTCTCTACAAAGATCTAAAATTATAATTAATTCTAAGAGAGGAGGTGAGTATGTTATTAAGTATGTATTCTATATTCTGGTAATTGAACTCAATTTCATGGCACTTACTCAAGAAGGGAAAACATCTTTATTTTCTAAGCTTCCTTGCCCCATTGTTATATGATCTAGACCTCTTGGTAAAATATTTAATGACTTCAGTTCTGCACATTCTTCATAGCTGCATCAAGGCTGTACTCAAAGAACATTGAATATTATATTATCTGATAATTGTTATCAGTTAAACTCATGAGCATCATCTACAAAGAGACCTTCTATTCTTGCTTGAAAAATCTCTTTCCTTCAAGGAGAATGTTGTCTTTCACAATGACCATATCAGATAGAAATTTCCCCTTTCACTGTGTCTTTACTCACTCTTACTTATTTGTAGAAAAGCATCTGATGGAAACTCCATTAATTAATTTTTTTAAATCTGTATGTGCACCAATCTTTCTCTTTGAATAAAAGGTATAGATATTTCTTTACCTAAGATCAGTAAAAAACAGATCCCATAATCTACTGCCTCCTAAGACACTTGGCACTGTCATCTCTTCTTTCCCTGTTATTTTCTCTATATTGGCTACTTTTATCCAGTAGGTTCAGACCTCTTCTATTTTAAATTTACCTCAACTTCAGGTAACTCTCCCTCTATAATTCTAGATATCTTTCCGACTATCACCCTGCTTCTCCTCTCCCTTTTGATTTATAACCAGACTTCTTAAATAAGCTGTCTTTGCTGTCTACAACTTTAATATCCTCTTTATTTTTCTAGTGTAATTTTATTTCAGCCCTGTTTACCCAAATTAGTCTTCTGAGTATCACCAGTGATCATTAAGAGTACCTAAATCCCTATAGTATTATTCAGTATTAAATGAGGGTAACATTTGACACAGTAGACCACTGTCTTTAACATTTTCTCTACTGGTCTCTCAATACTTCTCACCTAGATTTATCCTCTTTGGGTATTTCTTGTTACATCCTTCTGACTTGGAAGCCTTATCTATTCTCCAAGCTCATTCTTGGTTATGCATACCATATCATTTTCTCTAGCTCAGACCTTTTCTCAGTGACTCCAGACCAAGAATGCAGTAGACCATTGGACCCTTTCAAATGAGTATATTCAGCTTCTGCTTCTGGCATTCCCTATGTCACAGCATAAGGTACCAACTAGAGTCTCTTCAGCAATCCAGAAAACAGAATTATTCTTCTTTCTTCCAGTCTAGCACCAAATATTGATTCTAGCTCCTAAATTTCTGTTTGAATCTGATCAGTTGTCTCCAGCTCTCCTGTTACCTAAACAGGTATTTTTCAGAGAACTGATAATCTGAGGCTTTTAGGGGCTTTTGCCTAAGTACAAACCAACATACTTCTAGCTACAGTATGCCAACTATTGATGTTGATGTAAATTATAACACAGTTTCTTATCTTCATGCAGAGTGGCTTGGGCTGCTGGTTCATGGACTTTTTTTTGAGTAGCCCTGGTCTTAGCCATCCTCTCAGAAATCTCTGCTTATTGGTCTTTTGACTAAACTCACCACTTTGACATCTTCCCCTACACCCATTATTTTTCCACAGAGTACTGAGAATAGTCTCAAAATTTTATTTCTTCTATTCTCAGTGCCTTTTAGTGATTGACTTTTGTCCTTTAGGATAAAGTCTAAAGTCATTAACATAACTTATGAGATTATAAATCATTCCTTAACTTGCTTCTCCTGTCTTATCTCCCATCTCTTTGGCTCTATTTAACTTTAAGTAGCTTGCATATGCTGTTTTTTCAGATCCTTTAGGTTTACAAGTTGCTATTTCATTTGCTAATAGTGCTTTTTTATCTCCTTATGCTTAACTTCTGCTCATCTTCCTCTTTCAAGTATCAGGTTAGAAGCCTTGTCTCAGAAAGTTCTTCTTTATCACCTGGATTAGATTTTTATAATTATTTGTTAAATGTCTGTGTATTTTCTGTCAGATTATATATTAAGGTGGATACCATGTCAGCTTCGTATCTCTTAAATTTATTGAACATTGACCTTTAAGTTGGTAATCAAAAGCCATACTAACAATCCAGTTATCAAAAAGAAACTGATCTTGCGCACACCTGTAATCCCAGAGGCTCTGGAAGCTGAGGTAGAAGGATCTTGATCAAGTTCAAAGCCAGCCTCCCAGCAATTTAGTGAGGCCCTGAGCAACTCACCAAGACCCTGTGTCTAAATAAGATATAAAAATGGTCGGGGATGTGGTTTTGGTACCAGGCCCCTGGGTTCAATGCCTGGTACCAAAAAAAAAAAAAAAAGTGGCAAACCATACACTTACTGATCTAAGGTCAGTGAACCCAATAAAGGTAAAACAGCAAATCATATTAGGTTGCATTTTAGTCAACTTGCTGAAAAAACAAATCAAGACAAATAGAATGTTTTTGATCAGAAGAACAAATCACAGGAGAACAATTATCTATGAATGATAATAGGACATTCAGAAAGAAAGGAATTAAAAGTCAAGGAAACATCTTCAAAATACTTAAAAGGAAAATGGGGCAAAGTTTCTTAAAATATGCTATATTCATACAATAGAGTACTATTTGGCATTATAAAATGATGTGGAACTGAGACATTTAGCAACATTATTTGGCTGAGTAAAAGATACTGGATACAAAGGAGTACTTTTGGTTCTGTTTATGATGAAAACTATCAGATCTGTCATCATTTGCAGGTGGTTCACTGGCTGGGAAGGGATATTAGGGTCTTTGTATGAAGATGATAATATACTACACATATAGAGTAGCATGGGTTACAGATATATACATTTCTCAAAGTTAATTGCACAGATTACAAGACCCAGGAAGAGTGTCAGACCCAAGTCTGAGGTAGAGATGAGTTGGTGGGTGCAGAATGATCTGCAGGCTCAGCCCTTTTCCACACTAACAGGACCAGCCAGAGGGTCCACTTCCGTGTGCATTCTGATGGAAGTTATAACACATAGACCTCATTAAAAATTGACATGTCTTCTCTAGTTGATCACTCCATTGATTAAATTAATAAGTATTTTATTATATTTTATCATGTGGGTATATATTAAATATAAAATTATGTTTATATTTTATAAATAAATATCTAAATCAATAAAAATGTAACTGATCTTCACGTTTATGTATTATCTTTTAGAAAAGTCTTGTTGATGTTTTATAGTATGAAATATGAACACATAGGCTTTCCCTTGGCTTTATTTTTTGTGATACTGGGGATTGAACCCAGGGGCGCTACCACTGAGCTATACCCTCAGTCCTTTTTAAAAATTTTTAATTTTTATTTTTAGACAAGGTCTTGGTAAGATCCTGAGTACCTCCAACTGTGATCCTCCTGCTTCAGCCACCTGAATTGCTGGAATAATGTGTGCACCACCACATACAGCTTCTTTGACTTTCATGGTTTGTTTGTTTGTTTTTTGGTACTGGGGATTGAACTCAGAGACATTTGACCACAGAGCCACACTCCCAGCCCTATTTTATATTTATTTAGAGACAGGGTCTCACTGAGTTGCTTAGCACCTCACTAAATTGCTGAGGTTGACTTTGAACTTGCCATTGTCCTGCTTCAGCTTCCCAAGCCACTGGGATTAAAGGTGTGCACCACTATGCCTGGCTAGCTTTTATGTTTTTGAGGAATAAAATTAATACATAAAAATAGCCCAGTTTTTTTAAATAGTGAGACATGATATAGTTTCCTTTTCTCTTGGACTTTATAAAGTTTTTTATGTGGCTAAATTGTAGTACACATGAGTAGGAAATGACTTTTTTGTTTCTGTTTTTGTTATGAGAATCAGCTTTTCATGAGCATTACCTCTTTCAGTTAGGAATATCTCTAGTAGTATTCCTAACTGAAAGAGGTAATCCATTTGTTCATTTTAGCATACTTCTGGATTCTTTTAAACTATTTATTCCTTTTGGAGAACACATCCTCGGTTACTAATAGTTAAAAATAGAGTGAAATGCTTGCAGAAGTAAAAGCATATCATTCATTTAAATTTTTTTGAGAGACCTAATGGAATTATCTTTTCCTACTTTTTAAGACATTCTCTTTGACATCTGTTTAATTCTATTTCACCCTTTTAGCATTTACTATTTGTGTATTCCAAATTCATATTAATGAAGGGTTTATTATAAAACCCATGGTTTTAGAATATTTAGGGAACTCCTGCATAATCTGTTAGAATTTTATGTTGGTAAATAAAAGGTCTTAAGTATTTTATCAGTGTTCTAAGCCTAATATTATATTCTTGATTTTGATTTTTTTTCCTGACTTGCTAAAAACTAGTTAGTAAGATAGTTAAACAATTTGGAGCTTAAGGTTTCCCTGAGCATTTGTTAAATTCCCCCAAGAATCATTCTCATAAAAATAAGTTAGGCAAATAAATAGTAAACATTGAAACAAAATGGAAATGTTATTGGGACTTTTCATATTTTTAATCTACATGCAGTGTTTCATTGTGCTGTTTCAAATACATTCTGTGTCTTAACATCTTTCTTGCATTTTGATGACCATGTTTTAATCAAATTTTAAATTCACTATGAAATTTTGTTCCTGATAGTTTCTTTTTATTGTCAAAGCTGTCATTGTGAGTTGGTACATTTGAAAGATCTTATTGCAGAGTATCTTGCTTTTATTATCAAAAATCTTTGCTACAGCAAGATCACTGAATTTCCTGTCGCTAAACCACAGGACTTACTTGTGTGCTATTCTTTCCTGGATATTGTAAATACATGAGCTTGAAGTGAGATTGTATATTTTTTTTAACTTGATTTTTCTTTCTACTTTGTTTATGATTACTTCAGCTAGCTACTGAAAATTCCTGGATTGCTGTGTACAGGCATCCTTATTTTTCTCTGTTGCAGACAGTTTTAATTTAGTTCTTGTTTGTGTTTTTCCCCAACCCTTATACCTTAGGTATGATTGTGTAATTTCCACCTACATAAAGATTTTTCTAAAAGTTTAAAAGGAAAATGTCAAAAGTTTCTAGAAGACTTTCTAACACTTGGCGAAATTATTGTTGACAATTTGGTAGTATAATTCCATGTTGCTTGGAAATAGCTCTCAAAAGACTTTGTTTGAATTCAGTAAATTTTTGTCAGTACTTTACTTTTAACATTAATCTAGATGACTCAAAGCTAAATCTTACAAGATCTCATTTTCACTTTGATATTATTGAACTAGTAACCTGAGAGTAATTCGTTATTCATTTATTTTATTTTTTACATATTGTATGGAAATATACATTCTAGAATTTATTTGATTGATATTTTCTTTATATGAATACTACATGAGTAAATTTTCAGTGTTTGCCTTTACAGCAGGGTATTGGATTAATTTATATTATAATGACTGGTAAAATTGACACTTGGCTTCTACTTTTATGAGATGTTAGGTGCCTTAACCCAAATGGAGTTTAAATGCTAACGTGTATAAAGTCCCTTTAAGATGAATTTTCACCATTGGTTTATAATGGATGAATTTCTGTTGAATTAGTTTTTTAGGTTTTTAACTTGGCAAATACAATCATATAGAACTCAATCTTGTGTATTAAGGGAAGATTTGTTTTTTGAGAGAATGAGAATATGTGAATGAATTAAAGATTTATGTACTTAAGCAGCTGTAGAGGTTTACTCTTTCTGTTACAGGACATGTGTATTCTAGTGAAAATATTCTATTTAAAGAAAATAGTGCTTGGTGGAAATTAATACATTTACAGTGAGAACAGCACAGTATGATGTTTGAAATTTGCATCTTTTTCCTGTTTTGCTAATTTGCAAATGTTATTAAAGATCACTGATGTATTTTATTCACTTTTACAGGCCCTAGATGGTCAGAATATTTATAATGCTTGCTGTACCCTAAGGATTGATTTTTCCAAACTTGTGAATTTGAATGTAAAATACAACAATGATAAAAGTAGGGATTATACTCGACCTGATCTTCCCTCTGGAGATGGGCAGCCTGCCTTGGACCCAGCTATTGCTGCAGCATTTGCCAAGGAAACATCTCTTTTAGGTATGATTTTTATTGTCTCTTCCACTTTCTCCCATTTGTTAAATGGGACAGTGCCTCTTAAATTCCAGTAAGTATAATGAATCACTCATTTTGGACTTTTAACAAATTATGTCAGGTTTTATGACCTATTGTTTTTCTTACGTGAGAAGGCATATGAATGCTGTTAGAAAAAGTATTCTTCATTTGTTTAATATAGTGTTAGTTTGTTCTCCCAAAACAAAAGTAGAAAAGTTTTATTAAAAAATATCAGAGTTTTAATAATATGTTTATGCTTCAAATTTGATGTCATACTTTCTGTATCTAAGTCTAGGCCTAAGACCCTTGTTCCTATTCTTTAGGGAAACATCTTACTGTTTTACTTTAGTGCTGCATAGAAACAGTGATGTGTTAATAAACAAAGCATGTAACTAGAGTAGGTGTATAGGTTTTTTGAAGCATATTTTTAAAATGATGATTTTTGAAAAAATATATTTTGCTATTTGCATTTTCTCTTATTTACATTTTATCTTGTCTACCATGGATTTAAGCCATCTACTACAGTATGGAAATATGCAACTGATAGTTGATGGGGTCGAAGAAAAAAATAAGGGAAAATGCTATTTTTGTAAGTAAGATGATCATAGTGGTTTACAGCTCAGATGGAATTTTAGCTGTTTGGAAAATTGATTGTTTTGGTATTTGTAACATTACTTTAAATCACTTTTCTTTTCCTCCATATGCAATCCAAGGTTTTTGGTTGACATACTGACTCTTGAGTTTAGTTTATGTCCATTTTACAAAGTAATTTTAAAGAATCTTATAATGAAGTGATTTTTGGAAATATTTATTTGC
The DNA here is from genome assembly GCF_001458135.2 of Marmota marmota marmota. Taxonomy (NCBI): domain Eukaryota; kingdom Metazoa; phylum Chordata; class Mammalia; order Rodentia; family Sciuridae; genus Marmota; species Marmota marmota. Next base: position 2,777,584 of record NW_026000076.1, on the reverse strand, counting down.
TATGGAGCTGTAATAATAATGCTGTTCATTTGTAAGTATGTATGCATAAATGTTACGTATGTGAAATGAGAAACTAGAATGTGCAAATGAGCAGTTGATATTTGAAGGTGATTCTGATGACTTCAAACAAAAATGACCCTTGCAGTTTTCTGATGTGTCTGGCATAGGCCACAGTATTTATCATGGCTGTAATAGAAACTTTAGGTTGCTAACACTCTTTCCATACAGAATCTCTCTTGCTATATGGGCCTAGTTGAATTGAAGCCTTCAGTTTGGCTTGCAAGTTAATAACATGACTATTTTGGAGTATACAGTTTTTAAAGACAAGGTCAAGATTGAGACGACAGTGAATGATACATGACTCTTGCTTTTAATTCTTACTATCTGTCATTAAATTCTACTGATACAATTTATATTAACTTATAGAAGAAAATAGAATCAATCAACATTTACTTACTGAGTAGTTTCTAGGTCTTAGGCATTCTGCCAGGCACTTGGCAGCTATATAAGAATCCTTACAATAGTCAAATAAAGGAGATGTTAGCACTGATTTTGTGGTTTCTGAAAATTTTAAAAATTCATGTGCAACTCATTAAAGAAATAATTTAAGGATAAAATACCAAGAAACTCCCATCTAGCATCAAGCATGAACCATAGTAATCATTTCCTTGGACTCTTAAGAATCTATGTGTTCGCCCATTTGGTTATGCTGGATGTGTTTGGTTTCTGAGTAAGTTGTATTTAGAAGTTACCTGATTGTTCTCCTAGGGAATTCATCAACCCCACCCCCATCCCTGTGATCTTGAGAGTTGGGTGAAATTTTTAAAGAAATAATAAATATTTTTTATAGAAGATAACAAAACCCTAGCACAATTTACCTTCTATCTTACTTCATACTTCATGCTCATATTCATTTTTTTAGTGTATTACATTTTTGCATTAAATGCATGTAAATGTCTCAGGTTTTTTGTTTTGCACACAGTGCCTTGGATCAAACCCAGGGCCTTAAGCATATCACGCAGACACTGTACCATTGAGCTAAGTTGCTTAGTTCTTTTTTGGTTGTTGCTGTTATTATTATTTTGTTTTTTCCTTTTTTTATTTTGGAATGCAAGGCATTGAATATTGTACACATGTGCTCTGCCACTGAGCCCCGTTGCTTAGTTCTTAATAAATTTGTCTAGTGTCTTCCAGTCTTATATTGAATTTTTTTATAGCATAATTTGTTTTGGCATTTCTGTATGATAAGAAAAAGGAAAACATTTGGTGGTGAAAACATGGTGAATTCACCTTTCCTAAATACCTTCATGTTTTGCCTATTTTAATGGTTTTGTATCTTTTTATAACAGGAGTTTTTATTGTAAGCATTCTCAAATTGCTTTGAAAGTAAGTGATTGTACTTTAAAAATCAAATCATAGAGGGCTGGGGATGTGGCTCAAGCAGTAGCACGCTTGCTTGGCATGCGTGTGGCCCTGGTTCGATCCTCAGCACCACATACAAACAAAGATGTTGTGTCCGCCGAAAACTAAAAAATAAATATTAAAAAATTCTCTCTCTGTCTCTCTCTCCCTCTCTCACTCTCTCTTTAAAAAAAAAAAATAATCAAATCATAGACTCTTTAGTATTGATGTTTATAATTAACCACTCATATTTTGATATTACCTGTGAAAATACTTTTTTATAGAAAATTGAAGTCATACTGTAGTTGTAGTTTTGTGTTATTTTTTAGAAATTGTAAATTTAATTAGAACTTCTAACAATAAAAATTTTATATCTATACATTATGGTATTGAATTGTCATACTTTTGAAAGTAAATTAGTCTACTTTTGTACTTTACTAAAACAACCTGTATAGGACTTTTTGCCCTCCAAATTATTTCCTTAGATTGGATTTTTAGAACAAGAACTATTGAGTCAAAGAAACTGTTAAAATCTATTGATGGTTTTGGAAAGTTCTTCCCAGAAGGACAGTATTAATTTAAGTTAAAATGAATGGTTATTCTGTTTCCATATGATATTAATTTGATAGGAAAGTATCTGTTTAATTTGTATTATGAACTAGTTCGTTTCTTTTTTGTGCTGAGGCTCAAACCCAGAACCACCTAACATATGCTAGGTGAGCACTCTACTACTGAGGTACACCCCCAGCCCAAGTTTGCAAATTTTAGATACTTATTTGATATTTACAATTCTTGAATGAGTTGTCTGGACTCTTCCTGTTAGAATATGATGTAGTTCTTACAAAGTGAATTAAGGATTTACGTTCATTGTTTGGTATCTCCTTAAATACTTCATATCAACAGAAAATTGTCCATTTGCAGACACAAATATAAATTGATAACTCTTTTGCTAAATATTCAGAAGCAGATTCACTGTGTGTATGTGTGTTTCTAGCCTCTTGACTGTATTTCCTTACTTTCAAATTAGTATTACAAATTTTATTTTAAACAGTTATTTCTTAAAGCTACTATTTATACCTAGTTTGCGTTTTTTCTTTAGTGCTAGGATCACAGTAACTCAGAAAATGTAATTTATCCAAAGAATGGAGACAGTGCTTTATAATTAGTTAGAAATCTGACATCTAAATGCATAATCATAAATCTGGCAGACTATTAGTCATTCACATATTCTATTTCAAAGAACAAGGTGGTCAAAAGTCCTTGAGATTATAAATTAAGACATCATTATAATGATCATTTTTGTCATGTTAAAAAGTGTAGTTAATTTATTAGGGGGTGGATCACTTTTAGGAAAATTGCCAGAAGTAATTTTTCATGATCATGTTGTCTATATTTAAAAATTAGGGTATATAAAGCATCAAAAGAATACTTACTTTAGCATTTTCTATGTACTTTAAATAAAATAATAGCCATTATTATCATATAGTCTTAAAGATAAAGCAAACTTTTGTTGGCGATCTGATGACAGTTGTAAAGAGATAAAGTAAATCTTTTTAAATTAAAGTAAATAGCCCTTAATTAGTGTTAATCAAACTTTTGCTGCATATTAAGATCACTAGGCCCTGCCCCACACACTGAGAATCACTGGGAGGCATTGGTCCAGGACATTAGTATTTTTAAGATCCCAAGACTGTTTTCCTGTGTAGTGAGAGTTGCAAATTACTGCTATAGAAAAAAGTTTTTCATTTTTTTAGTCATAATATGATCATTACACTTAACAAAATTGACAGATGACTTCTTAATATTACCAAATACCTAGCCATATTAAAATTTTCTGTTTTTAAGTCTTCTGCTTCCAACTCAGATCCATTGATTTAATGAAATAACTTAGTTACTGTTCTGGAAGTTCCATAGTTTAAATTGGTCTGTTTCTTTGTAATATCATGTTAATTTGTTTCTCTGTTTGCTGAAGTGGGTAAACTAGGAGTCAGCTCCAAAAACTATGTTACATTCAGATTCTGGTAAAAATTCTAGCAAAAATGGTAAGTGTTTGTGGTTCATCATATTTGTCTCAGTAAGTGGCATATAACAGCTGGCTATCCACTTTTAGCAATTTTAGTGATGCATTAAGATTGGTTGTGGTAATGGGTGTGGCGGCGGTACACACTTGTAATCTCAGCTACTCAGGAGGCGCAGGCAAGAGAATTGCAAGTTCAAAGCCAGCCTCAGAAACCTAGTTAGGCCCTGTCTCAAAATTTTAAAAAATAAGTAAGAAGAGCTGGGGATGTAGCTTAGTGGTTAAGTGCCCCTGGATTCAACCCACCCCCACCCCCAAAGAAAAACAAATATTGTAGTTTCTGGTAGCCACATTGATCCTTCCATTATTTTTTCTGCTAATGTTTTTAGTGTTCACTAATGGTTTCTGCCTTAATTTATTATACCAAAAAGCAGGTGTGAAGATTTTTCACTCTACTATATGTATTCTTTCTAGATTAATTGAAAATATAAAATAGAACTCTCCTTCATAAGCTATAACTATTTACCTTAACAGTTTGTGCAACACAGTTAAATTCTTATATTTATTTGCTAATTTCAAATGGAACAAATTGTGTCCAGCTTTTATTTTTGGTTAAATATTTAAAACAGTTTATGATGGGTAAAGCATTGATTCTTTCCCATGTCTGCTTTATTATTTTTTTTTCCCCATGTCTGCTTTAAATTTCATAATCTGTTCATTGTTCCCAGGTTCTGGTAGCCCCAGAGTGGTTGAGATGGTGATCTTAGCCTAGAAGTGAACAATTTTATTTTTTCATTTATTATTTTGAAATTTTATTATTATTGTATGTAATTATCCTACCTCAGCTGCCCATAAATGGAAGGGAAGAGGATAAAGGACTAAACAGAGTTAATTAAAATTTAGACAGGTTTCTCAAAGAAATTCATTCCCATTAAATAAAAAACCAGAAAGTATGAAATTTTCTTAGTAAACACCAGTAGGTTATTTCTTAACAGCTAATTATGAAAAGAAAATAGCCTCCATCTATGACTGAATTATTCAGTAAAAGAGTTAACATCCTTTAGATGTTTTTTTTTTCCCCTATAGGTGTATATGTGTAGTCTGTGCATATTTAGTCATTTTTAATATGATTCTATGAGATGTACAGAAAAACACCTTTTTGTTGAACATTGTTGTATGTGTGCTTTTATATTTCCTCATTTTGGAATAATGAGAAGAAGAACTATAATGCTAGACAAATGCTAGAACCACAAATGCTAGAATGTAGCAGTTAGGTAATAGTACCATATAGCTTTTGAAATGGATATAGGTAAAGCTTATATATTTTAAGGAAATAAGGTTCATTGTTGTCTTTTAGATATTAATAAATTTGAGGCTATGCAGAGTTTCACTATTCATCAATGATTCTGTTGCTAATTTTTTTTAATGAACCTTTCAGTAGCTTCAGAGCTTAGAAAGAATGGAAATACTGGTTGGTATTTTCATAAATTTTAGTTAAGGCTATTTTCAGTTAACTAATGTGATGTAGGCAATTAAGTACTTTATCCTAAAAGGAAACCCCAATGAAAAGAGTAATGAGAATACGTATATACCAGTTTCTAAGAAGTGGGGTAGTTGAGTACTTACGAAGTATTATGGACTGCAGCCATAATGTAAACAGTAGAAGATAAAAGTTATTACATCAATTCGGTCTTACTTATTGACCATGTTCTGAATAATATGCCATTACTATAGGACAAAAATGTTATTCATAAGCATTCTTTTGACTATCCCACGTAGAATTTTTTCATGAAGTTCTTAATCATCTTTCTTTTATTTTTTATTTTTTTATTTTTTAGATTCTCAGATTTTTTAAATTTTATTTTTAGTTGTAGATAGAGCATAATACCTTTATTTTATTTATTTTTATGTGGTGCTAAGAATCAAATCCAGTGCTTTACATGTGCTAGGCAGGTGCTCTACCACTGAACAACCCCAGCCCTTAATGATCTTTCTTATTATATTGTTCTCAGCTGTAGTTTTAAGAAATTTCTTCTATTTATTAATCTTGTATCTACCTTCCTTTACTTTGCCCATGACAGTCTTGTCAGATATTTGAAAACCCTCTCTTATATTCACCCTACACTTAGTACTTTAAGGCCAAATACCTTGAATTCTGAGATAATCAACTTTAGCCCTTGGATACAGAAGGTAGTATTAAATACAATCAGATTGTAGATTTTATTTTGAAGAAATTTGTTTTTAAGGGTTGATAATTTTATATGGGATGGCTAAATCAAAGAAAAAAATTCTAAAGAAGTAAATTACTGCTGTTTCTGCATTTAGTAGAAGTAAAACTGTGTTTATGACTTCAGTATAAAATGGGTCTCTATCCAAAGAAGTAAAAACTATACATGAGATTTTCACTATCAACTCTAAAGATACTCTACAAAATTATAAGATACGGATAGGACATTTTATTTGGATGACATTCTTGATTTTTTTTCCCCCTGAGATTTTTTTACCTTTTATTTCTAATCCTTTTTATTTATTTCACTTGGGTCTTGTTCTTAATTTAGAAGAGGCATTGTTTCCCCACTCCTTCTGTGAATACCCTTCCTGTTTTCCCCACTTTTCCAGATTTTCTCATGCCCTTCTTAAGTAATTGCCATGTATATTTCATATTTCTAGAAGGATTCTGCTTCTCCTCATTGGCATCCTGGATAATTCATTTGTTACACTATTTGAACACTTCTAGGTACTGCAGGGACACAGAATAATAATAATGCTTCTGTTTTCAAAACTTGCATTCTGGTGAAAGCATTAAATGAGTGTAGCAGAGGCAAACTGAAATAATACATAGTATAAGTATTGTATTAGAACACAATGAGTGTTTTTTCCATCGAAAGGAGAAATTGTGAGGGTTTTATGGGTCAGAAACGCATCATATGTAACAGTAAAGGTCATATTTTAGGACTGGCAAATGTTATGAGTGATGCATAGGATAATTGGAAAAATATGAAAGGTAGTGATGCTACAAATAATTATGTGGGACAAGATCTTAGAAACAATGTTATCCAAGAAATGTGAATTTTATACTGGAATTACTAGTGTCTTTAAAGATCAAATGATGAGAGCTTCAGCATATCTGTAAACATCTCATGACAGCATGTACTAAGTCTAAGGTATTTGGCCTTCACCAGATCAGAGGAGTAACTGACGAAAAAATTGGCTAAGAACTTTTGCTGTGAATAATCATCAGCTGTTTTTAAGCAGTTGAGTAAAACTGATCAGTTCAGTTTTAATACACCAACAGTGATTCCAGGCTGTTACTTGAAAATGAGACTGGGATTACTAGATCAGAGATTGTTGGTCTAAGTAAGATATAATTGTGAATCTAAAGTAGAAGTAGGAAATGAGAAAACAATGTTACTATAAATATGGGCAACATTAAATATAAAAGTAACACCATATGGCATTTGATATGATTATTTATGAAATGTAGAGAACTCCACCAGACCATATGAAATTTTGTCTAGAATTTAAGAGTTCTGTGAGGTTATGAATTCAGAGGCCACAGGTATGATATTGAAGGCTCAAACAAATATGATTAAAATTAGAAGTGACCATTTAATCCAGCAATTATCATAATTGGGTATCAAATTGCAAGAGAGTAAGGATATAAATATGATTCTTAAAAAGTACCTAGTATTGTATGAAGAAATATGCCACAGAAAGGAAGGAGAAATGGGTTAGTAGTTTCGGAATTAAGTGTTACCCAAAGGGAAATGTTTCTAGCCAGGCATTATGCATAATTATAGGCTTCAGTTTCAACTTTCCAGAGTTCAAAATCTGGTTTGCCTTCATTATCTCAACTTTCACATTTATAATAGATAGGATCATAATCCCTGTCATCTAAGGTTGTTGTGGGAATTAAATGTGTTAATATGTGCAAAGAATTTTGCACAGTGCTTGGCTTGTAATGATGCTTGCAACATGATAGCCAGTATTTGTTTCTGAAGCTAACTTAAGTCCTTGAATTTATTTTATTAGATTGGATCAAAAATACAGTAGAAATTTTGAGGATTAGAAAATAAGAGATACTCTTAAGGACCATTGTGAGTCTTAGTGGGATTTTTTTAAATCATGTTTATATAGACAAAGTTATCTTATTGATAATTATAGAATAGCAGTTCTGAAAGTAATATTGGGTGGTAATATTGATGAATAAAGCATTCTTTTTCTTCCCTTTGGGGAAAGGTTTAGGGAGATAAATTGATTTTGAGGCGTTATTGAGGTTTTTCCATTATGACAAATTTTACTGTATTTTGAATTACAAAGCAAACTTGTAATGCAAAATATAGTTGGTAATGGTAGAAAAGAGAGTGGATTTCAGAGAACAAAATAGGTATTGATGGGAAGGTTGTGGAAAATGAGGAATGGATTGTTTCAGGAAATAATCAAAATTATCATTTTTTAAAAAACAAATTTTTACTTCCAATACATGAAATGTCATAAGAATTGCCTTTCATATCTAGGACTCCATACTTAAAGAGTTAGATGGGGCTTTTGGAGTTCCACCACCAGTGGTGTTCTGGACAGAAGTAATAAAGATTATTAACTACCAGATGTCTTGATCAGGGAAGCGAAGAATGATTAAAAGAAATTATGTAATTAACTTTGGATGGAAGTTTTAGAATGGCAAGTGCAAGGATTAAAAATAAAATTCTTCATTTTTAAAAATCACAGGGTAAACATTTATTAGTTAAGAGTTGCTTAAGGAAACATAACAAAATATGATATGGAATTTTAGAAAAACAAGAAGAATATTAGGTGTAAAGTAAGGAAATATGAATGAAGTGTAGACTTCAGTAAATATATATTGGCTGATTAATTGTACCAACTATTCCATGACAATCTATGATGTTGTAAGGGAAAATTTGGTGCTCAAATTCTATAGAAACTTCATAATGTCTTTAATTTTTCTGTAAATATAATACTTTCAAATAAAGTTAATTAGAAATCACAATTAAAAATTGTCAATGGTTTGAAATAAATTAGTAAAACTCATTTAATTCTTTAGTTAAAATGTGTAGACTTAAGGATGCTTATGTGTTTCAGTGAAATATGACTTTAAAGAAAGAGGGATAGCTAAATTATATCCCTTCTGTCCAATGTATGACTGTGTGGCTATCATCAGTTTATAATTTTATTTTTAGTTGCCAATGGATCTCTATTTAATTTATTTATTTACATGAGGTGCTGAGAATTGAACCCAATGCCTTACACATACTAGGCAGTTGCTCTACCACTGAGTTGCTCTACCAACCCCTATCATCAGTTTTGAGTGGAAGAAAGGTTAGTAATGCTACAATATCAGAACTAACATGAAAACTTTATAAATTTTTACGTCACTCAGAATATCTGGGTGGCCTAGCTAATGAAGATCATTTTATGTGGAAAAGATCCCTGTGGTACTTTTTTCTTCAGCATGTGGCAATTTACAAAAAAAGCTCTTCAATGTTATTTTGTCCTTATAACAGTCCTGGGAGTAGAACAGGCATTTTGATCTCTCATCATCAATATATGTAAATAGTGGTTTTTCCAGCATACCTTCTGCCTTAGTGATGGTTGGATATGATTTGTCCACCAAGGGTTTGTGTGTTGGAAATTTGGTCCCCAGTGATGGGAATGTTAACAGGTGGTGTGACCTTTAAGAGAGAGAGATTAGTGGAGGTTGTTGTGTCGGTGAAGGTATTGCCCTCTGAAGGAATTGATGTAGTTCTTATGGTACTCTGATTCTTAAGAGATGAACCATGGACTGGCTACTTCCCAGTTGCTGACTTTTGGCTTCATTAGTATCTTGCCATGTGATATCTCCTTGCATGCACTCTCATCTTAATGCCATTCACCATGTTATAACACGGCCAGGGGAGCTATAACCAGAGGCCAGACAGATGGAGCTTGCCTGATATGTGACTTTCAACTTCCAAAACTGAACTTAAAAAATGTAAATACCTAGTTTCAGGTACTTGATTATAGTAACAGAAAATGGATTAATACTTAGCTACAAATGCAAATCATTGCAATTATGATTTTTATAACTAAAAATACTATATTGGGAGCCAGTCTCTGTGTGTGTACGTGTATGATGTTTTATACAGCTTTGACAAAGTGAAAATGGTAAAATTATTATGTTATACTTAGAAGTTCACATTTACATGAAAAATACAGTGCAGAATTCTTTGCAGAATTTATTATAATAAGAATAGAACATCATGAAGTATTTTGTAGGTTTTTATATCCCCCACCCCCAGTACTGGGGATTAAATTCAGGAGTCCTCTACCACTGAATGATTCCCAGCACTTTTTAAAAAATTTTTGAGACAGGGACTCACTAAATTGACCATGTTGGCCTTGGACTGAGTTGCTGGGATTACATACTAATTGGTTTTTATATTTTCATTGCAACAAACATAATTTAGATTAAGTATAATGTGTTTTATTTATCTGATTAACAATAATTTTTCAGAGAAGAGTATATTACTTATCCTCAGAGGCTTTAAAAGTCCAGTAAAATTTTAAACTACCCTAGTGATTTAAAACTTTATAAAGGTAGTGTATGTTTTCTTCTAAGTTACCAGCTCAGAGAAGGAAATAATAAGGAAAAAAACCATATTACTGGCATTAAGAGCAGATGCTGGGGGGAAAAAGCAGATGGTAACTGCCCCTTGTCTCTTAAAGAACACTCTAGTACAGACTGTTTGAAATATAGAAAGATCCTTTGATGTAACAGATCACCTTACATAGTATCATGGTGGGCAAGAAAGGTAATAAAGAAAAAAGTGGGGGACTATGAATTAGTGTTTGTAACAACAGTGGGAGTGTCCCAGCTTAATTCCACTTTTTGGTTAAGATTTTTATTACCTCCTTATTAGAGGGAAGTAAATTGCATCTGTTGAGTCTCAGCTTTTCTTTATTGGATAGTTGCCAGTCTTTTTGCTAAAGAACATTATCATTTGTTAGAATACAGCTTTTCTGCATTTTTTTTTTCCTTTTGGCAAGAATGTTTTTGTTTTTTTTAATCTTTTATGTCTTCCATACTAAAAAGGGGGGGTTCCTACTTGCCATGTTAAATTCATTTTAATTATTAATTTTTTTAATCCCAATAATAATTTTGTCATGTTAAGACTTGATATTCTAAATAATACTGTACCACCAAGTTATCTCCATTATAACAACCCACATCGCAAGACAAAAACACATTTTAAGAAATTATTTTTTAAATATTAAGTGTTTTTTAGCAAGTTTTCTACCATATTTGAATTTATTGGTAAATTAAATAATCTCTAATTAGATTATTTAATTTGATTGACATGATAGAAATGTATCAGTTTTTCACAAAAATTATATATTTAGATGATTGAATTTTTATAGAATTTTGTATGTTTTATGTATTTGTGATTTTTTTTGAAAAGTCAACAAGGACTTAGAACTATAAATTTTGCAAGTGCCAGTAATGTATAATTTAAGTATGTACCTTAACATTTTTAAAAATGTCATATATTACAGCATTTTCTTTTCTTTGAAGTGAGTTAAATTCATTTTTAAAATTTGTTTGTATTTTTTTTTAGGAATTCTTTTATACAAAGCACCATGCCAAGTATACCAATATTTGCAAAATGTTATCTAGAGATCCTTGGAAGTCCCTGATGCCTTCTCATAGGGTCCACTAAGTCAAAACTATTTTCATAGTACAAAATGTATCTGGCATTTTTCACTTTTATTTTCTCGCTCATGGTGGAATATTCTGTATTACCCGGAAGGTCAATAGGATGTGTGATCTTTAAAAAGAAGTTCTTGGTTTTAATTTTTAATTTCTATTATGATAGGTGTCACTAGATATAACCCCAATAAACAAAAGCTCTTTGTGATCCTCAGTAATTTTTAAAAGTGTAGAAGGGCTTCTGACAAAGAAAAGTTTCAAAACTTCTTCACTGTGGGATACAAAGTTCAAAACAATTCCAGTAAATAAACAGGAGATAGAGTATTTTAAATAAATAGGAAATAGTATGAGTCAAGAGTCAAGAAAATTCTAGGAATTCAGAAGTTATTTTAATCTGGGTACCCATCTGTCTAATTAATTCTTCAGTTAAGTTTTTCTGGGTTAGTGGACCCTGTGAATCATGTCATGGCTGTCCAAAATGAAATAGATTTTTTGTTTTTATCGTAGGAAAGTGGTTATAGGTTGAGCACTTGCCTCAGGTGGTTTTGTTTTTTGATTTTTTTTGCTATCAACTTTGGATCTCATAAAGACCATAGAATTTAACTGAATTTTAAGTTACTTTTTTTTTTCCTACTAAGAGCCAATTAAAGGCAGGAAAACAAAGAAATGATTTGACAATATAATGACTACATCTGGAATTTCCACTACTATTAAATAATTGTGTTGTCAACTTAAGTTGAATACTGTGTGCATTTGGCCAGAGCTGTCTGAAGTACCAAAATAGTGTTTAAAAAAAAGTGTGGAGAGGTCCCTTTCCAAAAGAATTCAAGAAAAAGATTACTAAGTGTGAGTGTTTACTTAAGAATTAGAAGTGTATCTTTATATGTATGTATCTTGGCAAAAAATGAAAATATTCATTATTAAACTGCTTGTGAAATTTAATAATAGCTATAGTATTTAATATGGAGAATTTAGTAATATAATACAGTAGTTGGTTAAAAGGATCCTCACTCATGGATCCAGAAAAGCACTGAAGACTGATGTGCATTAGTAAATATTAATCATGAGAATTTTCTGTTTTTATTTATTTTTTCCCACCATCCAAATCTTGACTTTACTTTTAATATAAAAATGTGAATTTTCTATTTTAAAATAAGATTCATATCTCTGGGATTTACTTTAAAAATAAAATAGGTGAGTAGGTGAAACAAGATCGTCCCTGAAGTGATAATTATTAAACTTGGGAGATGGTACATAGGGATTCATTCTAGTCTCTCTTCACTTATATATTGGAAAATTTTCAAAACAGAAAGGAAAGTCAAAAGAAGAAAACAAGAAGGAAAGGGAGTTCTAAAAATGCTGTGGGCAAAAACTGTAAAATATATTCATCTAGAGCAAGTGTATAAATTGAGAAACATCTTTCCACTTACAGAGTACTTAGGAGGGATAAAGGTGGAATTGAGAGATAACAAGAGGGAAGAATTTTTGTCAGAAACTTAGGTAAGAATTGTGAATCTCAAAGAACTCTTCACACTGCCAGTGAAAGGTCATACTAGTTTCTGTAAAATGATGTAAAACTTGAATAAGATCTCCAAACTAAAGGTAACAGCAGATCCTTATGAAATGCACAGAAGTCTGGAAAGAGAAGAAGGAATAAAAGGTGAACTAATGGAACGACCGTGCTAAGGGCCAGTTCCACCCAGGTATGTCATGAGGTCAACATCATTTGGAATGTCCCTTTATCATGGGGAGGTAAAAAATAATAATAATAAATTTTTTTGTAAATTTGATATGTAAGAATTTAAGGATGAAAGTATTCTTCAAAGAGTGCTTAAGGGAATTCTTAAAAAGTCAAAAGGGATGACTTTTAAAAAAGACAACAGATGGGAAACTAGGACCATAGAAATTAGGAACTAGGACCATAGAAATTAGGTTGGAAGCAAAGTCTATAATAGAATGAAATTTGTTCTCTCTACTGGGAGAGCCTTGTTTGAGAAACTTATGTTTATTATAACTACTTGAGTGTGAAATGAAGACAAGTTTGCTAAGATTTTCTTTTAAGTCATTTGGATGAATTAAATGCTTAGGGTGACATTGTCTTTTGGAACTGAAGAACTTACTACATTTGTGTTGTAGGCAGAAACTGATTTCAGGTGTGAGTTTATGAAGGCAGTAGCTCTTGTAGAAAAAGGATAGGTGTTATATTGAGAACGGTATTTTTTATACTTCTCACTATAAACCAGGGAAGTGAATTTTTCAAGTCTCCGACTTGAAAATACATTCCTCATACTTTGTTTGATTTTCCATAGGATGGTGGAATGTTATATATTTAATTTTTTTAACAATACAGGTATGTACCCTAGTTCTAATAATTAATGAGGATGTTGAAATCAGTTACTTTACTACATATCACCACACCATTTTGCTAAACATGAAAATTAACTTTCAGGAACCTTTTGGAACGGTCAGCTGCCATAAGCCATGCAGCCATCGTGCTTAAATTGGTTTTTGTAAACGACTTGTGTGTGTTTCGTAAAATATGCTTTATTTTAAAATTAGGGCTTCCTGTTGCAGCTGTTCCAGGAGCTCTGAGTCCTTTGGCTATTCCAAATGCTGCTGCAGCAGCTGCTGCAGCTGCTGCTGGCCGAGTGGGTATGCCTGGAGTCTCAGCTGGTGGCAATACAGTCCTGTTGGTTAGCAATTTAAATGAAGAGGTTAGTAAAATAATTTTCTAATGTTTATTCTTTAACTCCATTTCATTTGTGAAAGTTTTTCATGTTTATTTCATTTTGCACTTGCCTTTCTTTTTATGTACATTCATTAGCCAAAATATTTTCTGTGTTTCTATTTCTGAATAAAATCTATGTATTTGTTTAGGTAATACTTATTTCCTTAGACAGTCATATCTCTTTATATATGTATATATTTTTAACCTAACTACCTATTTTTCCTAAGAAAAATATGGTGAAGTACCGTAGTTTGGCTTTTTATCTTTTTGTTGTTCTCAAATGCAAATATGATCTAATTTGCAAATTTAACTGTAAAACAATTTTGCTCTTTGCCTTTTCTAATTATTTGCTTGTTCATTTCATGCTTATGTGTCATTGCATTTTTTTTAAATCTTATTTTATGTGAACTACTCTAATACATTTTTCTTTGAAGGTTCTTCCAAAGATCTTGACGAGGCACTCTTCCAGTCTTTCTTAGTAATTTTTTCTTTGCAGTTATTAGTCATTGTCTTCTAAAAATATTTTCAACTTTTATCCCCCACCCCTTTCTTGTTAAATAAAATTGCTGTTATTTTCTGTAGTTGTACATTTTATGTCTGGTATATTTTATTTTGATTGCTATGAGAGCTGGTATGAAATGTGGGAAGCTTAAGTGTTATCAGTTTATGATGTCTAATTTGAATACTTTTTCATTTTTAATTGGCCTCTGTTAATATGAACATTAAGCTTATTTTATCATTTAATACTGTTATCATTCACAGTTCTGCATGCTAAAATGTTTGAATCAGAGTACCTTTGTTTTTATTTTAAGACTTTTGCCTGCATTTCATAACCAGCCATGCTTATGCAGTTAAAGTTCAAAGTTTAAAATTCCTATGCATGCTCTCCTTCCCTATGTTGAGATGAAATGCTGTAATTTACTCTTTGATATAGATGTACTTTACCCATATTTGTCTTGGATGACTACATTTTACTCAGTTTTTCTTGTACAGTACATAAACCAACCATTTTCTGACCAAATTCCTGCATTTCCTATGTACTGACCTATATTTTATTTTTTTTTTGTTCCCCAATTCCTTATTTTTTTCTTCTGCATTGCTGTTTCCCTTCCCCATTTCATCCTTTTCCCTGTGTGTTCACCTTCCCTTTCCTTGTCTTTTCCCAAATGCCCATTCCCTTCCCTGTCTTATCCTTTATTTTCCTTGTCCTTGTCTTCATTCCCTGTCTCCATTCCCTATGTTCATGCTTCTGTGCTTGAACAAATGTTCCTCGGACCAACTTGCCCCAATTAACCGCCTTGAACCATGATCCATGACCACCTCACCATTCTGCGGGAACCACCCTTCGTTATGGATGATCTGTTCATCTCCGCTCTTCCTCGACTCTTCTCTCTTCTTGTCTTACGCTGCTTGCTCTTCTCTCCTTCTAAAGATGGTTACGCCCCAAAGTCTGTTTACCCTCTTCGGTATGTTATTGTTAGCACTATACTTTTATTATTGATTTGATTTTTGTTTCACCTTAATTCTTATTTGTAGCTAGCACTTTGGCTTAAAGTTGAATAGTAAATCTTTTGCTATTTTTCTTTGCTATTTAAAACTCTCCATAGACACAAAGTTTGTTTTAATGCATGCTGATTTATTTTGCATGGTCTTTAATTTAATATCATTCACATAGCTTTGAGGGTTTATCAAAAATTATTCTTTTCAAAATTCACTATTCAAAATCTTGATCTTCTTTATTCATTTGTGAGAATGATGAGATTGAATGAGTGATCATGTTGATGTCTGAATGTTTCATTGATATGTCAGAAAGATTAGTTGTTAGCTGCCTTGCACGTAAAATTAATTCCATTTTTGGATTACCTCTCTGTGGCTCCAAAAAAGGTGTTTATGGAGATGTGCAGCGCGTGAAGATTTTGTACAATAAGAAAGACAGTGCTCTAATACAGATGGCTGATGGAAACCAATCACAACTTGGTAAGATTAAACTACATGTTTATATATTTTCAATTCCAAATTAAAACATTTAATTTTACAAATCAGAGTAAAATTAAATGCCTTTACATCAGTAAGAAATTGTTGTTGTTGTTATTGTTGTTTGTTTGTTTTTTAATGGCCAAGGCTCAAAATGTCATTTTAATTTTCATATTTTAATGTGATTATTTGTACATGATGAGTATATTTGTATTTTTCTGTTTTCCTCCTATCATTTCTCAAGCAGTTATATTGGGAAAATATTTTAGCTCCAAAATTGCAAGAATTATTTAACACTCTTCTACTCTCTTTTATGTGGTGGTAGATGGGGATTGAACCCAGACCCTTGCACATTGTAGACAACTATTCTACCACTGAGCTATATCCCCAGCCCAAGAATTGCAACTTTTATATTGATGATGATTCTTAGTAGTTTTTATTTCTGGCTATTCTGTGTATTAGAAGGTGTATTTGGCTAAACTTAGAAATGGAAAAGGTCACCTGGAATGTGTCTTTCAGGGTTACCAAGTTCTTACAAAATGAAAAACCTCTGTCAATGGGAATATTAAACCTGTGTCTTTGAGAATATTAAATTGTACTTTAGTCAAATTACATGTACATCATTGCTTAGATAATAATTTATTTTAATTTAAATTATATTTTTTTGGACTTCACACACAAATCAAATCACATAAATCTGAAATACAACTATATATTCAAAATGTGATTGACTATAAATTTTACCAAGTTTTTAGTTTATAATTGGATTTATTGAGTTTCAGGGACATTGCTGCCTCAGACTGGTTGTGTTCACATTGTTAATTTTTGAAATTTACTATTTTGGAAGTAAGGAATAGTGTGTTTTTGCTGTTATATTTGTGTGACACTTGGGGGTGAATATGATACACTTGACCAATTTCAGCCATTAAAATCAGAAAAGTTTGAATTTCAAACAGTTAAGTTTGAACTTAGTGTTTCTTGGCGGTGGTTTTGGTATTTCATATAAGGTATAAAATTATCCATCTGGCTCTCCAGTTTTAAAATCACAATATCTGTCTTAAAGGAAAGATAAAAAAGAGCTGTTTATGTCATAGGTGTTTAGTATATTGTTTCCCCCTCCTCAGTTTGTGTATACTTCTGTATTCTGGTGAGGGTGATTATTACCATTTTTTTAAATATACACTTGAAAGTAGCATTTGACAGTGCTTCATAATCAACATAGCATTCTCAAATATTTCATGTTTTTAAAATTACTGTTTGAGGTTTGGGTGGCATTAAATTCACTTATATAAAGAATGCCGAATCATTTGAGGGAAAATTTAAAGAAGTAACTTCTGAATTTGTTGTTGTTGTTGGTGGTGGTGGTGGTGGTGCTGCTGCTCTTGCTGGGAATTGAACCCAGGGCCTTATGCTTGCAAGGCAAGCACTCTATCAACTGAGCTATATCCCCAGCGCTTTTTTTTTTTTTTTTAATGTGTAGATTTTAATTTGTATCATACTTACATTGGTCTGCTTAGGCTACAGAACAAAATAATATGCTTTGTAGCTTAAACAAAATTTATTTCCTCATGAATTTTAAATACTAAAGTTTCAGATCTCAAGGTGCTAGCAGATTTTGAAGACTCTCTCTTGGCTTGTAGCTCTCTGCCTGTGTTCTTACATGGACTTTTCATTGTGTAAGCATAATGAGAGTTCAACTTCTCTTGTGAGGATACCAGTCCTATTGAATTAGAGCCCCACCATGATGACCTCATTTAACCTTCATAACTTCCTTAAAGGTCCTGCCTTTATAGATTGTCATTAGAAATTAGGGCTTCCACATATGCATTGACTGGGAATGGGGGCCACATTTTAGTCCATTTAGTACTTACATATGTAAATCATTTATCCCCAATGTTACCAGATATTGACAGTAAAGTTTTGACTTATACACCCATAGCACTAAAGTTAATAACTAGAATCAACAAATGGGACTTACTCAAACTAAAAAGTTTTTTCTCAGCAAAAGAAACAATAAGAGAGGTAAATAGGGAGCCTACACCCTGGGAACAAATCTTTACTCCTCACACTTCAGATAGAGCCCTAATATCCAGAGTATACAAAGAACTCAAAAAATTAGACAATAAGAGAACAAACAACCCAATCAACAAATGGGCCAAGGACCTGAACAGACACTTCTCAGAGGAGGACATACAATCAATCAACAAGTACATGAAAAAATGCTCACCATCTCTAGCAGTCAGAGAAATGCAAATCAAAACCACCCTAAGATACCATCTCACTCCAGTAAGATTGGCAGCCATTATGAAGTCAAACAACAACAAGTGCTGGCGAGGATGTGGGGAAAAGGGTACACTTGTACATTGCTGGTGGGACTGCAAATTGGTGCAGCCAATTTGGAAAGCAGTATGGAGATTTCTTGGAAAGCTGGGAATGGAGCCACCATTTGACCCAGCTATTCCCCTTCTCGGTCTATTCCCTAAAGACCTAAAAAGAGCATGCTACAGGGACACTGCTACATCGATGTTCATAGCAGCACAATTCACAATAGCAAGACTGTGGAACCAACCTAGATGCCCTTCAATAGACGAATGGATAAAAAAAATGTGGCATTTATACACAATGGAGTATTACTCTGCATTAAAAAATGACAAAATCATAGAATTTGCAGGGAAATGGATGGCATTAGAGCAGATTATGCTAAGTGAAGCTAGCCAATCCCTAAAAAACAAATGCCAAATGTCTTCTTTGATATAAGGAGAGTAACTAAGAACAGAGTAGGGTCGAAGAGCATGAGAAGAAGATTAACATTAAACAGGGATGAGAGGTGGGAGGGAAAGGGAGAGAGAAGGGAAATTGCATGGAAATGGAAGGAGACCCTCAGGGTTATACAAAAGTACATACAAGAGGAAGTGAGGGGAAAGGGAAAAATAATACAAGGGGGAGAAATGAATGACAGTAGAGGGGGTAGAGAGAGAAGAGGGGAGGGGAGGGGAGGGGAGGGGGGATAGTAGAGGATAGGAAAGGCAGCAGAACACAACAGACACTAGTATGGCAATATGTAAATCAATGGATGTGTAACTGATGTGATTCTGCAATCTGTATATGGGGTAAAAATGGGAGTTCATAACCCACTTGAATCAAAGTGTGAAATATGATATATCAAGAACTATGTAATGTTTTGAACAGCCAACAATAAAAAATTAAAAAAAAAGTTTTGACTTATAATTTTTGGACTATAAGTATTGATAAATAATTTCTTATTCTCATTGCTGCTAGGATAAATTTTACTTTCTTGAGGTAAATGACAATAAAAATATGTGCTTATATCATCAGTGCCTGTAAAACACACTCAAATTCCAAACAAAAAAATAGGGTGTGCCAAGGAAGTGAGAAATTAAAGACTAGAAATTAGTAGTATAGATGATAGCAAAGCAAAACCATAAATTGTCTTTGAAAAGACTAATAAAATAGACAAGTGTCTGTAAACAACAACAACAAAATGAGAGCAGCAATACATATTTTATTTTGAATTATAAAGGGAGAACTCTTAATAAGCTCTATGTAAACTCCTATTATTTATGAATTTGTGTTAAATTTTCATTATTCCCTAACATCTTCTTCAGACTTGTAAGGAAAAGGTAAAAAACTATATTCAGTCAATAATGCCATTCTCAGCCAGGTACAGTGGCACACACCTGTAATCCCAGTGGCTTGGGAGGCTGAGGCAGGAGGATTGTGAGTTCAAAGCCACATGCTAAGCAACTCAAGACCTGTCCCTAAATAAAATACAAAATGGGGCTGGGGATGTGGCTCAGTGGTTGACTGCCTAATCCCAGGTACTTACCAGAGAGGGGAAAAAAATGCCATTCTCTGAAACACGTTACTTTATCTATTTATGCCATATTTTTTGCAAGTAGACTTTATAAGATTCCCATTGTTAAAAACAGAAAGAGTAGAGATTCTGATCTCATTTTCCTACTCTTGTTCATTGCCTTTGTCTCTGCTATTCATACAGTGTGGTTATAGTCAGACCTTTAATTTGAATTTAAAAAATATATATATAACTTTTTAAAAATATCAGACCAATTCATTTCTTTTAAAAATAACCCAACAACTATGTTAAGAAGTAGTCATATTGTTATAGAGTTGAGGTCTTCTGGGAGACTGAGGCAGCATAAAGATGATCCCCCTTTAAACCCCAGTTCTTGCGATCAAGTCAGGAAGATTTTAGACCTGTTGCTCAGAGTAATAGTCATGAGTTTATTGAAGGGATAGGAAAAGGGAAGGGGGGAGGACCCTATCAAGGGAGAAAGTGGGTCTTCTTCTGTCTTCCAGTTTATTGGGGATCACAGTGAAGTTTCTACAGGGTCCCACCTGCTGACGTT
The DNA here is from genome assembly GCF_001458135.2 of Marmota marmota marmota. NCBI lineage: Eukaryota > Metazoa > Chordata > Mammalia > Rodentia > Sciuridae > Marmota > Marmota marmota. The sequence goes on along the minus strand of NW_026000076.1, from coordinate 2,757,371 downwards.
TTGACTGGCAACAGGATGACATTAGCTTTTCGGGTCCCCACTGCCGTGACAACTCTAGGTCGTCTTGGTCCATGCTGACCAGTTTCCAAGTAGAATCTTCATCATAAGTTCTTAGAGATTTTATGATTAAGAATTATCTCCTGAGTTTCTGGATCTAATCTGTGAAAAGGGTCACAAAAGTCTCCCCTGTCAGAGTAATGTGGGTTCCTCTTATCAACATTATTTCAGGCCTGCATTTCTTCTGCAGATAATAGGTAGTTTGCTAAGGAATGGGGTGTAGCCCATCCACTTAAGGCAGACAGGGCTGCAAGTAAATTGCGTCTTTGAAAATAAAGCTTGTGGGGGTCAATGCAGTGGACCCATTTTATAAAATTAATCTCTTTAACCTCACGTTCCCACCATTCGCACCTACCTTACCCCTAACAATATAATATTCTGTGTTCACATACTTCTATGTGCTAGGGTAAGACAGAGTCCTGTCTTTGTGTATCTTGCAGTCTGAAGGAGGAAAATATATGTAATTGCAGTAAATTATGATGATCTTTAAAAAAGGTACAAGGTACTATCTATTACCTAAGGAATATCTAGTGAATTTCTGGATCTTTTTGAAGGATGAAGGAAAACCCTTTTTGGAAAAGTGAGTTTGAAGAATGAGTAGACTAAGAGGAATAGTAAAAAGTATAGGAAATTGTTACAAAATAAAACAGCATGTATACAAGAATAAAGGTGAGGAAAAACTAGCACTTAGTGTCAGGATATATGTTTTCGGTATTTATAGCATAAAGTACAAGGAGTGTAATATTAAGGTATAACACAAGTTCCATGATGATTGTGATGGTTTCTTACTACTTTATTCCCAGTACCACTATAGTTATCAGAATTGCATAGATTAAAAAACTACCTATTCATAGAGGCTAGAAGATATAAGGGTCAGACAGGGAAAGATACAGGCTATGTTAAAGGATGAGTTTATATTTTGTTCATAAGGGTTTTAAGCTGATAATGCTGGGATCACATTTGTAATTTGTGAAGGTCATTTAGCTGCCTTGTGTATAGAATGAATTGGAGAAAAGTAGAGAGATGTTCAACAGGAAAGCAATTGGAGATGAAGTTTAAATGGCAGTATAAAGTAGAAAGTGGATAGAACATGAATTTGAGAGATAATTGGAGAAAGAATATCATAGTAGCTGGGCATGGTGGCACATGCCTGTAATCTTAGTGGCTCAGGCAGCTGAGGCAGGAGGATTGCAAGCTCAGAGCTAACCTCAGCAACTTAACAAGGCCCTAAGAAACTAAGCAAGACCCTGTCTCAGTGGTCCCTGGTACCAAAGGGGTGGGGGGAAAGACCTTAGTAAAGGATTTAGTAATTAGGATAGCAGAAGGAACAAAAAGTTAAGAATGGCTACTAAATTTCTTTCTTGGGAGACTAAAAATGTAATTTATCATCAAGATGTTGGTGGGTAGTGGGTATTGAACCCAGTGACACTGTGATATATCCTCGGTTCTTTTTGTTAGTTTGTTTCTTTGGTGGTGGTGGTTTTATTTTTTGCATTTTGGGGTTTGTTTGGTTTTTTTTGGTTTTTTTGTTTTGATTTGTTTTGTTTTGTTTTTTGGAGGTAGAGCCTTACTAAGTTGCCAAGACTAGCCTTGAACTCATAATCCTCCTAAGCATCCTGAGTTTCTGAGATTATAGGCTATACCACTACTCCTAGCAAGCATCAGCAGGATTCTTGAGAAAGATAAATATTTATAATCTTGATATTTGTTCTATGAGAGAAACTTTTTTTTTTGCCACGTGTCTTGTCTAGTAGAGATTAAAATGGAATTTGTCTTAATCACTGGTAGCTATGGTAAATACATGTTTATTTTAAAACAATAAGAAAATAGTTGTAAATTATTATTTTAAATTTAGAATTGTTTTCATTTTGAACTTTGAAATTGTTTTTTTAATAGGAATACTTTTTTTTTTTAGCCATGAATCATCTTAATGGACAGAAAATGTATGGAAAAATTATTCGTGTTACTCTCTCTAAACATCAGACTGTACAACTACCTCGAGAGGGACTTGATGATCAAGGGCTAACAAAAGATTTTGGTAATTCCCCATTGCATCGTTTTAAGAAACCTGGATCGAAAAATTTTCAGAATATATTTCCTCCTTCTGCAACCCTTCACCTATCTAATATCCCGTAAGTATTTAAGCCAGCGTTTATTAAGGATGTACATATTGTTTTAATAAAACATCGAATTTATTATTAATGTTTTTAATACTTTTTTCCCCCATTTACTTTTCCTAGTCCTTCAGTAGCAGAAGAGGATCTGCGAACACTGTTTGCTAACACTGGGGGCACTGTGAAGGCATTTAAGTTTTTTCAGTAAGCAAGCTTCCTTGTTTTTAAATTAGTGACTTGATAGAAGTAAAAAATTTTTTCAAGTAGTTTTTAGTCTGCTTTTAGAAATTTTTATCTGGAATGGGCAGAATTTAAGTATTCTGACTTTTTATGAGGCATCTAATTTCATAATTTCGTTTCAGAAGAGATCACAAAATGGCTCTTCTTCAGATGGCAACGGTGGAAGAAGCTATTCAGGCCTTGATTGATCTTCATAATTATAACCTTGGTGAAAACCATCATCTGAGAGTGTCTTTCTCCAAGTCAACAATTTAAAGGGGAGATGAAGATTGGGGGTGAATCACATTGTTCAGTGTCATCACCTATTGACTGTTCAGAAAAGTGGGGACCAGAGTTTGATTTTTTTTTTTTCATTTTTTCTTTTTTTTCATGCTGTTATCATTCCTTGGTTATAAAATGAAATGGCATATGTAAAGGCAGAGTTATTAACTGCTGTATTTCATCTGTTCTATAGGAAGCCATTTTTATTGTCTGTTTAAAATTTTAGTTTAATTTTGCTTTATTTTTTCAACTTAGTTGACATACGTGCCTTAAAAAGGAAAACTAGTGTTGCTATTGTGCATTTACTAGAAAAAAGGAATTGGTTGTCTAGGGCACATTGTTATATGGGAATTAAAATATGTTTAGGCAGGGGTGTGTAAAAAGGTTAAGTTTTTGTTTCTCCTGCTTGGAACTTATTTTGAATTATTGGCTTATCACATTTCTTTCTATTTAATCAAATAAGATTCTTGATATTGAATGAATAAAGCAGCATTTTTAGTTTTTACTACTTTAGGCTTTATTGCTTTTTAAAAAAACATTGGCCTTTTTTATCACAATTCTGGTCTAGATTCAGTTATGAATGTAGGCATTAGTTAAAATTAACAAGATGCAGAGTATTAATTTCTTAAGACAACAAAGTGATTTCTGTAAGTTTGAGCCCTATGTGGAAAGCATTGTGGAATCTTAACCTTTTTGTACACACTCTTGTGGGACGTATCATATAAATGTCAGCACTAAGTAATGTCTTGTTTGTGGCTGAATATTTTTCGTAGATGTTTTTGAAGTTGACATGACTTACGTGCATTTAAATATATATTGCCATCCTTAGTTTGTAATTAAGATTTGGAATATGGTTGTGGATTTCTGAGCATGTGCAGACTGGTCTAGCTAGTTCAGGAACTGGTGCATGTATTTTTCAAAGACAAAGAAAGTGTACTGCGAAAATTTGCAGGAAGATTAATTTTGTGGCAGTTTTTTAAAACTGACAACCAGGTGGGACCAAAGTTTATGTGCCTTTAGTCTTAATTTACCTTGCATTGTAATATTGAGTTTTAATAAATCTTCAAAATATTTTGTATTTAGGAATAGATCTGACTTTAATAAAAACATGGCTCAGAATCTACAGGTCAAATTAATTTGAACAGTTCTTGTCAATCTGAATTGTTGATTCTGTTAAATGACCAATACTTTTTGAAATTGATGTACTTAGTTTCAAGATTCATAGATTCTGTTATCTATGTAGACAGAATGGTCATGTATATTTTCTATTAGTTGAGTTTTTACATCTTTAGAAATGTAAAATTCAGTATAGTTTGAAAGCGGCACAATTAAAAATTAATTTTCTAACAAAGTTGGGAGGTTTGATGGTTGTTTAATTTCATTTTGTGTGTACTCTGCTTACCTCTGTAGCATGCTCAATAAACACTTCTGTAGCTCTGTATTCACCTTTTCTGTCTTTCTCTGCTGCCTTTTCTCTCTTTTCTTCTTTGTTTTCACTCCACTGTGCTTCTGAATTCATGTTTATTCTCTGCCAGGGTGGGAAAGGAGTAATAATATTACAATTCTATGGCTTTAAACCATAAATAAATCTAGATGCTGTGAAAATATACCAGCTGTTTTTTTTTTTTTTTTTTTTTTTTCCCCCCATGTAAAAGATGGTAAATACTTTTCAGGAGGACACATATTAAACATTTCCCACCCTGATTATAATCTACTGCTTTAAAGACATAACTTCTATTGTAGCTTGTTAATTCTTTCTATCTCTTTTGTTGTTGTTGTTGTTGTTTTTCCAGTAGATTTATGCACTAAATAGATCTTTTGGATTTGCCATGCTCTCTCGCTGCAGTTTCATCTTTCATCTTCTATGTCTGCTAAAGATTTCTAACTAATCTTAGAATAGCTTGTAATTTTTAACAAAGAGTACTTGACAAAGAGTAGCATGTTATCTGCTTTCACTGTATGTGAGAAGAAAGATACATTCAGGTATTTAAAAATGTGTAATTTACATTGAACAAGTGCAGGTGTTAGTTACTACTTTCACTTTTTATTCAGCTGCAATTAGGGTGCTATTTATATTACTCAAAACATTTTTGGTCACTTTATAAACAGGTATATCGGTGTCAAATAATTTTAGAATTATACATTTTTATTAGGTTTATACTTACAAAATATCTGAAAATCATGCAAATTTTATACATTAGAATGATAAAAAAAAATGAAGGAGCAAATATACTAAATACAAAAATTCAAGTCACCCCCCAACAAAGAATATAGTAAGTAAAAATAGTTTTTTTCTATTAGAGTCAACAATTTGTGGGTGATTTGGAAGCTAGGTGATCTCCCTTTTTCTTAAAATACAATCTAGCAATATCAAATATGTCTGAACTCTATCAAAAACCAATACCATATACAATTAATGAATAATATTTAAAACTTAAGTGGAGTTTTTCTCAGTATTGTGTTGTGGTTATGATACCTGAAAGTAGATTTTATCCCCTTTTCAGTTAGTTCCTTATGGATAGAATTGAAGAAATAAAGTCCTCAACTTTATTTATTTGCTGGGCTAGGAAGAGTTCTCAGTGTCTCCTTGTTAAGGGTTGATAGGAAAACAAAGTTTCTCCCACCTCTGGACCTGTCAGGTTTTACAGTCTCTTATGCTCACATCCAATCTTAGTTTCAAAGCCCCACATCAGTGAAGTGGGAGTTTCAACATTTTAGAATACTTTCAGTTTAGTACATTAAATTATATTACCCCAAACCTTGGCATATACTGAATTATATAATGTTAGGTATATGCTTTGTTGTTATGACTGCTCAGTCCTTATGTGAACTAGCTAATTTTGAAGTATTCTTAGTATCAAGCTGCTTTGTTAATAGAGCTTTTAGAAGTGTTTCAGAGCATCTGCTTAAGGAATAGAGTTATATAGTTTATAGTTTATATTTAGCCTGTTTTAGCATTTGAAAACTGGCGAAGAATGGAAAACTCTTGCTTTATCAGGAACCAGACCATCCTATAAGTTGCCCTAGGAATGATACTAATACTTGAGGCATTTTAGCTTAAAAATTTATAGTTAATAAAAGTTATGGTAATTAACTTAATTTGTTGGTATAATTCTAGTTGTGTCATGTAGTTTATAGGGAGAGGACAAGTCACTTTTCTAAGCCTCAGTTTCTTTATTTGTAAAAGGGAGACAATAAACTCCGCTCTGTTGTGAGGTCCAAATAGGATAAGTGCAGGGATGCTATTTTAAATGAAAAAGTTATGTCAAAGTTCCTGGCCTGCCAGATTTGCCCAAAGGTAAGCTAGTTATCCACAAAAAATATCCTAGTATATCTCTTCTTGTTATAAAGAAATATTTACTAAATGTTTTTAAATTATTTAAATTTTACTCTGGTAAAGCAAAAAGATGCAGAGTACAGTTTTGTAGTGCATTCCAAGGCCAAATGAAGAGAGCATCCTTGGATTTAGCCTTATTTTTCTGTTTAAAATGTTTGTTAGTTAAATAATAAAATGTGGATTTTTATTTAATTATAGACTCCAAATAAAAATGGAATTTTATATGTCTAAGCCTTTAAAATTTCTGAAATTTGAAAAACTTAGGAAGAAAATTTTTTTTTTTTCTTGTGTAGTTGAGGACTTCAAGCAAGAATTTCTGGCTACTTTATATTAAAAAGCTAAAATCTGAAAACATGTTGCTTTCATTCAGTTGAAGGAGAGTATAGATATATTTGGTGAAATTGAATATACATAGGTTTCAATTTTAGCTAAATATTTTCTAGATTATTGGCAAGAATTCAGGAAAATTTTAAACAATTTTAGAATATATTCACTAGTCATCAAAATCTTAACTTTATAGTTGTTTATTATTCTGAATACATTCCCCTTAAATTATTATTTTCAGTTTAAGATTTCGCTAGTACAAATTTCATAGTTAATAGTATCAGTTACTCAAAGGACAAAATGAAGTCTTCACATGTATAGAAAATGTTTTAAAAAACTCATAACCACCTATATACCTATTTCACTACCTAACATTTTCCATATTTAAAGGTAATATTTATATATGACACAAACATTTCAGATTGAATCAAAATTCCATATTTACTTTTTTTCTGATCTTGATCCCTACCTCATTCTTACCTTGGAGGTAATTACCTTGAATTTAGTGTTTTACTGTTCAGTGGTTGCTTTTCAAGGGGAAATTCATCCTATACTCTATAGTCTAAATTTTTCATCTGTCTAGTTAACAAAAATACTGCAAATACTTTAATACTTATGCTGTTAAGTATTTTATTATCTTATACTTTGTTAAGGTTAAGATGTGTAGGTAACTGATAATCTCCTCATCAAACCTCATGATGTAACTGATTTTTTTAAGGAGGTTTTTAAATCCTTTTCAATAAATATTGAGTCTCAGGGTTCTTTTAAAGATGTATGAAGTAAATAAGGAGGTAGTATTTTAAAAGCTGGAGTTACGTGTAAGTTCCTTACAGACAACCATACCTTTTCTGACTTTACATCACCCCCACCTCTACCCTCACCCCACCCCCCACAACTTCTTGCAACTTTTTGCCTTCAGTCCTTTCCTTTCTTTCTCCCTCCCATGTCATTGGACAGAAAGAGCATTTGGCATCTCTGTTGTCATCCCCTTAACCTGGTGTTAGTGTTGTGTAGGATTTTGGCATCAAAGATATTTTTTTTTTTTTTTTTGTGAGAGCTTTCGATTACACCAAAAAACAAAAGAATATAACTTACCCCTATCACTCAGCTTTAGTTACCAACAGCATTCTGATTCCCTCCATTCACTTGTCTTTGGTAGTATTTTTTCCAGACATTTCTCATGAAACTTTGTGGCATTTTTTTCTCCATAATGTTTTATTCTTGGCCATAGTCTATTCTAATAAAATAATGGACTAGTCTAGTTTTCTAATATGTTCTTCAAATCTTAGAACCTTACTATTCAAAAAGGAGCAATTAGTATCATCTGGGGGCTTATTAGAAACTCAATCTCTGTCTACATTAGAACAAGATTGGCAGGGGGTGTATTTGGATGCATAAGTTTCTTTCAAACTTCTTGGCACTGCTTCTTGCAGTGTAAGTTCCCCTGCCCCCAACACCAAAAATTGTTATATTTCACTGGTAATCTTAAGTTACTTAAAGATATGTATTGTTAACACTAAGAAAAAAGGACTCCAGATATCTAGTTATCTATTTTAAGCAAATGGTTCTAGAGAGGTCAAATGAATATTTACCGACATATTTATAGTGACACAGGTCCCTGGGGTTCCAGTGTTCAATGAATTAAACTGTTGAAAATAAGTAAGAGGCCTGCTGTTAGTACACATAAATTGAAACCACTGTTATGTACAAGTTGATAGGTAAATAGTTAATAATCAAAATCATTTTGGGGGTCTGTGTGAGATTTTTTTGTTTTGTTGTATTAAACATCAAATTCAGCCTAACAGGAAAGGAATTCCCATGTGAATTGACTTTTTAAAATGACTACAAATTAATACTCTTAAGCTCTGATTCATTTATTATATTATGTGGTGTAATAAGATGCCCTTGGGTCATTTTAGCAAATAAAGTTTTTTCTTTTCACTTAACACTACTCCAATTGGATAGCACCATCTTATAGTTGAAATGGCTAAGCTTCATAGAGTAATAACTGATCTTCTCTCTCTCTGTGAGATATTTTGCAATAAATACAGATTTAGCTGTGCAATAGTATGCCTTCAGAAGCCATTCCCAATACCTTTAGCACAGTCTTTAAAAATATTCTTGGGGCTAGCAATTTTCTCTATTATGTCTTGCTGTTTCCTGCTCACCACCTCCATTGCTATGTCTAAACTTTGTTGCTGCTTTAGCTGTCCATTTTATGCTTTTTATTCATATTTTTCTATCATCTCTTTGCAATTAAATTTTGTGCTCCTATGAAATTTTTGTAATCATAACCAACCAATTTTATTATTCCTTTTTATTTCTGGTTAATGCATTGACAAATTATAGTACATAATATGTGTGTAATAATCAGGTGTTTTGCTATATTTTTGTCGGGTTCACCTTAAAATTTTTTTTTCAACTTTTTTTGCTTTTTTATTTTTATCTCTGGGATTGTAACAGTTCAGAATTTTCCGGAAACTTGAAGCATTCATGTATTTTATTACTAGTATACTCAATTTTAATGGAAAGAAGTTGGTCAAACAGTTGTAGTTAAAGATCTTAAAGATGAGCAGAATTCCAAGAGGTGATTTTAATTTACATAAGCACAGTTCCTAGAAATTAGCTGCATTGCTATAGTTGTCTCAACCCTTCCCAGAGTCTGGAATTTTCTAAAGTAAAACTTTACAACTAAATGTGTGACATTTTCTGGACAAAGCATAAGCACTGACATGAGACTAAACATGGATTTCTACCTTATTTTTCTCCTTAGTAGCTATCAGATCTTTACGAGCCTTTTCTCACAATATGGAGATACCCACTTTCTATGTTTGTATATGAAGATATATGTGAAGTATATAGTTCTGTTCCATGGAGGATATTTTTCCCTACTTGGGGGGGGGGGAATTTTGGGCATTTTATTTATGAAAGTATACTTTTTCCCCCTAAAAACTAAATTGGGCTTGTTTTTAGATGATTTTCTGTTTTGGGTGGTGCTGGGGATTGAACCCATGGCTTTGTGCATGTGAGGCAAACACTCTATCAACTGAACTATATTCCTAGCTCTAAATTGGGCTTGTTTACAACTTCAAGGCATTTATTAGACATTTGCTGTTTGCCTGGTAGGAAATGCAGAAATAAATAGGACCATGGTACAGTTTTCTATAACACTTCAAAAATGTGAATTTGTTCCAACTTATTGCGGAACAATTAAGCCTGATATAAATTTCATATTTACCCACATTTCAGTTTCTAAATGAGGAGAAGTAGGTAAAAACAAAACTGGACCCAGCTGAACTGCAATATGTAGAAATATACAGAGTGCACCCCTGTGCACCTCAGTTCTGTCAACTCCTTCAGTTCTATGTGTGTTGACAACATTCATCTGCCTCAAGTGTTACCAACTTTTCCACCTACTTTTAGAGAACCCTCCCTCCAATGCTTTGTAGTAACTCAAGCAGCAACCTTCCTGTCACCCTCAGGTACACGTCAGGTCTTTTTAAAAATGAAGGGTCATATTTATAGAATTATATATTCCTTAACCATATAACATGTAAAGCATATTATTTTCTTTTTTGTGTGTCATAAAGATTTTGATTTTTGTGCCCTTAACCTGACCATTTTTTTCCCCAAAAGTTCTGTTTTCTTAATGATGTGATTTTGCACAGTGTGGCAATTTTTGGAAATGCTTGTGTTATAGTAAAACTGACATTCTACATTCAAAGACCTCCTACTATAGTTCACATTAAGACAGGAAATGATAAAATAATCAGCATTGGACTCAGAAAACAGGAATTTAAGTTGGTCTATTACCATTTGCTAATCATAATAGCTTGCCTAAGGCCCTTAAGTTATCTGAGCCCAAATTATTGTCTGTAAATTGGAGCTGATGGTAATTGATGTCCTTTTAGGGTTATTCTTACTTTCAAACAAGACAGTTTGTGCAAACACTTTGTAAAATTATCACTGTAGAAATAAAGTTTGAAAATGTCGATAGTGGTAAAAAGACACCTTTTGGACCAATTTTAAGATGAGATGATTATGACATTTTTCTGAGTGAATGGACACATTTTTTTTTTTTTTTGCCTTGAAAGCCCATTGTGCTCTAGAATTCTGTACCACATTAACAGTGTACATGAGCAGTGATTAATGTCATTGTGACATTTGTTTGTTGAAAGCAACTGAGTCTTAATTTACATGTTTATAAAATTAACTGCAAGAGAACATCAGAAGAGGAAGAGTTTAGTTCTGAAGTTTTTTTGTCAGTGTAAAACAATCAGTATTATGTTTTCAAATTAAATAGCCCATAAAAATGGATTTCTCCTAACTAGAAACCTAAATCTTAGTTTTATAATAAATTTTAAACTTTATTTACTAACTTCAATTTTTAACCTCTTAAGAATCTTTTCTTTATTTAGAAAATACTACCCACTATGTTCTAGCTTAGATACTGGGGGGATAAAACAGCCACTAAGACACAATTTCTTCCCGTGATGGGATTTTTGGTTCAGTAAACAATCACATAGTTTCATACATTTTATGGAGGAAACTACTAGATATTATTACAGTATGCCGGTCCATTGGCAGGTAGGAAAGGATTCTTGGGAGTTATTTATATAAGAATTACCTGGGCTTAAGGGAAGGGTGAGGGACATAAATTGTAGACAGAGTAGTTGGTATAGGGGAGAAAACACATTTAATTAAGACTGTAGCATCCTGGAGAAACCAAAGTTTCAGAATGGCTAAGTCATAAATTATTAGGCAAGAAATGAATAGAGGCATAGGAAGAAGTCAGGTTATAGGTCATGCTGAAAAGTTTTTAGTATTCTGAAAAGAGCAAATACCCAGTAGGGATTTTAAACATAATTATTGGTAAATTGAATTTAGAAAAATGGACAGAGTTTGAAGAGAGAACAGTGGTGAATTTAGCATGTTCATTGAAGTATTCCTTTTGATTAGTTTTTTTTTCTAACTAAAAAAAAAAAAAAAAAGTGTAAGCCATTCTAAGAACTGCATGCAAAACTGGGTACTCTCTTTTAAGGTACACAAAATTAAGACTTCCAAAAGAATCTTGTAGAAACCCATTAAAAGGAAGATGCTTATCTGATAAGGCTGCATTATTCATCCCCAGGAGTTTAAATCCCATAACCATGCTTTTCTCTATGATAAGGATGAGACAAAGCCATGAAGCAAGCATATGTGTTTTTGGATTGTCTTTATGGTAATTTAAAAAACACTGGTTTTAAATATGGTTTAAATATATATTTTGGTTTTAAAAACAAACCAATATATAAGGAGATTACAAAGTAGAGATTGCAAATTACAGCCAAAGATTTAAGATGAAATTAAGTTGTATAAGCTGCTCTTTGAAAGCTATTTTAGGCTTGTGAATTCTGAGAACCATTAAGTAATATAGAAATTTTAAATCTGAAATTTTTTGAGTCAGAAAAATTTAAAAGTGAGCAAAAATTCCTTTGTAAAAAATGTTTTACAATTTTAAAAAGTTTGAAGCCTCATAGTAAGATTAAATATTACTTGTAAAAGTACATGTTAACAATAATATATCAAATCAAGTAGAATTGTACATTCAATGTATTTGTGAGTTCATGTTCACATACAAAACCCATTTATCGAAAATTAAATGCTTTACCATCTGTGCCTCTCATTTTGCTATCTCTAACTCAACTTATCATTTTGTATATAAAAGTTATAGGTAATTGAGATTAATGAAAATTATTTGAAATCAAATAGATAACATGTCTATGGAAGTATTGAACTTTATAATAGATAAATAGAATTTCAAAAAATGTTTGTGTGAGCATTTGCTTTTTTGTCGTCACTGAATCCCTTAGTTAACCTAGAACTCTATAGATTCCTTACCAATATCATATTCTCTCTGAAGTATTTTTTTTTTGTTTTATTAATCATTCAATCCTGATATGATGTATGGAGTTGATGTAGGTCAAATCCCTGTTCAGGAACTACAAAAGATTCTAATTTTGGCATTTCAAAATAATTGTTACCTAGATAACAAATTAGTTGTAATTAGTTTGGTTTGATCAAGCCAAGCAAATCAAAGAACTCCCATTTTATTTATTCCATATTTATTGCATAAATCCCAGACCATATTAATTTATAAATAGCCATATAAATGCAAAATAAATAGCAAAAATTTGTTCCATTTGCCATCTCACATTTCCACTAAATTCTGAATATGAACACAATGTATATGTACTAATAACACTAGTACATGAGGGTTTTCAATGTTCAAAGGTAGATTGTTGTCTTCCATTGGCATTGGACAGTGTAAGGATATAATTTAATGTAATGATAGGAAATAATTCAGGTGATAAGAGTAGTGAAGTCAAAATGTGGAACAGTTTCTATAAGAACACAAGCATGTTCTTCATGCTTGTACTACACTCTACTTCATTCATCAGCTTTTCATAATATTGGGATCTGAAATCCTGAGGACTTAAAAAAAAAAAAGCTAAAGATCCAATAGCTGTTTGACAATTTATTGAAAATTTAAGATTCAGCACAAGAAGCTAAGTTTATGCCGTTCAATTGCTGTGATAAAGACATAACCAAAATCAATTATGGTATCTGCCCATGGATGTGATCTGACTTTGTTAAGTTTGTAGTACAAGAATAATACTTCAGAAGAGTTCATCCATGTTTTAAACACTAATACACTGTTATCAACCTAGCCCACCCACAGACTTTTAATAACACATTATTGTGTATCTCCCTATATATGCAAGATTTTCTTTTGACACATTTATTTTTTATCCTCTTTGCCCTACCTTCCCCAGGTTCAGAGTCAAGTGATGAAACAAATAAGCAAAGTTAGGATTACTTATTCTAGTATGCATGGGTTAGTTGTTATTGACAAAAGCTGGACAGTCACATTCAAAATCTTGACCTTGACTTGTGCCTATAATGGATGTGTATGTATATGAAATAATTATAATCTGTTTTAGCCAGACTGCTTTCTAACATATATGCAGTTTTTTTCTTGGAGTTAGTTTTTGTTTCTCCACTAAGCTTTCTTCTTCTAGCTCTAATATCTTTTCAGCATCATTATTAAATGATGACTCTCTGTAGTCACCTTCTCTGATGTCTAGAGATCACAAGCATTTGTACTATTTACTTGATTGTTCATTCAAAATAGGCCTTTTATTATTGACTTCAAATTGCCAGGGATGCATCTGTATTTAGGGCCTAAGTTGATGGTTCTTTCAGTTGTAGCCCCTGGGCCAGCATTAGCATTACCTCAGAATTTGACATGAGTGCGTATTCTTGAGACTCATCATCTGCTGAATTAGAAATAGGAAGCGCGAGCCTCAATCATCTAGGTTTTATGGTGTTTTGTTGTTTGTTTTTGTTTGTTTTAATAAGCCCTCTAGATGACTCTGATGGATACTAAAGTTTGAGACCCAATGGCCTGAAAGCTAGGGTACTGATTACTCCAACACCTGTGCCCATGTAGCAGGCCTCTGATTCCTCACTGTTTGTATTGAATTCAATGTACTGAGATCTCAGTCCAGAGTTTCTTAATACATTGGCCTTCATTTCCATGGAGAACATAATCTTGCTATTAGCTTCAGCATCTACAAATCAGACCTCTGATTCTCCTGGGCTTTAGCATTGATAGTTAATATTAATGGATAATAATAGTTAATATTTAAAAACTGCTATGCAAGCTCTACGTGAAGTACTTTATACAATTTTCAAAGTCACAGAGTCCGTTAAGTGGCAAAGCTACAATTTTACCTTAGGTTCTAGAGACAGACATAGGAAGTCAGTGCTCTGTCTGCTGCACTGTGCTCTTGGTAGCACTTATGTAGGCTAAGTGCATTCATCACTGTTCATAATATCATTTCCTCAAGTCATTTATCATCTTTTGCCTCGTGGTCACCTCCATACTTTTCTGTGCTCTTCTGAATCAAACTTTCCATTCTCACTCCCGCCCTGACATTTGTACCAGGCCTATGGCACCCTCACTCCTTACCCATATACAAAGTTTTCTGTATCCTAGAGTTCATATAATGCCCTCTTCACCCTGGGATCCTAACTAAAACCTCCTTCTTCTTTTACATGCATTCCAGAGAGACCAGAAAATAGTGCATACTCTTCTCTCCATGGCTGCTTCTCAGGAACTTCTACTTCGGAAAAAAAAAAAAAAAAAAAAAACCTACCACTTCAATGAAATAGCCACATCTAATTATTTCTTCCTCTGCCCATTTTCAGCTTATCAGTCTCGCAATCTCCTGCTCATTCTTTCATGTTCATGAAAGACTTTTGCACTTGACTTTTTTTCCTAATCATCTAAGTCTTGATGTCCTGATTAAGTTCTTGTTGTGGTTGTGATTTCTGTATTTATGGACTATGCTGTCGTTACAGCTTCTTATTCTAGACTCAAGAGATCGGGACCTCTACTAGTCTTGTCATACTTTCCCATAACAATGCAGGGACTTTGTGTTTTCCAGAACAAATTCATCTCTGAAAATTTGAACTTCAAAAAACATCTTGGGACTTTTGTCTCCCACCGCCCCCAGCTCCCCTTTCACTGCATCTCCAGTAGCTAAAACAGTTATTTGGCACATAGTAAATGCTTGGTGAATACTTACTGAATTTATGAATAACACTTTCTAATTTCTCAATCCCAGTATATCTGGTTTTAGAAAAAATGCTTGTGTCCCTGAAAAAATGGTTTGTCTATAAATTCTGGAACCAGGACTGATCATCTGAATGGCACTCCCACTAACATAATTTTTCTTGTACCTGTTTGCTTATGTTGTACTTGTCCAATAAATCCAAACCCAAAACATTATCAAAATCTATATTCTTTACTTGAATTCCTAAGTGTAGTTGAATAATATCTTACATCCTTGCAGATTAGCTCAACTCATCTGAGACCTTAGCAACATCTTTTAATCATTTGGGGGATCAAATTCTATTTTCTTCTCCCATTTTCCTTAGCCTACACAAATGGTTTTCAACTTTATCACTAGCAAATACTCAGATTACTGAACGTAACTTTTTGCACATGTTTGTCTCTCTGCCTAGAATGTTCCTACATCTTTCCTAGCCTGCTGATTTGTATTTATCCCTAGGGTTGACTTGTGTTACTGATTTGTACTCTGCTAATAAAAACTTTGTCTGTATCACTGCACTTGCCACATTTGTTCAAGCAAAAATTGCAAAAATGGCCCGAAACAGGGTCTAGCAAAGCAATCATAAGACAACCATATCACAATGGTTAGAATTGAGATGTATATATATAATTGTGCTACGTGTACACATGAAGGATAATTAGTGCTATCAGAAAGGAAGTGGTATTTGACTAGAGTAAGTAGGCATGTACCAATAGACATGAAAAGGTACAGTAAAAGATTTGTGCAGAGGTGTAGAATAATGACAACATTTTGTTTAGCTCATATGAAGAGTTCCACATGGCAGGTGAGGAGTAGCAAGAAACAAAACTGAAGAAGTTGGTAGGTTGTGTCTGTCAGGCTGAAGATTTTAGTCTTCTAATAGCAAGAATGAATATTTACATAGGGCTTCTTGTGAGCAGATGAAGATGCACTGCAGGAAAGAGATCCCAGAGTAATTGAGATCATTTGGAGAAATTCTTGATAAGTGTAGGACAAAGATACTGCTATGAGCTCAGGAAGCACAAATGGAGAGAATTAGAGGGATATTTCATAGATGGATTAGGGGTTGGACTAAATGAGAGAATGTGAAGGAAAGGAGGAGCTGACCAGAGATGTAAGCTATTAATGTGCTAGGAAAAAAAAAATAGAAAGAGTAGTTTTTATAGTATCATATGAGACAGTCGAAGATTACTGAGTTGTACATCAGTTAAAAATTTGTCGAGGCCGGGTGCGGTGGCAAACACCTGTAATCCCAGAGGCTCAGAAGTCTGAGACATCATGAGTTCAAAGCCAGCCTCAGCAAGAGCAAGACCCTGTCTCTAAATAAAATACAGAATAGGGCTGGGGATGTGGCTCAGTAGTCAAGTGCCCCTGAGTTAAATCCCCACTACTGCCCCCCCCAAATTGTTGTCACATGTTGTGAAAGCATATATGAATCACAGAAAAGAGATGGAGATTATACTTGAGGAGTGTTTTGGCCTTATCATATAGATAATTGTTTAAACAGTGAGAATGGATAAGATTATCTATTGAGATTGTATTTTTGCCTGTTTCACATTCGGTCTGTCTCCTCTGTTCCAGTAGACTGCGTGTTCCTTGAGGATGGGATTGAGTCACATTTTATAGACCTGGGAAAGCCCAGTAGCAGAAGATGATACTTTAAACACCAATGGAAGAATTTTTGCTGAAGAACTTCCCCCCCCTCCTCTTTGCTCTTTTTTTTTTTTTTAATTTAAAGAACTTTCCTTTCTTTGCTCACACACACTCTCTGTTCAATTCAGCACAGAGAGTAATTTAGAAAGTAATTTCTGGCAAGGTGCATAATGTAATGAAATTCTACCACAGGGAAAGAATCTGAATGCTCTGTGGAACTTACTTTAGAACTCTAGACAGTTTCTTTTCACCTTAGAGACTTTTCAAGAACATAGAAAAGCCTCTCTCTCTCCCTCCCTGCCTCCAAAGTGATGTTGATGATGTAACTTCTATTGTTCTGCTTTGGAGTTTGAAGATATGCTAATCAGAAAGGCCAGGACATACCCGTGCTTGGGATCTGTATGGTTTTCACCACGTGTATGAAAAAAGGGCTTACAATATCATTGATTATACTATAATGATATAAATTACAGATATACTATTATAGAGAAAATATATAGTCCTATGTCTACATATACTCTGTTGATGAACTGAATATTTGTAGATACTTTTTAAATTTTTATTTTTATTTAACATTTTTTCTTAATAATTTCCTCTATCTGGCTTAGCAAGTCTCCCTATCCACCCCACCCCCTTTTTTTCTCTCTCTCTCTACACACTCCTTGTTCCATTAAAATCTTAGAGTTAAATAAGCAATTTTCTAAGATGTCCTTGTCAGGCAACGTTATGGAAATTATTTGAATATCATTGCGAAGCCAGGTGAGCCATTTAAAAATGTAAATAATTTGCAATACCATGAATCTAGCTGATGAAGAGCAACCTTAATGCTGATTGATTTATTAGAATCTTTTCCTGATTAGTAATTGCTTCAACATCTCTTTTCTATGGTTCAGTTTATCATTTTAGTGCCAGTTCTTAATATATGGCAGTATAACTATCAAATCTGTATCTAATAAGCATTTCATGTCATTAGTTACCCTCTACTTTTCCAGCCAGTAGTAGAAGGCCAGTAACTGTAGATTTCTTACAGCTATTGACTGCTTCTACTTCATGCTGGGTTGATAGTATTAATGATCTGATTTATAAATATTTAAATCTTTGTACTGGTCCTATTCGGCACTATGTTTTTTTCCCAGGGCATTCTATTTTTAAGTATATATTACGGCCACAAAACAACATTCAAGTCACAAAATTTCTTTACAATTACTTTAAGGAAAAGATATAATCAGGACCTTGAGGCATTTTGAACTTGAGCTTTGCTCGAAATTCACAAACATGATTATAATTTCAAGAAGCACTGTCTTAAAGTTTTCTTATTGCTGTAATGAAGCTGCTAGAAATTTCATTTATTCTCAAGTTAAATCTCAGGAAACCTATTTTATCATAGGAAATCAGTCAGTCCTAAAATACTGCTTTGACTCTGGAGTTCAAATTTATTCATATAACTCCTGAGAAATGCCTATCAGTCAATCACAGAAATTTTATTGCCTATCATATTTATTTTTTAATATAAATTTCAATTTAGCATTCTCTGAGGGTAAGTACTCTGGGTATTGCTACTTTTATCACATGTATATCTTCCTTTTTTAAACTATGGTGCATCAGGGAGTTTGCCATACTCTACACATCATGGATTTTGGTTGTGTTGTGATAGTAGGATTTAAGTATTATATACATTAACTCTAAAACCTGTGATTATTACTGATTTTCAGTCTTTCATTTAACAGAGATACAATATGTGCTATGTAAGAATGTTTTCACTTTGGAAATGAGCATGACCATGAAGTCATTTTGGCAGCTGTTATTATCATAACAACTATGACTTACTGATGCCAACTAATACTTGCTATATCCCCCCAAATGTGAGGATACTAAGGATAAAATACTAAAATAAGGATAAAATACTAAAATAAGAACAAATGCATATCTCTTAAAATGTTCATTAGTAGCTCAGTCTTATATATCTGTACTGTTTTGTTCCAAAAATATCCCTCCATAAAAACAAAAATCCTTGCATTTTATTAACTTCTCAAAATATAACTACTTTTCTAAAAAAGAAAAAAAAAGCCCTTAGTTATATAAACAGTTTGTTTGCTAGTATCTATTATTTTCAAAATAATTATTCTTAAATCAAGGAATTCAGCGTGTTTCGAAAAATCTGAAGACAATATATACCACAGTAGTGTGGGTAAAATATGATTACTCTTTATGTATTCATGTAAATATTAAATTATTTTTATACCTAGAGGCATATATAAGTTTTATTTTTAAACTCCATAGCCTTTCTTATGAAGTACAGGTTAATTTCATTCCATTTGTGTTTGACCTGGCAAGAATTTGTGAGTCTTAAGTAGACCACTTGTTTGAAATAATATCAAAATTTAAGATTAACATCATTTCTGAAGTCAACAGAGGAGAAATGACAAACTGGAAAGATCCTAACTATAGTAAAAATTTAGAACTTATTTTTTCCCTCAGATAATTTTATTAAACTGTTTCTTCTTTCAATTGATTAAATAAAATACGGTTTTAAAAGGCTTAATGAGAACTTAAAAGTAAATAAGTACATCTTAAATAAAAATAAAATTTTATGGGCTGGGGTTGTGGCTCAGTGGTAGAGCACTCACCTCGCACGTGTGAGGCACTGGGTTCAGTTCTCAGCATCACATAAAAATAAATAAAATAAAGGTATTGTGTCCNCCCCCCCACATTATGGATCAGCATCCACTTATCAGAGAGAACATTCGGCCTTTGATTTTTTGGGATTAGCTTACTTCACTTAGCTTGATATTATCCAACTCCATCCATTTACCTGCAAATGCCAAAATTTTATTCTCTTTTAATGCTGAGTAATATTCCATTGTGGAACACCTTTTTTTTTTTTTTGTATTAAGCACAGACATACACATACCCAGCCCTAAGACACTTGCACACATGCAGTTCCACTCAGTAGATGATCCTGGGATACCACCTCCCCTCTTCCTGCCCAATCAAACTAGAAACCATCAAGTCAATTTTCTCAACTCCTCTCTAGCAACATAACTGTCTCCCATCTCTGCTGTTTCAGAGAAAGAGTTGATTCTATTCTAGGATAATTCCCCTCAATTCTCTTCTTCCTACCTTTTCAAGAACTCCTCTTTGAATTACTCTTTCCTGTCTCTTTGGATTCTGTTTTAGGCTATAAACTTGTTCAATTTCCTAAAATTATCATACACATGAAACATACAGACATCTTTGATCTTGGCTGTTTTTGAACAGTACTAGAAATAGAACCCAGGAACTCAGGGCCTCATGTGCTATAGGCAAGCACTCTACTATTTAACTATACCCCTCTTTAAAATTTCATATCTTCTTCTCAATAAAATTCAATATAATCTTCCCTTCTCATTCAAGCTGCATATAGGTATAACCTGTACTCAATACTCCAGAGGCCATATTATTTTTCAGTGAACTGCAATCTGACTTCAGCCACCAAAATGTCACAGAAGTGTCTGTTCAGTTCCTTAGCCGATTTATTGATTGGGTTATTTAGTTTTTTGGTGTTAAGTTTTTTAAGTTCTTTATATATCCTGGCTATTAGTGTTCTGATGTGTGTGTGGTAAGAATTTGTTCCCGTTCTGTAGGCTCTCTATTCAACTCACTGATTGTTTCTTTTGCTGAGAAGAAGCTTTTCAGTTTGAATCCATCCCATTTATTGATCCTTGGTTTTATTTCTTACGCTTTAGGACTCTTGTTAAGGAAGTTGGAGCCTAATCTGACATGATAAAGATTTGACTCTACTTTTTCTTCTATTAGGTGTAGGGTCTCTGGTCTAATTCCTAGGTCCGTAATCCACTTTGAGTTGAGTTTTATGCATGATGAGAGACAGGGACTTAATTTCATTTTGCTGTGAATGGATTTCCAGTTTTTCCAGCACCATTTTTTGAAGAGGCTAATTTTTTCTCCAATGTATGTTTTTAGCACCTTTGTCTAGTATGAGATAACTGTATTTCTGTGGGTTTGACTCTGTGTCCTATAATCTGTATCATTGGTCTACAAGTCTATTTTAGTGCCAATACAATGCTGTTTTTGTTACTATTGCTCTGTAGTATAGTTTAAGCTCTGGTATTGTGATGCCACCTGCTTCACTCTTCTTGCTAAGGATTAGTAAAGATGGTGGAAAGAGATAGACATCACTACCATAGGTACATGTATGAAGACCTGAATTGTGTGATTCTACTTTGTGTACAATCAGAGAAATGAAAAATCGTGCTTCATTTGTGTACTATGAGTTGAAATGTATTCTGCTGTCATGTATAACAAATTAGCACAAATAAATAAATAAATAGAAAAAAGTCACAAAAACTGCTTTTTCCAAATTAATGATCTTCTAATTGCTAAATTTGCTATGTGAGTGATTTACATATATTACTGCATGTTTTCCTCTAACATCCTATTATGTGTATATTCTTACCTAGTATTGGAGATGAAGAACTCTACTTCCTAGTAACTCCTCAAATCCCAGAAGTTATCCTGATGGGATCAACATATGTCATGTGCTAATTCTTGAGTTAATCACTATGGCCAGGACATACACCTTCACCAACTGGGTAAGTTTGGATCATGTGCCTCATTGAGCCAATCAGATTAGCTAGGGGAATTTGATGTTGGGTTGGGCAAGATTGGTTCCTTTCTCTACCCCACCAGGCCAAAGCACATAACTAATAGGGGAAAGGTGCATGCACAAAGGAAATCTTTTCTACCCATCTTTATATCTCTTTTGATTTTTTTCTATAAAAAAGCTATTCTCTGCCTCCTTTATGTTAGCAGATCTTTGGTAAAAATAATCTTCCTTAATTCCATAAATGTATTAAAGTCAAACTATGTCTTAGGTGTTACAGTAAGTTCTATGGGTACAATATGTAACATGATATACACAGCCCTTACTATAACAAAGCTTACACTATACAACTATGATCTTCAATAGTTCAATATTTTTTGCTTATGTACTTCCAACAGAACTTTGAAAGGTATGTACTTCTTAGTGTATTTTAAGCTGTTACCTAAAATTCCTCATTAGCAATTGGAATAAACATAAATGATTTAATTTTCATAATATTATATATATTAAGAACAAAATCATTGAGATTTACCCTCTTTTTCCATTTCATGGGATAGAAGAAGCACACATCTGGATTCAGTTTATTCCAACAGGGTCCAAAATTCCACATTTGTAATATAAGCTTTATCCTTAATAAGAATACACAATGATAAGAAAATACAAAAATATTTATGGGTCTATGAAATCTCTCTTAATTATTGAAAGCTTCATCTGCACATTTTAGCAATCTGGAGGCTTTCAAACTTTCAGCAATAAAATATAGTAAGATTGAATATGTAGGAGAGGTATGCCTTCATTAGTAGAGAGGATGGAGTCCATTTCCAGGCAGTCCTCAAGAAAACTAGTTTTTAAAAGAATGCTATGGGGGGCTGCAGTTGTGGCTCAGTGGCAGAGTGTTTGCCTAGTACATATGACACACTGGGTATAAAGGCATCATGTCCATCTACAACTAAAATAATAATAATAATAGTAATGATGATGATGATGATGATGATGGAGTCAAGGGTCTGGAGGCTGATTGCCTGAAGACTATCCATGTTATTTTCCTCTGGACCATCTTGGCATACCCTGAATGTTCATGGCGAAGCCCAAATTGATTGGTGGAAAGATTTTACATCTTAAGATATTTAAGAAGGCACAGGAAATAGTGTGCTGAAAAGGAATCTATGACTAATCAAGGGAAGGGTTGTGACTATCATTGTTTGAGAAGGGGAAGATAGCAAGTGGATCTGTGCTCAACAATGATAGAAGCTTCTTGTCCTGATATACTTCCTCTTTTCCTTTAGATATCATTGTTAACATACCCTGTTGCATTATCTATCATTTCACCCTTTCATATGACAATTGATATGATAGCATAAGGTTAGTCTACATGTGCTTCAGAAATCTTGTGTTATTTACTCATAAAATGCTGTCAGAATTGGAGGCTCTTTTGGCAGTGATGGTTTCATTAGGTATAGCCTTTGATCTAAAATTTCACATAGATATATGTACAGAGACTTTTTTTGCATTCTAGATTTTAATAGCAAAAACGTAAGTATCTTTCAACAAAAAACTGATTCAATTATGGTGCATATCATAACATGATAGAATACTATGTAGCTATTAAAAAGGACGTGAGTTTGCTTAAACAGTTTTTGTACCCCTGGACAAAATAGCAGCAAGCAGACTTCTTGCTCTCCAAATCACCATTCAATGTAAGTTTTTCGTGAAAGAAAAAGAGTTTCTTTTGTACTTAGACACTGGAATTTCTGGCTGTATCTTCTTCAACAGCCTATCATTGCTCTTAACAAATACACATTACATTATCCATGTAGAATTTCCATTCCATGGCTCCCTTTTTGCTTATTAGCCTTTAAACCTGCTCTCCTATTAGATAGAATCCTGCTAAAACTGTCGGCTTTGCCACTGTCTTTATTTCCTGAGTCTCACACAGACAAGAAAGTATCCTACCCTCCAACACTACGTTAAAAGAACTTTCAATATACCAAATCTACTTCAACTGTTGTTCTTCAAATATTCTTCAATAGAAACCAAGATGTGCTAGTCTGACAGGACTATACATTCTGTAAAAATTCCTCCAATCTTTTTTGGTGGGTTGAGGATTTTTTCATTCCATCAAAAAATAATTATGACTTCACAAAAATTCTTAGTACTTTTTGATTGAGAGAGTACAGAGAAAAACTATAATTTTAAGTGGATCTTCTATTTTTATTAAACACACACGATTAAAACGTTTCAGTATAGATTCGGTCAGTGCTTGTGTGCTCTCAGCTTGTAAATCCCTTGCAACAACCATCAGGACTCTGTAGGGCACGGGTGGCAACCAGTGATTTCTCAGTGGGTGTTATACTCACTTCCAAAGGATTCAAGACAAATGAGCAACAACATTTTGGTTACTACCAAAAGAAGAGGATATTGTTCATATTGACTAAATCCTGCTCCAGAAAGACTTAAAATCAGTATACAAGTAAAAGTGGAGAAAAATAAAACCTGAGACAGGACAACATGGGAGTAGGATAAGAGACTGCATTTTCCATATACGTATTTCCGTCTCTAGCTCCTCTTGTTTCTGGCATTATTTCTTGGTGTAAGTTTGTGCTAATTTTCTTCTCTAGTAGTTTTTTTTTTTTTTAACTTTTGCTCCTGTCATCCCTCCAAAATCCATCTCTTTCATTACCTCTTTCTAAATTTCTCACTCTTAGTTCTCTCTTCTTGCTACATCCCCAACCTTTCCAGTGGCTTCTGTAACATTTGTTTGGGAACATACTACCCACTTGAATATTTTTTCATTTTTTTTTCTTTCTATCCCAGAAGCTTTCACCTATTTGCCTGTGTCTTTCTCTCTCCTGTTATGAGAAATTTGGGGGCAGGGCCATAGATAAGGAAGCATACTGGAAGTCATACCTACAAATGCAAGGTTGGTTCTCTACCCCAGTCACTTATAGGGGAGGCACTGAGGTGACCATTTCCACATGGGAGCCGCTCTCTATGATATATAACATTAAACTCACGTTGGTATCTCTAGGCTGGCTTATTTTTTTGTTTGAGAACTCACTAGTTTGTACCAGGCCCACCCACACTGCTTATTTTATGGAGCTGTTGGTCCGTCACCGTCATTACCAGTCTTGAATGGAATGAGCAGAGGTTCCAGGTGGTGTCATCTCTGAGTGCCTACCACCACCACCCCCTTCTTCTGTACCATCCCCAAAACAAGTCAGAGTTGTCTTCTGTTGATAGCTCACGCCTCGCTTATTCCTTCAGTTTGAATGATGCGAAACCTACCTGTTGGCTCTGACTTTATTGAATGAATGAGAGAGAGTTCTGCTCTGTGATGCTTCACAGTAGATTGTGTGAAAGTTACCAGAATCGAAAGAGACTCATTTCAGACTCATTTACATCAAACCATAATAAAATGGAATCAGGGAGGTCATCGGGTGATGCCCTCATGCGTATTTGCCTGATAACAAACTATTGCAAGAGATTCGCCACAATCATAACCTTGCTGTTTAAGGCCACCTCTGTGAGGACCCCTTCCCAGGAACAGCCAGTCCTAACTGCAGTTTTGCATGTAAGCCACTACCTGCCCTCCGAATGGCCTTTGTGAAGAGTAACAGCCAGGGGCAAAATGTCACTGCCTGTGATAAGCTTCTGAACCAATAAAATTTTGTTTCAAAACAACCTGGGTATATTTCTCCTTTTGGTCTTTAAAAGTTTCCCTTTGCCTTTACCTCCCCAGAGGTGCCTGTCATCTGTGATAGCACACATAGTCTAGGTTGTAATCCCTGCTATATTATCCGATAAACTCATCTCCTTAGGTAGTCACTCTCTCTGTTTGGCACTTCTGTCCCACAGGAGGCAGAGACCCCAAGGGACCTCTTGCTTCACAGTGCACTCCCCACTTCTCCTCTGACAACCTGCCTGCACTGTACGCCCCTTTACCCCAGGAGCCATATTATAATAAATGCCAACAAGGTTTTGAAATGCTAGCTGATATTTGCCCTGGAATATTCTTTCGTTATATCTTTACCTTTTTCCAGTTGGACAAGTGAGGCATATTTTCCTCAAGAAGAATAAAGAGTTAAAATTATTATTATTATTATTATTATTGGCATTGGGGTTTGAACTCAGGATCTCACATACGCTTTCGCTCCACAACTGAGTTACATCCCCAATTTTTTCTTAAATATTTTATTTTGAGAAAGGGTTTTGCTATGTTATTGAGACTGGCCTAGAACTTGGGGTCCTCCTATGCCAGCCTCTTGTGTGGCTGGGATTACAAGCATACACCATGTCACCTGGCCAGTTCTTGTCATTTCAAAAAACTGGAGTACGAGGATGAAATCATAGTTTGGGAAGAAAAAAAAATGTCTTGGTCAAAGCTAGTTTTTGTTGTTGTTGTTGTTTTGTCCCTAAGATTTTATCTAGGGAAAAAGAAACAGTTAATGGAAAAGTAAAACAATAGAGTGTTGGGAGGACTGAGAAGGAGTTATATATCCTGCTCCCCAAAAGTGGGTGGAATCCTGGGGAGAAGTGCTCAATCCTAGATAAATGTGTGGATCCAAGGAGTCAAACATTGGCTGGTCCACAGATGAGCTGCCTGCTTCTGTAAATATGTACTCATTTATTTATATATTGTCCACAGCTGCTTTTCTGCTACCGTGGGAGGTCCTTTCAACAGGGATCTCAGGACTTGTACAGAGCTTTGCGGAAACATCTGCCAACCCCCTGACCAGGGCATTGGCAGAATCTAGTTTCCTCAGCCTAGTGTTGTATGGCAGATGAAATGGCTACTGTGCTTAGGTAGATGAACTTGAAACAATAATAGCCAAATGATTTCTCCTTCATTCAATGGGGCAAAAAGGTGGAGAAAAGTCTAAGACAGTCTGGTAATGTTTTTCATAGCATGTGTGGCATAGAAGCAGCAGAATAATGACTGTAAAGGAAAAACCAAAAATGCCACTGGAGCTTGGAGGAGCTAGCATAGATAAGACTAAAAGGGATAATCCATTAGCATCCCTTGTGATCCAATGGCCAATGACCCACAGGATGACTGATGTCATGTCAGACACTCGTTTGCTCTAAGAACCTATAGCAGAGACCAGGTGCTTCCCACTTTCCATGCCAGGACATAAACTGCCTTCAGTGAACATCAGGGAGGGGAGAATGGAGACCCTATATCCATTCATTTGTTTATTCAACCACTTAACAACAACTCAGAGAATCTGTTATTTTCCTAGCATTGATTTAGGAATGGGAGACACAAAATTAACAACAACAACAACAAAAACTTTTTTGCATAATTATTTTCACTATTAAAGACAGTGTAACAAGTTCAAAGAATGTGAAATTCCCCCAAAGACAGCATGTCCTCAAAGCAAAGGTAAATTTCTAGAACTTACTTGCAATAAAGGGAGAATCCCATCTTGAACAGTGACTTCCCAGAAAGGAAAAGTCAAAAGTAAAATGTTATATGACTTTAGGGTTTGAACTTGAGTTGGCCATGGAAGAGCTCTTCTAGATCCAGGAAGTGAATGGAATTGAACTGAGAGAGGGACATAAACTTTAAGGATTGGTGAACACGGAAGGGTGGGTCTGGTGAATCTTGTTAAGTCAACTGTGGTTGTTGGGTGAACTCTTTGTGCATGTGAGCTGTTGGTTACCTCTGAATAAATTTTTCTCAGGGGATTTCCTAGAGAAAACTGTGAAGTTATTTATTGGTTTACAACTTTGCCTTTTTTTCCACAAAGCTTTTCTGAAACAATCGGTTTGTGCTGACATAGGTGATTTATTGTCACCTAAGTCATATTAGCACATGTGCTCTCAGGTCTCAATGAAGTCTTCAAGCAGCTGCCATTCTAGTGGTGAAAGTCTGACAATAAACAGATTGTCTCTTTTTGAACCTTTATTTAGATATCTAAATCTACATCTATGTACCTACCTATCATCTATTTCAATAAGTGCTATGCAGGAAAAAAAAATAAAGCAGAACAAGGAGGAGAGATTGGGGTAGAGTAGGGTGCTATTTTCTATAAAGTGATATGGGAGATTTCACTGATAAGGGAACATTGGAGTAGCATCCCAAAGGCAGTGTGAGAGAGCAACAAGGACCAAGACAAGAATTACCTGAGAGTACCCACCACTTTAAAAGTAAGGTCTCAATAATTAGTTCAATCAGAGAAAAATGCAGTTACATTTCTTCTTCTCTTGAGTCTAAATTTTGTACCTTTTCCCTGCCCTTTCCGGTCTTCGCCCACCGTGCTGTGTCAACTGTTGACCTCTTTCGGGGGCATATTACATCTCCCCTGGGTCTGCTGCAGGGAAAGCACTTTGGATTTTCCAATCTCCAAGTTTCTCTTCCACATTTCATCATGCTTCAGTTTCCTCTTCTACTTGCTGAACTTTCTAGGAGGTTCACTGCCTAGAAAACACTCCTCTCCTGGGTGCCCCAGAGCATCCTGCCCTGTGCTCACCACTAGGGGAGCTGGGAAGGCCAGGCACACAGAGATGTTTTGCTAAAGAGAAAACTGAGGCATCGATTATGAAAGGATTTCTCCAGTGTACAACCTGAAGGCTGTAAAAAGCAGCTGAGATTTTCTGACACCTTACTCTGATCTGCTGAATAAGTCTCCCAAGCCCTGTTTGGAACATGCTACCTGGCTCTGAAAGCAGCTTATTAAGGTTTTACATTGCCTGGCAGATCTCAGACTCTTAGGTCTGGACTTTTTGTTTAAAATAATTATGCATTACATGTAGCACTCTGTAGTTTGGAATGCCTTTCTAAATTCATTTGCGCTTTACTTAACACTCTCTGAGGTATTCTAAGTAATGACAGGTATGATGATGATGATGATGATGATGATGATGATGATGATAGCAACTTTTAGTGGATCATTGTGACCTTCTATCAGTCCTAGAGATTTACATGTATTATCATTTCACCCTCACAAAATCCTCTGTGATTACCATTCCTGCTTTACTGTTTGGGAAACTGAGCCAAGCTAAGCCCGGTGGCACATGCCTGTAATTCCATGATTCAAGGGGCTAAGGCAGGAGGATTACAAGTTTGAGGCCAGCCTCAGCAGCTCTGCAAGGCCCTAAGCAATTTAAACCCTTTAAATAAATAAATAAATAATGAATTGGGGATGTGTCTCAGTGGTAAAGCATCCCTGAGTTCAATCCCCAGTACAAATAAATAAATAAATAAGCAGACTGAGCCCAGTAACTTGTCGCACGAGTGTGGTTTGTAGGTGATTGAGTCTTGAATTAAAACCAGGTGGTCTGATCTAGAGCCTGTTCCCTCAACACCCTACATACCATAGGCCTCCTGAGTACCCCAATTTTAGAGACATGCAAGCAGAGGTCTTGACATTGACATTTCTATTTGTAGAAATAGAACCCACAGTTTAGTAATTTTTTACTCCATAAAAGCTCCCTTGTAAATAGTACTTTTTAGCCAAACTCAAAATGGAAGCCAGAGGAAGTGACTTTGTTTAACCTGGAGAAGATAAAAATAGGCTAAGAATGGGGGTAGCTTTTTAAAGTTGGTCTAAGAAAATCCAAATTTTACAATCTAACCCTTTCCTTCTTCTCATAGCCTATGGTAATGGGTCCTTGCTCACAAAAATCACTGCCTTACACAAGCTCAATGTAAAGGCCAGATGTCCCTTGAAATGAAGACCAGTCTCCACGCAGACTTGTCAAAATATTTTAAAACTCCATTCTCATATCCTGAACATGAACCCTCATGCTCCCCTTGAGGACTGCTTGCTTTGTGACACTTGGAATACTTATTTTCTGTAGTTTCTCTTTTCCTGACTTGTAAACAGTTTGCAGCTAGACATTAAAGCAAAAGAGCCAGGGTGGATATATTTAATGGATTCATCTGGACATTAGCTACAGCTCGAAATAAACAGCTGCTCAGTGAATGACTTTATTTTTAGAATATTCTGGTTTATTCTTTTAAATATTCTGTTGCTCACCCTGGTCTCTACAAGTGCACATACTTATTATGCAGCACCCCCAGCAGCTAAAACACAGTGAATGCAAAGTACAGAGATTAATTTTGGTATACAGTTCCACATGTTTTCCTGTTCTCTCTCTGCTGGGTTCTTCAGCTCACCAGTAGGAGTACTGTATTCATCCATTTTCCTCTCCAAAGAATATTTTTAGACAGTTGGTCTGTTAGTCAACTTTTGGTCACTTTGATAAAATATCTAAGATAATCAACTTTTAAAGAAGGAAAGTTCATTTTGGCTCATGGCTTCAGAGGTTTCAGTCCATGGTCAGCTGGCTCTGTTGTTTTGGGCCTGTGGTGAGGCAGAGTTCCATGGCTGGGGGTGCATGGTGGGGCAGAGATGCTCACCTCATGGTGGCCAGGAAACACAGAGAAAAATAGGAAGGGGCCAAGGTCACAAAACTCCCTTCAAAGACCTGCCCCTAGTGGCCTAACTTCCTTCCACTAGCCCCACATCTGAAAGCTTCCACCAGCCCCACCTCTGAAAGCTTCCACCATCTCTCAATAGCACCATGGGCTGGTGGCCAAACCTTGAACATGTGGGCCACTTGCAAGCCAAAGCAACGGGTGATTTATCTTTGTAACTTTATTATCTGTCTTTTATAGGTGAAGAAACGGAGGTAGAAAAGTCAAGAAGTTAAGACACTTGCTAAAAGTTAAGGAGGGTGTTTTATGAGACCTGAGATTAAGATGAGGCCAAATCTTTGTCTCAGTATTTGTTCTCACAGTTTTCCTGCTCCATGAAAAAAAAAAAATGCCATTTAAAATTTACATGTTGCTACTAGTAGAAGAAATAATGCCAGCAAATTAAGCAGCCATAAGGTGATTAAAACACTCACCCAGGCCTCCCCAGTAAATCTATTAGCATTTTCTTATTGACTCTCAGATACCTGTGATCCGTCTTCATGGACTACTCATCCCATGACTGGCAGGGAGTGGATATTTATCTTAGGGCAGCCAGAGATGGCAGCATGACTCTTAGAAAAAAAAAAAAAATCACTCTCTGGGGGTCTGGTGTGAACCAGAATTTAGCTCCTGTTGTTTCTTGCTTCTACTATTTCTTGAACAAAGGGTTGCCTCTGCTCCCTGTTTCATTAAATGAATTCCTATAGCTACAAGTAGGGTTGTGTTCCTTACTAGCCCCCAGGTTCTGTAGCCACTAACCCAGGTGAGCTTATGTATGACTGTGTGTTTCTCCCCAACCCAGCAAGTTCTTTCTCTGAGACAGGCTGAGTACACTCAGTTTCCTGTCTAGGAATTGTTCCCTAGCCCTTTCCTTTGCACTTTAGCAGGTTATATTGGTCTTTCTGCTACTCTCACTGGCAAAGGAGTCACAGGGATTCTTCTTTTTTGCATTAAGGCAATTCTTGTGAACTTTGCTGGATGAGATTCCTTTATTGGTCAGCCTTCCCCCCAACTCTGGGCTCTCTCTTTCTATTAATTTTCTTTTTTCTTTCCTGCTCTTCTTTTTTCTTCTTTTCTCTCTCTCTCCTCCTCCTCCTCCCCCCTCCTCCCCTTCTCCTCTTCCTCCTCCTCCTTCTTCCTCCTCCTTCTCCTCCTCCTTCTTCTCCTCCTTCTTCGCTACCCCACTTCTTCTAGTCCCCTATTTGTGACTTTGTCACTACCACTGAGAATTTTGGTCTGTGTTCTGGAGACAGGACTAGGATATGGCTCCTAGTTTGCATGCAGACAGAAGTTGACTTAAAGCCTAGCTTTCTGGCATCCCCTAAGGCCACAGACTTTTGTCAATTAAAAGGATGGGGAGACTTTTCTACCAGAAAATAATTCAGTTGTAGGCAAGTATTTATAGTAAGAAGAATCCTCAAACCAGAAACACCTCATTCATTCTGTCTGAAAATATTCTCATGAGTTCTGATACTGTATAATCATGATTGCCTGTCCTCCAGGAACTCATAGAATAATGGAGGAGACAGAGGTCATCAGTATTCAACAGGTGAGATACGTACCCTAACAGGTGTGTACCTGTGGAGTACCAAAGTTGAACTGTTAGCCTAATGGAAGAAACGATGCCAAAGTTTAATCGTGATGCATAGAGAGTAGCTGCAGATAAGACAGTAGTTAGGAGGTTGTTGCAATTGTGAGGTAAAGAAAAGGAATTTACAGGACCTGGCAAGACACTGGCTTAGGGTTGCAGGATTGGTAGTGAGAGGAACAAATTTAGGAACAGCTGTCAGATTTCTCTTTGGAGTGTATGGCTGGATGGAAGTCATTGAGATGGGAATGCAAGAAGGGATGGGGTTTGTCAGACAGGAAATGAACTTGTTTCTGGACATGTTGCTTTTGAGGTGCTTGCAGATCATCCAAATGAAGATGACATTGCACTTGCCTGTGTTTCACTGTCCTATCTGAACACTCGAAGCAATGGACGCATCCCGAGGCCCAGCAGGGTGATTTCCAATTAGTAAGAAGTCTTTTGTTTTCTGAGCTGCAGAAAACTTGCTCACTTTTTTCATGGACTCTTAGAAATGGAAGTGCCCTTAGAGAACAATGACTGCCCCTATTTGAAGATTCTCATCTAGCCTTACAAGCAAGCTTTCGGTACCTTTAGAAGAAACAAGTACCACATTTGGAAGGACAAAAGAGGCTGCCCTGACACAGAATGCTATGGATTATGAGGCTCTTCTCTGCACTAATTCTAAGCCTAATTTGTTTAAAGATGAATAAGAATCTAGAAGGTACATACTTACCAAATTATGCTGCAAATCAGCAACTTTATCTGAGAAAGACATCCTTCTCCCCCTCAGAACTCAAAAATTCTTAGTGATTTAGGATATATCTGTTCCTTTAAATCTTCCTGCTAAGGTCTAGGAGGACTGGAATTAGAATCAAATGGCAAGTAAAATTTCTCTTGACATTTCCCGCTCATACTCAATTCTATAAACTAGAAAAATCCAGCTAGGTGCAATGGTGCATGCCTGCAATTCCCGCTACTCAGGAGGCTGAGGCAGGAAGATGACAAGTTTGAGGCCAGCCTCAGCAACTTGGTGAGAATCAATCTCAAAAAAAACATAAAAAAGAGCTTGGGGGATATAGTTCAGAGTAAATTTCCCTGGGTTCAATCCCCAATACTGGAAAAATAAATAAATAAATTGATATTTCTTGAGTTTTCTGCACCAAATACTGCTAAGTACTAAATCAGAAACAGAAAGAGAAGTAAGGTATGACTTCAACCTCAGAGTGCTTATGGCCTAGCAAAAGAAATGTGTGTTTAAAGGAAACATTATAACATAAATTCTTGACTTGTTCTATTGACAGCTCTGTCTCTCAAAGAGTTAAGAAAGCAATGAGAAGAACCCATGTTTCGGATCTGAGAAAAATACAGGGAAGAATCATTAAAGGCACATTTTATTTTCCTCTTAAAAACTTATCTATAGAAAAAATACTAAATTAGACATTAGCCAAGAGAATTAAGGCCTGAGAGAGGAGGTAGATGACCTGCAATCTAGGTAGCTTTCAGAACGCTGGTAGATGAACTGCAGTCTAGGTTGCGCTCAGAACTTCCTGTGCACTCGAATGATGATTAGTGAGATTTTAGTAAATGAGGAGTCCTCAAGAGGTAGCTCCAAATGGAAGGCAATGGTCTCCTGGTTAAAAAAAAAAAAAATAGAGAAAGAGAAACTTACATTTTAACTACAAACAAATGAGTTTAATGACAACGCAGGGCAATGTTCTAGACTGGATTTGCTGTAATAAAAAATTTACAAATACTTAGAAAACGAAGCACAATGAACTGTATCAACCTTGTTAATGAAGAGAAAATCATGCCAAACTTGCCCCGCTTTCCCTTTCCAAATGACCCCTGCACCCACACATCTTGAAAACATGGTTGACATGGTGTATCCAATTTGTTTGGGGACACCACATATGATTTTAGAGCCACAATTTCAGAGATGTTGCCAGAACATTAAAAATTCTCAGAACATAGGCTTTTAGCCTGTACTTTAGGTGTAATTAAATTCCCGTGTATTTGCAATGTCCTCGTGCCCAATGAACTGAAAGCCTTCGTGCAGCCCAGGAGGCTGTTAGAGAGAACCAGTGGTTACATTTTAGTTATTTATTCACTTTATCTCATGCTCTACTCGCTCTCAACTCTTCAACCTTTCCATTAATCTGTTAGCCCGTCTCCAGACTCTGTTTGCTTTAAGTTGCTTTTTTCAGGCCCTGGGACTTGATTAAGGAAAATATCTATGCAATTCATCAAAGCCAGAGGAAAACCCCAAGCAGTCCTTCAAGTTTGGAGTGTAATGTAACCTTTCGCTTTGCCCCTGTATTTATTAACTAGGTCAAGTAGTGGACATGGGCCCCGGAGGGTCTCTGTTTGACCTTGATTTGGGCCTGGCTGCCTGGAGAAAACCAGCATGGACTATTTCTTATTTTGCTGACACTAGATCAATGGCTTTCCAGTCTTTTCTACTGTGACTCACATTACAGATGGCCTTACATGTGCACCACACCCTAATGGTTATACTTGCTTAAAAGTTGAGACAAGGATCAGACAGGATGCAGATTATGTGCAATCTTTGGCAGCCTAGTTCTAAGTCCATGTTTTCCTTTGTCACTTAAAAGAACATACTCACTGAGCTGTGAGTGAAATTCATGCTATTACAGTGACGTAATCTTGACTCTGGCCTAATGTTCATGAAAAATCCATCTGTCCCTGTATCTTGGTATTTACTAAAGATGACAAGTTACTTATAATGTTTCGTGACTGATTATCTAGCACCAGTGGGTTGTGACTCTAGTACCAAGAACTGGACTGGATCATAGGGATGTGGACCATGGCTTAACACTTCAACACAAATTACTCACTATATTGAGGAAAAATACAGTTTGGAGGACCTTTTCATTGTAAGTGAGTAGGTTCCAGGCAGGTCAGTCTTTGTTTATCATGTTTTAGCTAATTGTTCCTTAGATTAGAACAACGACAACAACAAAATGCAAAAAGAATCCTCCATTGCTAAGCATTTCCCTCCTCTATGTGTATAATGTCTTGATTCTTTTTTCCTTCCTACCTATCAAAATCTGCACTTATTAGGAAAAGGTCTAGCATCTGTCATTAATATCAAAGTATAAATTTAAGTCAGAGCACTTTGTATTTCCATGAGATGTATATTGTTTGTATTTGGGGGGGGGGTCTTATTTCAAGTGTGAAGTTCAAAGTATTTCTATCCATAGATGTAATTTTAAGAACCTGCCCTAAAACCAGCTTGACTCTGAAATCTGTTGGTAAGATGAGTTACCATTTTCTGAAGTCAGAAAAAATGGCAGTTGCAAATAGAGGCAATGTTGATTCATAGCTTCCTCTACTGGGTGCCTGCAGAGCTTAGAGCCAACATCAGTTATTCCTCTCCACAGCCATGACTGGCCATCCACAAAGGGCCCATTTCACTGAAATTTTTAAATTGCCTTTTTTTTTTTTTAAGCAGGAAGAATAATTTAAAACAAACTCTTTCAGATAAGACTATTATAAGTTGCGTAATAAAGCCCAATGTCAAAACAGAAGACAGAAAAGACAATCATGTCTTCATATCAACCATAACCCAGAGATAGTACTAGGATGTGTGTCCTCAGTAATTCTTTTATAATTCTCTCTACACCCTTTCTGAGTTAGTTAAATATACGTGGTAGGCAACTAATCAGGGTTTGTTTTTTCTTTTTTAATTAAAAATTAGGGCTCAATACTGGGAGGAAAAAAGTTCTATCAAATAATTTAAGTGCTTCTGCATTTAAGTTCAGTTATAAACAACCATATGTCTGATTAGGTATTTGATACATTTTAATTTTTGTAATTTAAAAAGTCAAACTGAGAATAATAATTGCCATTTATCCCATTTTGTCTTATCATTCCAGATACGGAACACTTATAAAAACTTAAATGTAGTGTATAACTATAAAAATATAATTATATAATAAAAGAATATAATTATACTATAATAATATTAATATTAATTAATATAATGATACATATATACTCTAGATTATGATTTCCAACCTGTCTTAATGCACCTGTGTTAATTTCATTGAAATATTTGCAGAATTGAAAACTTGAGACTTAATTGTGTCAAAATAAAAGAATCTAAAAAATGCCACAAACATTTGCAAGGAAGACAGACGCATGGAATTTGAGGAAATGAGTAACAAAGTTTCCTTCTGGCATGTTACTGTATTACTTTTCACAACCAGGTTAAAGTAAATAAGGGATCAGTTTCCTGCCAGTGTTTCCAAACTATAAAACTCTACCCTCTCTTCATGGCAGTTTCTGAGCATCTCTTTTATACTTGAGCATCATGATTGTGAGGAACCCTAAAGAGACTGCAAGTGTGGTTTCTGTTCTCAGTGTCACTGTGAACTACCCAAGGCACAAGTTCACTGTCCTTGTTAGCTGAGGCTGCTAAGAAAAAGCTTTAGACTGGGTGGCTTCAGCCACAGACACTTAACTCCTCATAGTTCTGGAGGCTGGAAGCGAGGTCAGGGTGACAGCATGGTTGGGGGCTGGACAGGGTCATCCTCCAGGTTTGCAGATGGTGGCCTCTTCCTTATCCTGATGTGGCAGGGATGCTCTAGTGTCTCTTTCTCTTCTTATTAAAGGCACAGTTTCCATCAAGAGGGCCTCGCCTTCATACCCATGGAACCCCAGTTCCCTCCCAGAGGCCCTACCTCCTAACACCACCACATTAGGGGTAGGCATTCAACATATGAATGGGGGGCACAGATATTCAGTGATTCAACATAACAAGTTGATTACTTAAAAGCCCTTTAAAGTATTCCCACCTGAGTTAGAATCCTTTCACACACTGCTCCCTGCCTGTTTCATCTCTCACCTACAGGCGACCCTCACCTATTGCATGTCACCTGCCCTGTGTTTTCTGATGACTTTTTGCATATCAAGTGGATTTGCCTGAGTTCCTTCCCTAATTTCCTTACTGTTTCAACCACAGCCTGTGTAGTCTTCTCTCCTCTCCCACATTTACCCTGTGGCTTTCCCTCATTCAGTCAACTAGGGCATTTGTTCTCTCTGTATTGTTTCAGGGGAAGCAGAAAGCAGAAGACAAAGAATTCCATCTCTGACTTTTGATTTTGAAAAGCTTTAGGCCCTCAGGGAAAGATGGGCCATGGATTTGAGAAAATAATGAAGCATAAAAGCAGCTTTCCCCCTACAACAGACAGAAGGACTGGAGACGAATCCCCTCTGCCCCTCAGCTGGTGTAGGGAAGGAGGAGCAGGAGGAGAGAGGAGCCTGAGTGAGCTGATGGGGCAGGGAGAGGCCTGACATATTCCCCCTGCAAAGCACAGCCCCAGAGAGGGGACAGCTGTGGGGGACCCATCTAGCCTAGGGCCCTGGAGCTCTGAGATAGGGTAGGGGCAGGAGCATCGCACAGAGATGTTAAGAGGCTGTGGTGGAGGGTTGCAGCACTGTGGTTTTTCAATGTGCAGCAGCAGAAAGGAAATTGCAAAGGTTTGATCTTGCCTTTTGCTGGATGTGAGGGATGACTGGTTGTGAACTGTGTGGACCACCCTGAGGAGTATAGAAGGGATACTGGATGTGATTGTAGACGAGCACCCCCACCCCTGCTACTACACGCACGCCACCTAAGCACAGCAGCACCCCCAAAATGTGTGTGTATTCCAAACGGACTGAGGTGAAAAGTCAACCATTTGGCAGAATGGGCATACAATAGAGAAATTAAGTTGAATAAAAAAAAAATAAAACTCAACATATGGCACATTAGAATTGGTAGATTCAAACGCCACAAATGTTTACGTCTTACCTTAAACATCATTGTTATGGACCTTCTGATGTTCCTCCTGGGACAGTTAGGGATTGCCTCTTTTTAAAAAAATGGGGGGGGGGAACCTGCATAAGGTAAATATAAGGCTTTAAGATAGAATGTTTATAAAAGATTCAGCACAGTGCCCGACTCATAGAAAACTGTTGATAACTTGTGATTTTTACTCCAATTTATCTTGTTCACCTTTGTTTGCATGGTACCTGGCACAAAGCAGATGCTCATATATGATCCCTGCATCGAACCCTGATCTGTAATCTAGGTAATAGAAAAGTCTCACACTTGTAAAATGTGAATATTTATGAATTATGTGGCACTCTATATTTGGTAGATGTAATCTATCAAAACAATAACTGTACAGGAGAGAGGAAGGAATATTATTTTTGTTATTAGTCCTGCTTCCTGAAATCTGAACTGAAGAGAAAAAGAACATTTGCTTAGCAAAGAAATCGGGTGCCTTTATCCAATACATAAGATCAATTATCTGCCATCTCCTGGACCACATATTTTGTCCTTGATTCCAGCTAAAGGAAAGGTGGTGCATATGCATAATAACTTTAGCAGCACTTTGTCCACGTATACATCAATTGACCCATAAAAATTCTTTGCAGGATTTGATTAAATTTGAGAATAGTAAAGAGGCCAGTAGGAAGGACAGGGCTGCCTTGCAGTGGGGACATGCCAGAGGCTGTGACAAGATGACAGGAAAGAACAGGGAAGACTGAGGATTGCAGAAAGAGGAAACAGCAAGCAGCACCCCTCCTGGCTGAGTCCCAAGGCACCCCACCTTCTAGGCCCTTCCCGGGGCATCAGGTCACAGCATGGATTTTTCCACCTCTGGGAGGTCGGTGGCTGTGACTACTTGGCAGCATTAAGGAAGATGACACCAGCATCACTAATCAGATACTTGGTAAGTGTCTTTATCTGCATGAGGTAGAAAATTAATTGGAGAACAGACCTACCATGAAGGCGTGAGACAACCAGGAGGGTGACTTGATATATGCTGCGCTTGGCTGGAAAAAAAGAAATTCTGTAAATTAATTGCCAGATAAAAATGAAATGAAGTGTTCTGTTGGATCCAGCAGGCCTTCCCTTTCCTTTCTACCTACGCTTCCCTCCCCACCTCCTTCTCCTCCCTCTTTTTTCTCTCTGTACCCATATCCATTCATCAGTGGAACAGCCTTGGGGCAGCCACAGGGGAGAGAATTTTTTCCAAGTGAGACATAAAAATCCCAAACCTTCAAAGAGGATCCAGAAGGGAACAGAATTTCTTTTTTAAGAAGTTCTACATCCAGAAAAATGGAACAGAGGGACTATTGATGAGGCTTTGGTGTTAGCACAGGTTTGGCATGTGGAGAGGGCTGGCATCTGTCTTCTTCCACTGAGGTCAGACTGGTATTAACAGCCAAACTGGAGTAGGGATGGGAACACGGTATTAGGGACAATGCCTTGGGTTTATTGGGAAGGTGCTGAGACCTAGGGAGCCCAGATATATAGATTCACTTCAACTGGCTTAATGGGTGTAATATCATAAAGTCGTTAGATTCAACCAAGGTTTCTCCTCCTGTCCTTGTTGACATTCTGCACTGGGGGACCATCCTGGGCAGTGGAAGATATTTAGGAGCACTCCTGGCTTCTATCCACTAGGTGCAGTTTGCACTCTCCCAGGTTGCAACAACCAAAAATGTCTCCAGATGTTGCCAAATGTTCCCTTGGAGGTACATCTGTTTCTGACTGAGAACCACTGCATTAGAAGGTAGGCTAGCTGGATGCTCACAAATTATTTTAGCCCTAAGATTTCAGTAGAAAGTAGAGCAGACAGTGAATTGATCATGATTCCAGGACAACCCAAGTTTCTGAGTAGAGTGAATTGAAGTCAAGGAATTCCTTGACTTCTCTGGGTATAACTGGCCTATGGATAGCATTCACTTGGGGATGTGTGTATATCTAAAGCAATCCTTTAAAAAGCCTAAGGAAAAGAGTGTGCAATGTGAAAGAGGTGGATATCAAAGGAAGAATAAAGTTAGAAATAAGAGCTGTTTTACTTCTGTTGTCTAAAATTTTAAATCAATTCATAGAGATTGAAAATGACATCTTTTTTTCTTTAAGAGAGAGAGAGAATTTTTTAATATTTATTTTTCAGTTTTCGGAGGACACAATATCTTTATTTTATGTGGTGCTGAGGATCGAACCCAGCGCCCCGCGCATGCCACGCGAGCGCATTACCCCTTGAGCCACATCCCCGGCCCTAAAAATAACATCTTAATGACAAACTACACCACAATGAAAATGTTGAAGTGACACCAAAGCATCACCCAAACACAGCTGGTCATCTTTATCCACCCAGTCACTGGTCCACGACCAGAGCTCTGCTTACCACTCAAGGAATTCAGACTTGCTCATTAGCTGCTCCTCTTTGAAGTCCAGACACACAGGGGAAGAGCATTTGAACTGGGTTTGAATATTTAAAACAATGTGAAATATACCTGAGATAAAGTGGTGCTCTGAGACAGATGAACACATCTGGGGAGCAAGACATGCTTAAGTGTTCAACTGTAAGTAAATTCCATAAAAGGCTGTGTGAGGGGAAAAAAAAAAAAGCACAGATGTTGGGTTACAAAACCAGAAACCTCCAACACAGGAAGCAGTGAATAAAAGAGCCTTCACCTCTTAACTAATAGTGTTAGCTCTTATAATACCTGCATTTGAGAGGTTAAAAAAAGTTTGGATGCTATATTCCACTTTGCCCTTTTCCACCCAGGTGCTTACAATAATCCTGATGCTTTTCTATTTTTCCCAAGGAACTTGACCCTGATCACACAAAACTCGCTGAGAGATTATAAAAAGTATTGTCCAGAGAATAATGGGAGCTGTGGATAAACCAGGATGATTTACAAAAAGGATACAAAGACTGGTTATCATGGGCATGCTATAGGACTGGGATGTGGGTTGCTACTCTGTCAGTCCACCACACCATCCAGGCTCTTTTCACCTTGAAAAGAAGGTTAATGCGATATTGACCAAATTTGCAAATAGCACAAAGCTTGCAGGTAAGAGAGATAAAGAAGATGACATATTACAAACCCAGAAGGATAGAGATAATTCAGGGCACTGGTGAACAAAAGTGAGATGAGGTTTAATATAAAGACATGCAAGATAATATATGCACCTGAGAGAAAATAACTCTCAGCACAGATTCAAATTATGGGGATATTACTCAGGAAGCTGTCATGCTGGGTGAGATTTGGGGAGGATGGAGGATAACAAATTGAATAGGAGTTCATAGTGCCATGCCACAGCAGAAGAAGGGCAGTGCTGTTTGGAGATGGATAGACAATATAAAGTGATCTTTGAAAATACAAGGGAGAATGGAGTGTTGCTTTACACTATGTCGCTAACATCTCACCTTGAACTCCCTGGTGCCCTGACTTTAACAAAGATGTAATAAGAGGGAAGATTTAGCAAAGATAGTCATTTGAATGCTATTCAACATGATGCACAGGTCTCCCTAGGAGAAAGAGAATTGTCTTCTCATGCCAGACAGGCACACATTTATAAAAGAGTGTTTTTGTGTGTGTGTTTGATAAGGTCTTCCTGCTATTACATTTTCTTTTTGACTTTCAGGAAGGGGAAAATAATTATGAAGCAAGGGGAAAAAGAATATAGAAGGAAACACCCTATAAATTTTTTTAGGCTGCTGAAGAAAAAGAGCATGTTTAATATATTCACAGCAATACTTATTAGGTCCTGCCTACTAAAATCTTTGCCTATTCGAAAAGAAATGAGAAAATTATCACACAAGACAAATGTAGCAAAAACAATGTTAGTTTACAGAGAATATAAGCTAGAATGATTCAAAGGAGAGAACTTGTCATGTGAGCCTGTTAGGGGGTTTTGCAAAGAGTTCTATCCCATTCATACTACTGAAGGATCAGTAAGGTGGGACTGGGGAAATGATCTGGAACCCAAGAGGCTGGTGAGAGGGCATGGCATGACAGGTACTTGGGATAGTTATGGGAGCATTGGGAATGCAAAGGGTCCGAAGAATAAGAGGGTTTAGGTGAAGGAAAAATCAGTAATACTTGGGAAGATCAAGGCTTTGGAATCAGACACACTGAATGATAATCTGGACACTAGTATGTTGTAGATACATTCATGTAATTTATTTAATGTTTTCCAAAGGGAGATTATTTTAATCAGTTAAACTTTAGAAGCCGCTCTGCAAGATCACTATGAGAATCAAAGATAATATGTGTGAGGCACTTAGAAGTTAAAACCCGTAGAATGGCCACAATAGGTGTTTACAATTTTAGTCACTGTTTAGTTGTTGAAGCCACAGGGGAAAAAGAATAAAAGACTATGAGTCTTTGTTCCTGGAGTGGACTTTGGTAGTATTTTTAGAAATACAGAAGATAGGAGGAGGAGTGATTAGCTTGGCAAGATGCTTGAACTGAATTTTACCCATGTTGAGTTTGAAGAGAAGATAAAACACTCTGGCTTTTAACTTTGCCAGAAATTGCCTCTTCAGATCTTTTGTTGTTGTTGTTGTTTCTGAATATGATGAGAGTAGAGTCCTATAATATTACAGTTTGATAAAAATTGTGGACATGGTTTTCAGCACTTAGAGAAAATGACGAGGTGTTAGTATTTCTATAGAATAGATTTGGAACATTTTGATGAGTCCAGGTTAAATTTAAAAAGCATTCTGGGCTAAGAACCCTTGACTCAGTGGAACACATATTATTTTTAAAACACATAAGTACCAAGAAAAGTTATAGGAATTATTTGTGCTCAATTTCTCATTCACATATAATGTCGCATAAATAATTAATTGGTGTTATGATTTGGATATAGATATGTCCCCTGAAAACCTTACGCTTTGAAAACATGGTCTCTAATGCATAAAGGTTCAGAGGTGGGGATTTGGGGCAATGATCAAAGCTCTAACCACATCAGTGGATTACTCACTCAGTGAAATAATAATTTGAATGAAGTGCTGGATGGTAACTGTAGGTAGGTAGGATGTGGCTGGAAGAAATAGAATCCTTGACCCCTTCCTCATTCTCTCTTTCTGCTTCCTGGCTTCCATGAACTGAGAAGCTTTCCTCCACCATTGCTTTCTGCCACAATGTTCTACTTCACCTCAGGCCCAGAGAAATGGAGTGGGCTGACCGTGGACTGAAACTTTGAAACTGTAAGCCCAGAATAAACTTTTTCTCCTCTAAGTCGTTCTTGTCAGGTATTTATATCACAGCAACAGAAAGCTGACTAACACAATTGGTGATTTTTTTCCCCCCATGAAAATCAAGAATATGGTTGGTGATTAAGAGTTCATATGGGGAAATTCAGATAAATAAATAAGCAAAACAATAAATTAATAATAATACAAATTCCTTTATATATGGCCAGAATATTTACTG
Organism: Marmota marmota marmota; assembly: GCF_001458135.2. Lineage (NCBI taxonomy): Eukaryota > Metazoa > Chordata > Mammalia > Rodentia > Sciuridae > Marmota > Marmota marmota. The sequence goes on along the minus strand of NW_026000076.1, from coordinate 2,714,880 downwards.
TGGATTTGCAGCACTTTGCACTAGAAATGATATTAACTTTACCTTCTAAATCTATAAAATGCTACCAGTTCTATTGATCCATGGCCACAGAACAAAATATGAATATCTGGTTAAAACAGTCACTGTATGATGCTTCTTTGCATGCTTATTTATTCCATTTTGTTTTTATTCAAAAGACATTTTTACTCCTGTCATTCAAACAACAATCACTTCTTAAAACTTAAAATAATGTATTAAAATTTAAAATACAATTAGCATCGTAATGGCTGAAGTGTGTCTAATTTTACTGATGATAACTTGCTAACAGGGAGAGAAAGGTTAATATTAATGGTTACAATCATCTTTCCAATCATCTGAATTTATTTTCACACTCTTAGCATGCTAGAGCAAGGGTCAGCAAACGTGTCCTGTAAAAGACCAAATATTAGGTGTCTTGGATTTTGTGGTCGCATAGACAAAGTCTAAGCTATCCTATAAGTACTTATAGATGAGAGAGAAAACATATGTCCACAAACAAATAAGACTATCTGATTTACAGGGCTCTTGTAGAAATGAAATGAGTTATTAAATGGAGAGGTTTTTGAAAGTATATGACATATTATAAAACACTCAAAATAAATATTGTTCTTATTTTTGTTTATTTATTTTTTATTTTTAAACTTTTGGGGGGTTACTGGGAATTAAACCCAGAGGCACTCTACATCCCTGCCCTTTTTATATTTTATTTTCAGATAGGATCCAACTAAGTTGCTTAAGGCCTCATCAAGTTGCTAAGGTTGGTTTCAAACTTGTGAACCTCCTGCTTCAGTCTCTTCAGCCATTGGGATTAGGGATTTGATTTTTAAAATACCATAGAATCATTCATTTGCCCATTTATTGATTGGGATATTTGATTACTTGGTGGGTTTTTTGTTTGTTTGTTTATGTATTCTGGATAATAATTATATAAAAAATGTTCAATATCTTTATTCATCAAAGAAATGAAAATCAAAACTGCACTGAAATTCCATCTCACCCCAGTTCAGAATGGCTATTGTCAAGAATACAAATAGCAAATGATGGTGAAGATGTGGGGAAAAGGAACCCCATACAATGTGGGAATGTAAATTAGTATGACTACTATGGTAATCATAATGGAGGTTCATCAAAAAACTAAAATCAGAACCACCTTTATGATCCAACTGTTCCACTCCTTGGTATATATTCAAAGGAATTCAAGTCAGCATACTATAGAGACACCTGTATGCCCATGTTCATTGCAGCACATTTCATAATAGCCAAGTTATGGGAATAGCCTAGGTGCCTGTCAACAGATGACTAGATAAAGAAAAGTGGTAATATACACAATGGAGTTTTATTGAGCCCTAAATAAGAACAAAATCATGTCACTGGCAGGAAAAATTGAGATCATTATATTAAAAAAAGTAAGCCAGACTCAGGAAAGCAAGTATCTTATGTTTCCTCTCACATGTGGAGAATATATTGAAGAAGGAGGAAGAAGAGGAAGAGGAGGAGGAGAAGAAGTGTAAGAAAGAGAGGGAGAGGCGGAAGAGGAAGAAGAAGAAAAACTGAAAGTAGAAGGGAGACTATTAGAGAAAAGAGATGGGACCAGAGGAAGGGTATAGGAGAGTAATGGGAGTTGGAAATTATCAAAATATGTTGCATGCATGTATGGAATATGCCACAACAAAACCCATTATTCTGTATAATTAATGTGCACTAAAAAAATCCTATAATTATGCAAGACTGTCCTTAGCTCACGGTTGGATCATGGACCGTGCTTTGGCAATATTTCTTTTCTCCTTAAATGATCATTATCAAAATTTAAGATCCAGAATGGATCTTAAGCTATCCCTGTCCTTTGAAAAGTGTCTTACTCAATGCTCAAAGTCACTAAGACCCAATGGTTAATTAACTTGCCCTCACCATCTGGTTGGTTTGTAATAGGTCCTATATTAAAACCCAAGTTTCTGGGACTTCCTACAATTGAAACAAAAAAAGTGCAGCTTAAGTTGGTGCTGGAAACAGAATGGCAGGAGTTGCCCTAGGTCAGAATTGATGAATTCACATATTTAAATCTCACTATTCTGGCCTCCTGCCCAAGTCATAGTGGTTGTGAGGAGTTAGGAAATACTCCTCAGGAGTATGAGAGTCCAAGGAAAAGGCAGAATTGGCCATATATACCTCTTTCTGGTCTAGGATTCAAACTCTCATGGGATATATATTAGTTGGCTAGGACTGGTAAAACCGAGTACCAACCGAGTACCACACTAATTTTTTTCTTACAGGTTTGGAGACTAGAAATCCAAGATCTAGAGGGTTGATTCTTCTGAGGCCTTTCTTTGTGGACATCTTCTCCCTTTATCTTCATATGCTTTGTCCTCTGTACATATCCATCCTAATCTCTTCTTGTAAAGACACCAGACATACTGAATTCAGGCCCACTTGAGTAACCTCATTTCAATTAAATTACTCCTTTAAAGTCCCTCTGTCCAAATAATCACATTCTGAAGTACTGAGTGTTGGGACCTCAACAAGTGAATTTTGGGAGACATCTTTCAGCTCATAATAGGATCCCAACTCTGACACTTTAGAAAAGTATGTAGTGCCTACCTACCCAACTCTATAAAATTCACAGTGGGCACAGGAGAGGGATTGGGATGAGATGGATGGCAAGAAACTTGAACAATCTTTCCCCTTTCAGAGTTGGAAGTAAGGTGAACTTTCATGGTCAAGTCTCCCAGATACTCCGTGAATCTTACTTTCCTCATCCATGAAACAAAAATTCTAACCTGACTCACAGAGGCCAAGCAAAAGTGAATAGATGTTTGCTAAGTATCTTGAGATCCTAGAGGAAAGTAATTCCATCTTCCCAAAGCATCCAAGTTATATGCTGCATTTCTTAGATATACTTTTAATCAAGCAATGATTCACAGGGATAGCACACTCACCTAATGAAGCCCTCTTGAATGTTAGTTGAAGGGAAATAATAAAATGTACCAACAAGATTTATTTTATCCAAAATATCCCTGAATTTTCCACACAATATAAGCTACAGAATAGTAGGCCTTTGGCACTCCACTTAAGGTCACCTTGCCCCATTCCAGACATTTAAATTAGTACACAGGGTATAGTACTTACCTTATAGAAGTTTTTGAGTATTTCTGATTAGAAATATAGACAAGAGTAACAGTTTCTAAGAAGAGTGTCAAAGGTAAAATTTATCTACATTACTCTGTATTCCTCTTTTAATGAGAAACCCTTATTTTTGGTAAAGTACCATTATTTTCCTTTGAGATAGACAGGAGAGATATCTTATAGATGAGGGAACTGACAAAGAGGTTTGATAATTTGCCCCAGGTCACAGTTATAAGTAGTGGAGTCAAGACTAGTGTACAAGTGAGTCCAACTCTATTCTAATATTATAGCATACTGCTTTTTCTGTCAGAATCCCTTTCACCATAGAAACCTAGTAACCTGAAGTGAAAAGACAACATACTTTGTGTACTAACTAGTCAGTCCCTTTTTTTGTCTTCAAGTATAATAAAATGAACTCAAACTGACTTAGCCCCTTCCCATTGTGGCAGCTGTATGGTTGCCAATAGCAATGGCAGCAGAGAGATGGTTGTCTTTTTAGAGAAAGGGAAAACTGTTTCTGAAGAGCCCACCATAGTCTTCCTTTTGACTTACTGGCTGTAATAACTCACAGGGGCCCATTCCTGAACCAGTCAAGGGGAGGGGTTCAGCGGAGCCAGCCAACCCCAATCTTTGAGTTGAGGTTAATTCCCTAATGGGTACTCCTGTTGTCGCTCTGTGGAGAAGTGGTGAAAGAAAGATTAGGACATAGACCGCAGTTCTACTCCCTCCCTAGTGACAGAGAGCACAAGCTCTGAATCTTTTCACATTCCCTCATCACGTTGGAATGTACGATATCTGCAGTCTAGTTTTCTCTGGAGTCTGTGATTTTTAAAGGACAGTGAGCTCTGATTTATTACCTGTCAGGTGGACCCATCCCTTTGCCAAAGATGCTCCCAGTGAAAAGAATTCCTTAGCCCAGCCAAAAAGTGGGGAGCCAACACCAGGACAGCCTGGCGCTAACGCCATTCCCACGGGGAGTGTCTTTCCAAACAGACCACCTCTGTGGGCAGTTATCCGGGCCACTGAAGAGGAAAAAAGGGAAACAGAGATGCTCATGTCTTATTATAATTCTTAAAAGATACAACTTATTGGAGTTTTTAAAGGCATATACTTGCTCTTTTAGCTAATTACATTTTTAAAAACTTTTTAAAGTTTGTAAGGGAAGTATTTGCGCTTCTTTGAAAAGGTATTTTGCTAGAGATAATGTTTTGTATATTTAAAAGGATAAGAAATTTGTATCACTGGATCGTGAAGACAAACTACAAAATGTGCCTGTTACAGTGTCCTTGGCATTAATATAGCTAAATGGAAAAAATAATAATCCTGGAAAAAGAAAATTAAAAGTGGAAACATGTTTTGAAAGGAAACTTAGGTATCTCTTGGATCATTTACAAAGATTTATTTATTTATGTTGATGCTATGAATTAAACCCAGGAACCCTCTACCACTGAGCTTTTTATTTTATATTTTATTTTATTTTAATTTTTTATTTTGAGACAGGGTCTCACTAAATTGCTGAGGCTAGACTTGAACTTACCTACTTCCTCCTGCTTCAGCCTCCTGAGTTGCTGGGATTACAAATGTGAGTTTCCATGCCCAGCGCAAAGTTGTTTTTAGAATGGTAGATCTTAGTGATAGAATATCATTTGCTATAATTATCAAAATTCAGAGATTAATTAACAGAGTTATGATAATAAATATTTAATAATTTGTAAGATATCAAATAATAGCTAGTACTTAACTGGGTTTTTAAAAATAACTTTAGATGTAGAAACTCATTTAATCTTCATTTTAATTGTCTATGTTTCTTCACATTACTCAAAAACTCTGGTGCAAAGGGTTGCGCTTATTTACAATGCTACGTTATTATTATTTTTTTTAATATTTATTTATTTATTTTTCGGTGTACAATGCTACGTTATGTTTCCAGTTTGTAGGATCTTTCCAGAAGTATTTCAAAGATTTTCTCCACTCAATAATCCTTACCTCAGTAGTTAATGCTCCTGAGCATGTCCTCATATTTTCTCCCTTCATCGCATAATCTGTGCTTCCTATTTATTAATAAAAGCCAATGCTTGAATTACATTCAATAGTTTACTAAACATGCCTATAACATTTTAATTACAAAGTGGCCATTTATATATAAAAGCCATTTATATCCCCATTTTGCAGAAAAGAAACTGAGGTTCTGGAGGTAAACTCTTTTGGGTCCAAAGTCTTTCAGATATGAGGAGGAACAGACAAGACAACTCTTTTTTTTTTTCCTTTTCTTTAATGACTTTACTTCTGCAGCAGAGCATATTCTTCAATAGAGAAAATTGTTCTCTGGGCTCTCATAGTTGAAAGATATGAGATAGAGCAAATGTCACAATCAAAGGAAATTATAACTGCAAGGTGGTTCATGGCACCCCTGGTTTTTATACTCTTCTCGGGTGAGCTCAAGGTGACTGCAGCCACTCTCAGGAGCCAGGAGTAGAGGATCAGCCAGAGAGCCTTGGAGTTTTATCATCATCCTCAAAAGACCCTCTTTCATCTCTTTATACATTGCACTCTACATTATTTTAGATAACGGTATTCTCCAGCTTAAAACCACTGCTAAAAACCACCCAGCAAAAGGAAAACAAATGAGAAACCTCTATTTTCTTCCAAACCTCAAACAAGGTAAATAATTTCCCCCAAATCACACAGCTCATAGAAACATAGGACCTGTAAAGCCATAACCCAGTTCTCCCAAGTCCCATCCCTGGGCTCTTTCTACCACACCATGATAAATGCTACCTTCCTGAAGAAAAAAGTCATTTAAAAGCCCATTACAGAAATGACAAACTGGGAGCCAGAAACAAAATCTTAAGAAAAAAAGTAGGCCAAGTGCTGTATTGAGGTCTGAGAAGGCCATTTTAGTCGACTCAGGCACTGATTCAATTTTTCATTTTGGCATGATTTGAGCTTTCTTCTTTCTCATGTCCAGGTACAACTCTTTTTCAAGAAACTCACTGTGGACAATTATCTACTTGGGGAAATAAATGAGACCCTTTTTAATGGTGCTCCTTGTCCTACTATGCAGAAAGATAAATAAGAATTTAGCCCCAAACAACTTACCAAAGACATGAAAAATACACTTTAACATTCACACATAGCCCTGGGTAAATGAAAAATAAAACATACACATGATAAGTATGGGAAATACAGATGATCAGATGTTTAAAAAAATAATGGAATAAGACATATAATTTATCAGAGTATCCAGGTAATGGATCATGTATCAAAATAGAGTTTTTTTACTCAACTGAAACAACCAAAAAGTGATTATTTTAACCCTCACAAAAATGTTTAAATATAATATTACTCCTCCTTAAAAATAACTATACTATCCTTAATGTAGATTACTTGATAATTTAGAATATCACAGTGCTTCCTGAAGTTCATTCTGAATATGAGTTCTTCCTGAGTTAGATAAGGCAAAGAAAGGCGAAGGAAAATGGATTTAATGAAGCTCACTACAAAAGACTTTTTTGTTTAAAAAATTCTCAAAAATTTCTCTTTAAAAAGTTTGATTATTTCCATGTCTGGCTATCACCGAATAACTGGTAATTGAAGAGCAATCCCCTCACCCCCACCACTGACCCCCCAGTGAAAAGTCATGAAACTGGACAAAATCTATTGAGCACACAGGTTAGGCATTGGTTAACCCCTAGAGTAGGACTATGACCCCTAAAAAAAGAAAAACGTATGAGTTTATCACTATAATTGTTCTGAATTTTTGCCTAGAGTCACTTTCCAAACTGGCAAAAAGATGGTGAATCTAGAGCATAAAGCTGTCACTGAAATTATTATTTTTTAAAAAATTCTGAAAATGGTAAATATTTAAGAAAACAAAAACAACTTTTTGTTCTTTTGTTTCTTCAAAGGCTAGGGTTCAGGAAGGCTGAAGAAGTTAGAATTTGGGAACAGAGTACTAGTAAGGAAAAAGTCACCCAGGGTAAGAGTTACAGGAATTTGCATAGAAATCTATGTCTTTGAATAGTAAGCAGAATGTACAAATGATGAAAATGCACTAGATTAGGCAAAAGAGCTATAAGCCCCATAACACAAATAATTCTCAGACTTCAAGCAGGGCTGGGGAATGTTCAGTCTCCCACAGGTTTGTAGAGAGGCCTTTTTAAACACCTGAAGTATTCAGTATAGAGCCAGAAAGATCAGTCATCTAATAGCAGGGCTAACTCAGACCAGAAGTAATTGCTGTTCTAGACCTGCCACACAGAACTTCAGAACGAGCTTCAAAACGATCAAGCTGATTTATGTAACTGAACTGCCTATTAAACACTATTAATTCAACACTTCAAAAGGAAAAAAAAAGGCAAGACATTTAATAAAATAACATTTATGATGTCCAGCATCTAATCAAAATTTAACTTTCACACAAAGAAGCAGAAAATTATGACCCATAATCAGAAGAAAAATCAGTGGATTGAAACCCACTCAGAAGTGACAAAGATGTTGCAATCAGTAAACAAGGATTTAAAAATAGCTCCTATTAGTAGCCTCACGGAATTAAAGGAAAATGTGAGGATAATGAGATGAGAGATTTTAAAATAGGAAATTCTAGAGCTGAAAAACAGATTTGTCTTTGGTGAAAAATTGACTGGATGAGCTTATTGGAAACTTAGGCATTGTAGGAGAAAAGATCAGTGAACATAGTGATATCGAAAGGAAACTAGCAAACTCAAGCTCACAGAGGAGAAGTATACTGAAAAAATTTGAACACAGCCCAGTGATTTCTGAGACAATGTCAAGATATCTAATATACATGAAATGGAATCCCAGGAAGAGTGGGATATGCAGAAAAAAGTAAATAAATGATCTTAAAGTTTACAAATATGATAAAATTAAATTCACAGATCTAAGAGGCTCCAATAAATCTCAAACAAGGTAAATACAGAGGAGCACACATCAAGATATTGAGACTACTGAAGATTAGTAATAAAACATGTTCTTAACGTATATTATACAATGGAACAAAGATTCCACAGTCCCATAATGGCTCTTGACTTTTCAGTAGAAAGAAGGTAAACCTGGAAGACAATGGAAAAGTGTAATTAAAGTTCTGAAAAGAAAAACCTGGCCGAGAATTCTACTTATAGTAAAAATACCCTTCAGAAATGAAGGTGAAAAAAATCTCAGATAAACAAAACCTGAAAGGATTTAATTAATTGTGAGCTGACCTGAACTATTAAAAAAAAAAAGGTGATTTTCAAGTGAGAGAAAAATGATACAAGATGGCAACTTGGATATACGAAAAGCAATGGATAATTCCGGAAATGGTGCATATTTGAGAAAACAAAAATGACTTGTGTTGTTTTGTTTCTTAATTAAAAAATAATTGACTAAGAGAAAAATTAATGTTTTGTAGTATTTATAGCATGTGTGAAAGTAAAATGTATAATAATATCATAAAGATCTAGAACTTTCATACATTTTGAGGTTGAATATAAAGTGCTATAACCACTTGGGGAATTTGTTGGCAATGCTTATAGAATTAAACATATACTTCCCATATGACTCTGAAATTCTGATCCCCATTGATTATCCAATAGCAATGAAAATGTGTGCCTCAGAAAGACTTTTAATGCAAATATTCTTGGTGGTCACACACTGGAACACATCAATGGTATATCAACTGATGAAAGANTGCTTTTCAATGTGTGATTTTTTGAATTTTCTCTATCATTATATAAGTGATTCCATTTTCCACTTTATTGAGAGTAAGTTCACCAATTTTGAAGTGATGGTTGATGAAAAAATAATTTCATAAATTAAAATGTAATTTATATAAAATCATATGTACTTAATAAAATTGAACTCCCATTTAAAGTGACTTTGAAGCATTCTCTTCCTCCTACCTTTTCCCCAAACATTTTGAAATTTAGTGGACCGTACACACTGAAATTAAGCCCACTGAATTGTATATCTCAAATGAAAAAAAAAAGGCTCAAAATTCTGTTTTATTCTCTCTTTGTGTCTGTGTAGTGGTGGGTGAGGGATACCAGGGATTGAACCCAGAGCAAGCACCATACCACTGAGCAATATGCCCAACCCTCAAAACTTGGTTGTAAAAAAACTTCAGTAGGCCAATAACTTGATGATTATAGCTATATCTAGAAACAATGTTTTCCAATGAACATTCAGGTCAGGAAATAATACTATGTATTTCAAAGAGCAAAGGAGTATAATATAGAGTATTGGGAATAAAGCAGTTGGAAAAGTCAAAGGAGTGGGAGTCAGGAAGTGACTATTCAACCAAAGGGTTTACGAATACATCCTCAAAGCTGCAATCCACTAGTCAGGGAGATGCTGCTGTCCAAACCCCAGAATTGCAACCAATGTGGCTTCTATGACTGCCACTGCAGCCTTCTAGAGTTGAAGAGAGACAAGGGCTAAAAGCTGGGTGTCAGCTCCACACAGCCTGATGCAACCATCAGCTAACAGGAAGTGCTCTCCAATTCTGTTCCACCTTCCAGACTTCTGAGAGCGCTTCCAACTGGCAGAAATTAATTTGAATTTGTAACTCTAGTACAAGAATATGTGAGGAGGGCTGGATTTGTGGCTCAGTGGTAGAGGGCTCACCTAGCACATGTGAGGCCCTGGGTTCGATCCTCAGCAGCACATGAAAATAAATAAAATACAGATATTGTGTCCAACTACATCTAAAAAAATAAATATTTTTTTAAAAAGAATATGTGAGGAATGAAGATTGTAGTTTTCTTTCCCTTAAGGGAAGCTCATGAAAGGGTAAGGGTGCTGAGCACTACTTGATCACAGGCAGCACATCCTTTTGTCTTGGAATTTTGTTTCATTCAAGAAAATGTGATCACTCAATATTACAACACACTATAAAGCAGCATGGTATTGGAGGTCAATGTCCTATAAAGTGAACTAGAAATTAATCTCTCCATCAAACTGTGTGTGAGCACCTTGAGGGCAGGATTAGTATTTTAAGGATCTTTGTATTTTCAATGTGGTTAGTACTTGATGTATGAAGAATGCTCAATAAAAATTTATTGACTAAGTGAGTTGAAGGAGATACATTATTCCAACATGTCTTGCAAAGGCCACTTGTGTATGCATTAATATTAAAATTTGGCTAAAGTAAAAACATTATTTTTATTATTTCCTCACATTACATATGTAATACATACACACATGTACACAGAAACATCCATACCCCACTGGAGAGTTACTGAAATCTTGCTACATTATATCATAAGAATAGTATATTAAGCATAAGCAAATTTCAGCTATCATATTCAAGAAATTGGACTCCAATATAGCACTATTATCTAAAATCTAGTCCATATTCTAGGATCTAGTGAAGAATCCCATTGTACTTAGCAGTCATTTTAATCTGTAGGTCTCCCAATCATTGTTGAATTATATGTTATGTATTTGTCTGTCTTTAACTAAAACTTTCATTTTTTCATAACATGGGAATTTATCTGAGTCCAGACCAGTTGTTTAGCAGAATGTCCTTCAGTGTGCATTGCTCTGTCAGTGTATGTTTAATGCTTTGGTTAGCAGCACTCTTTGAGTGTTGCTGCATCCTCACTGCATAACATCAGAAGGCACTAGATATCAGTTTATCCCATTATTAGTGATGTAATGTTTGATAGGTTAATTTATTATTAATAAATTTATTTTGAGGTTTATATGGTGTACATTCCTTGTGCTGAATGTCTCCTGACATCTAGATACTTTAAGTGTACAAGAGGCATAAATTTTACCACCCAGGAATATTAGGAAGTGTTTTTAAAAAACTGTACAAAATAAATTTGGGAGTTTATTTAAGCAAAGAATTGACAACCAGAAGAGGTTCAGAGAGCTCAGCCCTTCTCTAGCAGCATGAGAGGGAGGGTTTTTTTTGTTTGTTTTTTTGTTTTTTTTAATATGCTAAACAGAGAAGCAAAGTAATCCCCTGATTGGCTTCAGCTATTCATTTGTCTTGTTTGGGCATAGTACATGCTTATTTGTACCATGGTATATGAGGCATCCCTATATGACCAATTGTCTGGTTGATTGACACTGGATACAAAATCAGTTATAAAGAATGCTCCTAAGTTAAGTTTCATTTGCTTTTTTAAATGTTCTGGGTATAGAAAAACCCAGGCTAATGGCTTCCTGCTTATGTTGCTTAAACAGAAGTCAATCAAAAATTTTCCTCTTCAGCTATTTTCTCTAGGGAGTTTTTCAGCCACTGATCTGTGGTAATTATTATAAACTCAACAGAGAGGATTGAGTAAAGCACAGAACACTTCCTCTTGAATATAAAAATTCTTGGCAATGCTTGAAAAGTCCGTGAACAGACTTGAGTAAAGTTATGCTTTTCTGGAAGCTTGTTTCTTTACCATGAATCCTGCTACTTGCTTCACTATGTAAAGGGAAGTGGTGAAAACTTAAGGGACGCAGCAAATGCAGTTCTAAGAGGGAAATTTATAGTGAAAAACACTTACAATTAAGATGGAAGAATGACCCCATATAAAGAACTTCACATCTCAAGGAAACAAATATGAAAACCAAGGTCAAAGTTAGCAGAAGAAACAATGTAATAAAAATCAGAGCAGAGATAAATAAAATAGAGACTAGAAAAAAAAAACAGAAAAATATCAACAAAATTAAGAATTGTTTTTTGGAAAAGATAAACAAAATTGGTAAAGCTCTAGCTAGACCAACTCAGGAAAAAAAAAGAGAATTCAAATAAATATTATAAATGATACAACTGATTCTACAGAAACACAAAGGATCATGAACAATAATACATGAACAATTATATATGAAGTGAACAATTATACATGAAGAAATCAAATAACCTAGGTTGTGGTTATTTGATTTCATTTTACAACATATACATATATTAAAATATCACATTGTACACCAATTTTTATCTGTCAATTATGCCTCAATATAGGTGCCTTGCGGGGGAGTTCAGTTTTTGATTCTTGTAGACATAGAAATTTTAGGCTTTCCACTTCACTACTTGTAAGCTTAAGCTTCCTCATCTCTAACATGGAGATTATATGTACTTTTCTCGTGGATCATGAAGATTACGTAGATGGTGTCTTTAAAGCATGAAGAATACTTCTAACCACTCTCAGTGTCGAGCATGTGGACACCAAGGGTTCAGTAACAATTTTATTATCCTGATCACCTTCCATTTAGATTAGATTTCACAAGGATATGGTTGAGGGCATTTCAAGTTAAGAGCATTCAGTCCTCTATTTAAAAATGCTTCTAAGTACAATAAACTTCAGAAAATCCCATGATTTTCAGGGGAGCAGAATGTGATTGGGGGAAAAATTAGCAGATTTTGGAATTTGACAATTTTAGGTACATTCGTTAACAGTGATGCATTTGGGCACATTATTTAATGCTCAGCCTCAGTTTCTAAACTCTACATTTTACAGGGTTGTTATGAAGATTTGAGCCAATGCATTCGGAGGTAAAGAGGAAGGGCAACTTTTAGAATTCTTTTTTTTTTCCCCCATAGGATATATTATTCAGCTTTTTGCCTGCTCTGATAAATACATGAGAAAAACAACTTAGAGGAGGAAAGATTTATCTTTGTTCATGGTTTCAGAAGTTTCAGTCTGTGGTTAACTGACTCCATCGCCAGGCCTGAGAAAGTCAGAACATGGCAGAATGGGGTAGAGAAAGAAAGAGGTCAGCTCACAGCAGTTGGAATGGAGAGGGAGGAGGGGGAGGGGGTAAGGAGGGAGGGGAAGGGAGAGGGACAAGACATAGTCCCTAGGGGCACATCCCCAGTGATCCACTTCCTCCAACCACACCCTACCTGTGGACAGTTTCCTATCTCCCAATAATCCATCAATGGATTAACTCACTGATGTCACAGCCCTCAGGACCCAATCAATTCCCAAAAACTTCCCCTCTGAACATTGTTACACTGAGGATAAAGCCTTCAACATATGAGTTTTTGGGGGACACTTCATATACAGACTATAACAGGGTAATAGAACTTCAGACTCCCAAGTTTCCTGACCCTTCCTCACCCTCTAGACTTCCATTCTTCAGACTCTGAGATGAAGAGTGTACAGGGCTCCTCAGCATCGCCCTCTCAGGTCCCAGTCCTGTGTCAGTTCAAGAGAGAGAGACAGACTGATTTAGAAAAGATAGTACCCCACTGATCTTTAGATCTTTATGTATCACTAGATCTCCTATGAAATTAATGCCTTCTCTCAAAAATTTTCAATGATGGAAGAGACTCCGCAAAAATATATTGCTATTCTCAGTGGATAAAGATTAATTCGGGTAGTACTTATAAGAAGCGTTCAAGAAGAAAATAAGATTTAAAGCTCGTTTCTCTGATTTTCTGGGCTGTGGTTAGCTCCTAGTGGTTCAGTGATCTGAGAATATATATACCCGTATATATATTCATACACATTTCATCCTCACAAATCCATCCATCCCTGCGTCCTTATTTTGTGAGCATTAATTATATTTCATTTCTGAACATTTGAATAATAGGACTCCTAGGTGTTCAAGAGTCTTTGTATACAAAAAATTATATGGAATCGGGTCCCTAATAAAATCTCTTTTTGAATTTTAAAGGAGTTTTTGATATAGATATGTCATTTAAATATTTTAAGCATTGTGTATCACAAAATGAGTTATGACATATGGCCACTCTCCAATTAAAAAGAGAAAGCAGACAAAGGCAAGTGGAAGGATAACGGATCACAGCTTTTGGAAGAAACCTCAATAGGTATTTGCTGCATTTCATCACCTGGCTGCCCCATAGGCACATCACTTCTCTCCATATATCCAGTTCCAAAGATGACACCTGATTCTTCTGAGTACATAATTTATACACTACTTTAAAAGTTTCAATTGACAAACTAGACTATATTAATATTTAAAGTGTCTTCTCTATGAAGGACAGTGTTAAGAGAAATGAGAGGACTGGCCACAGACTGAGAGAACATATTCACCAAAGACACATTTGATAAAAGACTATTATCCAAAATATATAAAAACTTGTAGAATTCAACAATAAGTGAACAAATATTCTAATTTTAATAAATGGGCCAAAAATCTTAATAGACAACTCACCGAAGAAGATATACAGAGGACAAGCTTATGAAAAGACACTCCACATCATATGTCATCAGGGAAATGCAAATTAAAAAGAGTAATGAGATTTTACTACACACCTCATAGAATGTCCAAAATCCAGATCACTGTCAACATCAAGAGCTGTGAGGGTGTGGGACAACACGAATTCTCATTTCATTGTTGGTGAGAATGCAGAATGGTACAGCCACTTGGAAGACAGCTTGGTCATTTCTTACGAAAGTAAACATTCCCGCCATAAGATCCAGTGATCATGCTCCTGGGTATTTATTTGAAGAAAAAGAATTAGAAAAATTATATGTACTCAAAAACCTGCATACCTATGTTTATGGCAAGTATTTTCAAACTTAAAGCAATCAAGATGTCCTCCCATGGATAGATCTAGAAATAAAATGTTGTACTTCCAGATAATCAAATATTATTCAGAACTGAAAAGAAATGAACTACCAAGTCATGAGAAGACATGGGGGAACCCTAAATGCATATAACTAAGTCACTCTGAAAGGGCTATACGCTATGATTCCAATGATATGACATTCTGCAAAGGTTAAACCATGGAGATAGTAAAAGTATCAGTGTTGGCCAGGGGTGGACGTGAGGGAGAGAGGGAAGTGTTAAAATTAAAATGGAAACCATGTTAAAATAAAACAACACATGATACACATAAGAGAAAAAAAAACTGGCCACAAACACACATGTGGACACACCACATGAATTTAACCCAGACAATATTCAATAGTAGAAGAAACACAAGCCAGTTAAAACAATCGCACTTACTAAGGGACATAAAAGTAAGGAAATTGCAGGTCAACACCATATATTGATCATATCCTTCATTCTCTGAATATGACAGTCAAATACTAAGAAGTAAAATACTAGGACACAATTTGCCAGATCCCCTTCTTGGAATTAGAATACCTCCCTTGGCCAGGAACTATCTTCCTTCCCAGGCTGACTGGGTGATTTCTCTAGAACAGTATCGTCTACAGATCCCTCTTCATTAGAGCACTAGGGTAATTTTTCAGTGTGCACGCGTGTGTCTGAATTTTCGAAGTAGTTCAGTTCTTGGTGGTGCCAATATTCATTGCACTTTGTCCTTGTTTTAGCCTGGGTGACACTCCTGGTCAGCTTCAATAAATCATCAGCCACTACTCTCTAAGCTTAGGGTTTTTCCTGATGCTTCAATCCCCTCCAAACCTCTCCATTCACTTTAGAAACTCTATTTAATTTGTTAAAAGCCAATTCGAGGGATCTCTGCCTCTCAAGCCATCCTCCCCCCAAACCCTGTTTACCAAGCTAATTTGTTTGCCTATTTTAAGGATCAAGCCCATTTGCACAGGATTAATCTCTGCTATTTGGGACCTGTTCATCCACAATGCATGTTGTTCTGTGCTTAATGGTCCTTGTCTCAGGACAGGGATGAAGAAAAATGGATTGAGAAGAAGCAGATGGAGCTTTCTCTCGCCTAATCTGCTTCTGTCATATTACCAAGAAACTGCACTGAAAATTCCAGATCTAGAGGTACAACAAGGAGGTGGATGATTCCTGCAGATCTTCCACTTTCTCTTTCCTGCTCACAGTACACATTGGGTAGAAAGAAAGGGGAGAAAAGTTTAATTTGGCTCTTTTGAATTTGAGCTTGTGAATGAGATGTTTTGAAGACAGGTTGAAATAAGCAAAAGTAGAGATAGGAAACTTGGCCTGGAGAGTAGTTTTGGAATCCACACTGAACAGTTTTATGCTGCAAATCCTGAATGCACATAAGCTCAGTGAGGAAATAAAGCAATGATGATGAGGAGTGTTGGAGAATGAAATAAAGCAAGTAAGTCAGTATGCATCATCCACACCCAAATGCAACAAAACGTCCACTTTAACTTTTATAATTCTCATAATAACCATTCCTATTGAAAAGAGGTTACACAGATGGACTATTTGTAGAGAAGGAGGAGGATAAGGAAACCTAAAAAACCAGGGGAGAGAACATTTCCTATCTCTAGTGCTTTAGAAAGTCCGCGATTCTGACTGACCAACAGGTATGGGATTTGGTAACCAGGAGAAGTCTTAGGCAAGAAGGTAGGGAGAAGGGGCCAGTTAGAGGAAGTCACAATGAGAAAGAAGGTGAGGAATGGGAGTGTTTGTTTAGATGGTTGTCATACAAGGAGAAAGTACTCCTGATTTCTAAATAAAAAAGACATTAAAATATAATGGACAAAAAACTTAGAAACTAGGGGAAATGAATATGATTTAGTTTGGGAGGGAAAGGAGAGAAATAGATTCAATTTGTGGGAGGTAACATAACAGAGAAAATAGAAAGGTGTGAGGATTGTTTTTTGTTGTCAACCAGACATGGTGTAGAGTCTGCTGCAGCATGCAAGAGCTTGCTCTCTCTTAGTTATTCCTAGCTGATATACATTCTCTAACACCACTGGATAGATTTTTTTTTTCTCCTTTTCACTATCAGTTGAAACTTTCCACCTTGCTTTGGGACTCTACCTCCATTCTTTTTGCCTCCTCACATCACAGTGTGACTTACTTGTGCTTCACCACGTGACCTTGTGACACCACACACATAAGTGGCATGAAGCAGCTGTGGAAACCACATCCCGCACCACAAGTGCTGTAGGAATGGAATGGCTTCTTCTATTCAACTCCTACATGCACAAAAGGATGGTTCTTTTCGTAGCTGACCATGGTCTTCATGATAAAGTACTCCCAAATTACAAGTGGGTAAAAGGAAAAGCCGCATTTTTTTAAGATAAAGATTTTTTAAATCAAGATTATTTTTCTGAATTGCACTATCATGTGAAGTGGTTTTTTTTGCTTGGGTTCAATAGATTCCACAAAATCAACTTCAAATTCAATTATTGTCCTCCTTCATCTTCAGCATCAAAGGATGTGATGAGAGCTGAAATTTTGCTTTAAAAATACAGAATTTACAATTAAAACATCTATAGAGATTATCAAAGGAGAGTCCACTTTAAAAAACCTCTCTGACTTTTTTATTTTTTTGCATATATTGTGGACATAGGGAATTCAAACTTGGTTCAAGTACCTTTCCAATTAAAATTAGAATTGAACAAAAACACTAGTCAACAGATTTTTTTTTTCCTCTTTGGGGCTATGAGAAGTCTGCAACAGGAATTTCATCCTGGGAAAAGAGTACAAGGAATTTATTTGGAAAAAAAAGAATTAATCATAGCTATTACAATAATTTGATATGGGAAAAAGCAGTCTTTCAAATAAGCTTTTACTTAATTCCCTGAACCCAGACTTCTTTTGTGTAAGTCCCATAGGGATGTTTTGATACCGTTTGTTATTTTCTTCTGTTTGTTGCTTCATGACTTTGTGATATTTATGTCAGTGCCAATGACCAGAGAGAATTTGTTCACTCTATTCTTTCTCACACTCTGGATTGATTCATACAAATTGAGGCAACATGTAGAAAAGGTTTCATTAATTTTAGACAGGTCATGGATTGAAGAAACATATGGGGTGTTAATTGAAAATTCTAGGTTGTATGCTATCTCCTTCTTAATTTCCCAGGCTAAAAGCTTGCTGGGTCATTCTCTTTTGTCACATAATACGTGTCATATGTGTGTGCATGTGCGCGCGTGTGTGTGTGTGTGTTAAATTAGCTCTGGGTTATTGCATAGTTGAAACATCATCTTGCACTGTCTTAAGCCAAATAATTATGAAGTGTTTGATTGTGTAAATGTTTCATTTCTCTTCCACATTTTTCTCTAGGTTTTTTAAGCTGAAAATTCTGAGGGTAATACAGTTAATGGAATGTCATAGTGTGTTTCACAAATCTCTTGTACAATTTCGTGAGGACAGATGTCTGTAATTCTCCATTTTATAGAACTGCGTCCTATATTCTGCAGACATAAGGTTTAAAATATAGCACTTCTTGACCAAGTGGCAGTTGCATTCACAGACCTAGTACCTAATAAATCATTTGAAAAGATGAGAACATATACGGTAACTTTAAAGATATTTATGTAAAGGGGTATGAAGGCAGGTTCTTAAAATGGTTTTATTTTATTTGTTAGTCTCCAAAGGCTTCTCAATGGGTATATCATATGTTTCCCAGAAAATAGAAATTTTGACATACTTTGTGATGATATAAACTGTAAAATGTACAGTGACCACTAAGTTTGCTCATTATTCATCTTCCGAAAGTAAATAATTGAAACTGCTGCAGATTCAGTGAAGTTTGAATTGACTTGAACCCCTCAGGAAGTCAGGAACTGGGGCTCCTGAGGTCTCCTGTTTGCATTCCAGTTTGTGGAACTAAAGTTTTCTTTTCAATCAAATAGAAGGTACTCCTTTTCAGAAACCTGAGAGAACCCTTTTAGTCTGTAGAACATGTGACCCATTCAGGGAAGTGGACTTCAGGGAGGATCCGATTCCGCCATCTCCTCTGCTAGTGCAGGTCCCTAGAGAAGTACCTTGCCTCAGTCTTGTCTGTCCACCTCTGTCCTTTCTCTCACCTGCCTGTTTCCTCTTCTCTGGATCTCTTCTATCTTTATTAGTATTCATGGAAGCAATTCTATTTTCTCATTTACCCTTAAGCTTCTGCTTCATATCTAGGTCTTCATATCTATCTTAATAGATGTTATACTGTATTGTTTAGGGAATATGTATATGTTCAGAGAGATAGAGGTTTTCGCTTAGTATTTTTGACTCACAGTTGATGGCACAGATGTAGATATGGTACGCGTGGATACAGATGGCTGATTGTAACTACTTTTTCTTGGTTTTGCCATCCTGGCAATTGAATCCAGGGGTACTTTACCGTTGAGCTACATACCCAACCCTTTTATTTTTTATTTCAAGATAAGGTTTGCTAAGTTGCCCAGGCTGGCTTCAAACTGTGATCTTCCTGTCTCAGCCTCTTGAGTAGTTGTGATAGTTTTTGATTTCTACATAGGATTCAAAAACACTGACATCCCATACTTCATTTAACTGAGCAAGAGTAAGATTCTTTACAGCGTTCTCTATTACAAACGATGCTGCAGGACCTACTCTTGTGTAGACAACTGTGTTCACATGTATGATCATTTCTACAAAACACATTTCTACAGAGGGAATTCTCATGAAAAAGGGAATACTTAGGAGAACATTACATGTGTGTGTATAAGAAAAGACATGTAAGCAGTGTTTATTCAAGTAAATTATTTGTTGTGCTCATTAAAAAAAGAAATAACAGTCTGGAGGCTGAAGTTTAGGTCTGGAGCAGATATTCCAAGAACCAGAGTAGTATTTTCCTTCCTGTTCCATCATCATACTGAACCATTTTTCCTTGTAGTCACAGAAGGGCTTCTTGATCTTGGAGCATTATACTCTATTTCAGACAGGAAAACAGTGGTAGGAGGTAACAAGGAGAAGAAGCATTTTTGATACCAAGAAAATAAAACTCTCAGAAATCCCCTATAGATTTCTCTGTTTATGAATCATGGACAAGAATTGTCTTACACGGAAAGCAGTAACAGAAAGGGAGAGTGAATTTCTTTTTCTCTCAGCATATTGTCACTCTAAAAAAAAAAAAAAAAAAAAAAAACACAGAGTTCTATTGGCTAAGGAGGATGGATACTGGTTGGTAGCCTTCCTTAAAAAGATACTGTGAATAAAGGCTCTGCATGTTAATTACTTTCAACAGTCAATTGCCTTCCCCAAAGAGTCTTCCAGTTCACCTTGCTCATGTGCTAGAGCAAGTGTCTACTATGTTTGATAGGGTGGAAGTAAGCACAGAGTTCTCTACTGACTTTTGTTTTTCTACTCAGGAAGAAACATTTTTATCCCTTCCAGTAAAAAGAATCATTTGTGATCAGACACAAAAGTTGGTCTGTTGTCATGTTCTATAAAATTTTCTTTTTAAACCTTTGGTTATTTGCACCTAAAATAATGGCACTATAGTCTCTTGATTCTAAAGATTAGCATCCTTGGTGCAGACTCCAGAAGAACCCTAAAGTGGAGTTGAGGCAGAATGAAGATAGCACAGGCTGCTAGGAAATGACTTCCTGTGCACATGGTGGAAAAGTTTCAGGTGGGAGAAAATCCATGAGACAGTTGAAAAGTGTTCCTGGGATCAGCAAGTTTGCCCTTTTCATTAATGCTAAACATTATTTATAGGCTCTCATTCATTTCCACCTGAAAACAAAGAAGATGGTGGACTAAAGGAAGAATGTGTTTTCAAGTTGCCCTATGGTTCAATTGAAGCAAAGGGAATATTGCTTCTCAACAAGTTGCTGAAGTTAAAAGATACCAACCACATAGGACTTATTATAAAGTAAATAAATGCACACCAAAGGATATACCCATAAAAGAGGAAGAGGAGTCCATCTCAACAGTTGTGTAACTCCCAGACCTGAAAAAATGAGAAAACAGGCAAACAAGTCTCCCCCAAACCAAATTTATAATCCCCCGACAAAGGAACCCGTAGATATGGAAGTGGATGAGATTCCAGAAAAAGCCACAAACAATAATTGATTATTAAACTGTTAAATGAGCCAAATATATTTATTTATATTTATATATTTAATTCACTAGATAGATTTCATAAATCTTCATGTATGAAATCTATCTAGTGAATAAAAAAGGGAGGTGAAAGACTATTTCAATAAAGAGATAGAGAAAAGAAATCATTCAGAATTCCCAGAAGATAAAGACACAATGAATCAAATAAACAAATCCTCTTGAAAATATCACCAACAGATTAGATTATTTAGAAAATAGAACTTCAGGCCTTGCAGATGGAACTTCAGGCCTCAAAGACAAGGATATATGATCTTACTCAATATGCAATAAAGGAAAATAAAATAAAAAGGACCATGATCAGAATATACAGGAACTCTAGGACAATATCAAAAGGCCAAACTTAAGAATCATTGGTATAGAAATACATGTATGGAAATACAGGCTGATAGCATTGAAAACATTTTACAAACCTGAGAACTGAGATAGACATCCACATACAGGAAGCATATAGGACATCAAATAGATAAGATTAAAAAAAAAACCCTCTTCAAGACATATCAAAATCAAAAGCCTAACAGAGAATAAGGAAAGCATATTAAAAAACTGTAGAAGAAAAATGTCAGGTCAAATTTAGAGGGAAACCAATAAGGCTTGTTTCTGACTTTTCAGCTTATACTCTAAAATTAAAGAGGGCATGGAATGAGTTGTTCCAACCTTGAAAAGAAAACAATTGTCAGCCAAGGTTGTTATATTCAGTAAAGCTATCTTTCAGAATCAAACATTCCACAATAAGAATAAACTAAAATAATTTATAAAAACTAAGCCAGTTCTGCAAAAAAAAAAAATATTTAAAGGCATACTACACACAGAACAACTCAAAAACAAAGCGCAAAGCTCTCAAATGGATGAAGCTCTCTGGGAAAGCAATTAAGTAAATGAAAATTAAGATCAAATTAAACAAAAAACCCCAGAATAACAGGAAACAAGGAACATAATCTACAGAAATGCTAAATATAAATTATTTTTAACCCTTCAGTTAAAAGACAAAGATTGACAGAATGGGTTAAAAAATGAGATAAAACTATGTACTGTTTGTAAGAGACTCAGAAGCAAAAACATTCACAGACTGAAAATAAAAAGATGGAAAAAGATATTTCATGCAAATGGATTCTGAAAACAAGCAGGAGTAGCTATTCTTATTCCTGACAAAGCATATTTCAAGGAAAAATTAATCAGAAGAGATAAGGAAGGCCACTATATATTGATAAAGGGGAAAATTCATCAAGAAGATAAAATGATAACAAATATCTGGATTTGGGAAGATGGCAGCGAGGGGAGTGCATTGCCCCCGTGTGCCACGTCACAGTGTGGGAGAATGACGAGTCAGGACGGCTAAAGGCTATCTTGTTAGGAATTTCCAGCAATAGTGGGGTGCTCCGGAACCTGGAGGAAGGATTTCCATCTCACGAGGATCGGCTACGGGGGCTCAAACGCGAGAGACTTGTCTGCACGGAGGGTCACACTGCTTATTCAGCAAATCGCCCCGCGGCTAGAGTCTGCGGCGCGCGCTGGGAAACGAGGAGATAGCGACGCAGGGATACAGCGCTGCAGTTTCCGCGGGCTTCTGCCAGCTGTGTAATTACCATACTAGGTGCTGAATTCTGGGTTTGAGACAGGGGAAGGAAGCGGTCCAATTCAGTTCTCCACACCGGTCAGACCACAGAGGAGGCCAGCGGCCACCATCTTGGAGAGCTGACGTCACCATCCCTGTTTTCGAATGATCGCAGCTCATTCAGCCATAGAACAGGTAATTTCAGGCTGCCATTCGCCTGCGGCTTGCAGACAAATTACTCAGGCTCAGTGCTAAATAACCCGCAGAAACTGCTTCTTGGAGCCTGCTCTTATCAGAGCATACACCGAGCACAGAGCGGCCGAGTTCCGGCTCCCGGAACTGCTCTGGCCCAGGGCTAAGGAGCCCGTGGAAACTGCTTCTCGGTCTGGGTCCTGCTGAGTACTGTGGAGGTAAATACCAACC